>NW_027513606.1:262500-633333 GCF_048772815.1 Callospermophilus lateralis
AAATTGTACCATAATTTTCAACATCCAAACCTGAAAATTATGGTTAAAATGCCTTAGGCCTGAGGTGTCTGCTCAGAATAGCAGTTTTTCCCTGCTCCTTCCAGACCTCAGCCAGGCCTTATGTTGAAATGCAAATGAAAGAAGCCTACTAGCTAAGTAGGAGACTGATCTGAGGCCTAAGGGGGGGGGAGAAAAAATTACATTGTATGGTATTTACTAATAACTGCCCAGCCACTTTTTCTAGGACTCTTATTTTTTTCCTTAGATTCTGTATTGTTTTTAACTCATGATTTTTATCCTACAGACCTAGGTTAATGTTTTTCTGATCAGTTCTATCTTTGACCAACAGTGGAGTTTTTGAAACATTGCAATGGAGATTTCACCTGCGAAAAGCTACAAGGCCTTTACTATAATTATGTGTGCACACTCTTGTTATGTGTTGTATGTGTATATATACATATGTCCGTATATCATGTATATTATATACAAATTAACATACATAAGGAGCGCTCATAAAAAAAAAGGAGCACTCACAAAAACAAATTTAAAAAGCGGATTCAAAGATCTTTAATTTACGTGATTTAAATGGTTCACTTTAAATTGGATGAACAGATAAAAATAAATGTCTTTAAATTTAAGCTTACATGTTTTTCTAGGTGTTCAAAAATCTAATAAAATATTAATGTCGACAAAAGGTCTAATATGCCTTGGTTCTAGGACTTTTCCTTCAACAAAAAAATGGTCTACACTGTTCAATACTTTTGTCTAATATTTTGATAAATAAATAAATTAAATTTGATATTTGATTACTCATTCATGAGTATTCTTGTTAGATATGTTATTGATTTACTAAGGTCTGTATAAGTTTGTTCTAAAGTCTGTATAAGATTGTAAAAATCAGTCATGTGTAAAAGACACAAAAATTTCTTAAAACATACGTTTACCAATAACATTGTGTTTATTAAGTTTTATTTTTCTAGAGCAAGCAACCATAAATATTAAACAACTTATTAAATATGATCTGTTATTTTAGAGCACTGTACTGCCATTTCTTTAAAAGCTAAACTTGGTTAATGTAGAAACATCAGTGCAATTGTGATGCTATTAATGTGCTCATATCTTCCAGGAATACAAGTCTCTAAGGTAGAAACTTTAAAAGAGCATTATGTGAAGCTGGTGTTCTGAAGTTGTATGGTAAAAAAAAAATATATTGGGCATTTATTTACCTTTTATCAATAAGATATGTAAACTTTTATGTTACTTTTTACATTGGGGAACAATTTGAATGTATTTTTATGTTAATGAGAGCCTTAGCTATGAAAAGGATAAAACTTTCAGCGTTTATTTTATTCATGTTTTAAATGTTATATTATATGGTGTTAACTAATGTTCATGTGACCTCAAACAATTAATGTTAACTTTTTAAACTGATATTTAAAAACAAAGATCATCTTTAGAACTAAAACACTTAAGATTTATAAAGAGCCCTGCCTTACTTGAGATAAGGCTCTGTGTCCCAACTTACTACATGTGAGAATGACTACGAAAGCAGTGGGTCAGATGTTATTTCATTTAAAGTTACATTCAAAAGTTCTTTTTTTTTTCATATCAAGATTATTAGGATCTCAAACAAGAAATATAATAAATAACTCAGCCTAAAAATTCAGGGTAGCTATTACACGAACTAAGTATATTTACTCTTGTTAATTTTATTTTGTAATTTCCTTATAAGTGATCTAAAGATTCCCTATTATTGTTTTACAGAAGTGTTGCTTTAAGAACACAACATGGGTTAATTAAAGATAACAAGTCATCACCAAAAGACAGACAGAAAAATACAGATCCCAATTAATAAAAAGATAAATAATTTTAAATTACAGACATTAAAGCCCAGTACTCTTAATATAAGGCTGCTAAAATTTATTTGCTGGATGTTTAAAATTAGGATTTAAAATTAAAGTTAAATGAAAAGGGCCAAGAAAACCAGTATTTGATTCTTGCCCTCTGAGTCAGTCTGTATCCAGGGAACAGGGGACTTCCCTAAAGAGCTTTGCAACTCTGAGCCACTGGAGAACAGAAAGCAAATCAGTGCATTTTCTATGAAGAAGACAGTCATCAGAGAAGGGAGACATCCCTGATGCTTCCGAGGGAAGCCACAGGGTCAAGCAAGACCTGGACACACCTAGCGAAAATGGCACTAGCAGAACTGAGAAGCTGCTCTCAAGTTTCCCCAGGAATGACTCCCGTAAAAGCTCAGCTGACTGTTCATAATAGATAGAAACAAAAGTCAGTTTGACTGCTTCATCTTAAACATTTAGGAAAGACAGTTAAACGCAAAATATAGCCATTCCTGGGCATTTTAAATACTAACAGTAATAATAATATTTTAAGGTATACACTTTATGTTAGCCTCCCAAAATAAATAAGACTGGAGGCTACAAAGAAGGGTTCTCAGAGAGGAATGCCTGATAACTATAAAAAGAGACTATCAAGAGGAGCTGCCAGAGGCAGAAGTTTTTAGTTTAAGGCCTACAGATATTCCTAAACTACACAGGTAATATTGGAGTTTGCTAGTACAATTATCCAGCCTTGAGTAACAGAATTAAGGGTTTCTCTATTAGACACAGAGGTCATACTAGTAAAAGAATTTTGCAGGATCAGATGGTATTAAATTATAACACTGTATTTTATGGGGAGGGACAACTGTAACCCTAAATGTTAAATATTAAGTTGACAGTCCTGATAACTGGGGATATTTAAGACTGGTGAGGGAACTTCTATACAGTGACATGTTCCAGCTGCTGCAACATTTATTCAGTACTCATGTATTTTGTTTCTCTCATAGAAGAACCCATCCCCAGATGACTTTACAACCTGTACTTCCCCAACCAGACTTCAAACCGAACTGACTTCGAAAAGGCAACTCATGTCTCTCAGACCGTACCCCCTCACGTCACCCTCTCTCAGCTCAGAAGAAGTCAAAATGAGTGACGCCTCGCTTCTTACTACAATGGAGCCAAAAATAAATAGACTATCAATATAAGTAATTAATTAAGTCAGTAAAATCAGGGAGACCGGTTTTGGGTGAGTTCAAAAAATGGGGAGACTGTTACCTGAGGAATTAAATTTCCCTCAGTGCTCGCCCCCTACCCTATCAAAGATTTGAAAGGGACACATTAGAAAATGGGGGAATGATAGACCCAACCTGATATTTTATTTAAATTGGAGCCATCTTGACACAAAGCCATGAAAAGATAATTTTGGCTTAACTATAAATTACAGCAAATTCTGAACCTGCTTTGAATGCCTGCCCATGCCTTGAACTCACCCATGCATGGCTCTCTGACCAGATAACAGCCCTCTCTGAAACTTTATTTACACCTCATAAATATTGGCCTTCCCTGGCCAGACGACACTCTCTGAGGCTCTAATGGTTCTCATAAATTCTGATGTTGGGGCCAGCAAAAAAAAAAAAATGTAAACTATCATTAGTGTGATGCTTGTCAGAGTTCTGTTATCTGTAACCACCCTTTTCTGTAACATTCTGCGCTATAAAGCCATTCTGTAGAAAAGGTGGGGTTGCTCTCTTGTTCCCACGGTTTTGGGAGGGAGACACAGCCCGGGTGGTGGAAATAATAAGTTTGCTTTAATTTGATTTTAATTGGAGTCAGTGGTCTTTTCTTGCATCCTGGTCTAAAAGGTAAACACTCCACCAACATGGAGCTCTGCCTGCCTAAAGACTACTTGAGAAACTGCCTCTGAGGATGGGCACTTGACATATATGTTGTTGTCAGGAGCTTTAGCTTCCACTCTAAGGAGACCATTAAAGCTGAGTCTGCATCTATGTGACCTGGAGGACATTGTTTCTTATTTTCCAAATAACAAGAGGCAGCAGTGCTGACTTCTCTCTTTGTAGGTAAACTGTGGCCACTGAAAGCTAAGTGTCTCAGCATGTGGACTGTGAAGCCATTTGGTCATCCTCCACTTTTCATGTTGTTTCTTGCTGCTGCACTGGGAGTTTGGTATTTGCTTCACGAAATACAAGGAGTTCAACTGGGACACAGTGCTGGAGGGAGTCCTGTCACGTGTGGTGGGTCAGGGTCTGCAGGAGAATGCACCAACCAGGCTTCTATTCCACATAGCTTTTCCCCTTAACCATAGCAACCTGATTCTGAACATTGCCCTGAAACATCTCCATATAACAAGATGCCTTTTATGGAGAGGATTCAGACATATACGTGATTCCTGTCTGCACCATGTCAGCCACAAGCCATTTGGAAGTCAATGACAGATCCACATGGCTTGACAAGAGATGCTTTATCACACACCTGCACATCACAGCTCTGGGCCCACTACTCAGCAGCCTCCAACATACTGGTATCTGTGTTATACACCGTTTTCATGAAACCCAGTCAATCAAGGCACTGTCTGGTACCCTCATGATCAGCAACAGGACATCCAAAGATTCTCCAGGGACACCTGGTAATGGGAATTTCAAAAATTTCATGGTATTTATCAAGCCATTTTTCAAGGATGAATTTGGGGAAACTGTGGGTTTAAATTCATTCAGGAACCATTAAATTTTGAAGAAGCACATTTCAAGGAAAGCTCTGGTGAACTCTCAGAGGCAAGGCTTCCCAAAGAGTGGCCCAAAGGACACATGAAGCCAGGCCCATTGAGGTCTCCAATGTAAGGTCCATGTATGTTTTGACTCTCAACTATGGCGGCCAATCTTTCAGAATAAAGTGATGTGATATCCAGGCTGAGTTTGACAGTACTCTTTGGAAAGCCACCCTTTTCTATATCTCAGTTTTCAAGGGTGAATCTCATGCATGGCCACCTAAAATCCCAACACAATTCATGGCAATACTTCTCTGAGGTCAGTTCCATTACTCAGTCTCTATGGGAAATCACACCATAGTTCAAGCTCAGGTGGACCCAGGCATCTTTACCAACCACCACACAGCTGACCACAATTAAAACCAAAACACTCCCACATGGCCCTAATCTTCTTCCACATATACACTCATCATAACCTCTGGCTGGAGGTTTCCATGAGGGGCGCAGCCCAAGACACTGTCCAAAATAAGCACACTTGTGCCTCATTTGCCTAAAGTCAGCTTGGCCTGGACACCCTTCCTGTGAACAAAGAGTGATCAATTAGTCCTGCTCTATAACTGCTCCGCTTCTCCAATTTGAGGCCTACTGACTGTCTGGTATAGATTCTTCATGAGAATTTGTGTCATGAGAAAACTCAAGCACCTATCGGCTAGCCTCTAGAGAGCTTTGAAGAACTCATTTGACCCAAAGAATTCCTATTTTCACTTGATGGAGGTCAGGAAGGTTACAAAAGATGGCGAGACACTTCATCCACAAAGACTGCTCTTTTGGTCATTTTGGTTATGAATGCACACTTGGAAACTTTCTTTAGATGCATCAGATGCTGACAATCTAAGCCACTGCCTCACAAAGGGCCAAGAGGCTGATTCAGCCACATCCCTTTCCAAAGCAATTAAGCAAAGAGCCACAGGTGATGCCCATTCATTTCCGTTTGTAAACTGTTTTCTTCAGGCTTCACAAAGGGGTGGCCTGAGGCAAAGACCTTCCTGACATTCAGGACAACAGAACAATAGGTAAGCAAAAAGCCCAAAGCAGTGTTTCTCCACTGAGACTTTACTGGTCACACAGAATTCTGAGTTTTTGAGATGCTCTCATTCCCTTCAGCTATTAAGTACATGCCCATGTCAGAGAGCTTGGAGGTGGTGCATATCTTGGAAACAAAACCATGAGGCTATTCTGGAGAGTGGCCCGTATTCAAGAAGAAGAGAGAAACTTAGGAAGGTAGTAGGTGTTGCCCATCCATAAGGCAAGCCACTCTCCATTCTTAAATTGGGCAGGATGAATGCTGGGAAGCTTTCTACCAGACAGGACACAACCATTGATGCATTCTCTTTTCAAATGTCTATAACCATGTATACAGTGGGATACACAGACATAGAAACACTCATGTTGTCAAACAAATTTCTAGAAACATTCCACTCCAAACAAACAAACCGACTTATTCTCAGAACATGAGACTAAACAACAAACTCATAGGGACACCCACAACAGCACCTCCTTCCCCCAAGTATGTCTGTGACTATCCTCAGTGTCCTCTGACTGGTGGGCCATACTATGTTCCCCGATGTGGCCTGTTCTGTCTCAGATCTGGTCTTCTTTGCCAACTCTTTGAAGTTGTCAGGAGCCATTGTTGAGCCACTACCTGCTTTCTCAGAAAAGGCTTCTATTCAGACCTCTCCTGGCATTTGGCCATCATCACTTAAGTAGGTACCAAGAAAGACTGACTCTGTCCTTGATAAATCCAAACAATTGAGACCACTGGGACTGGGACTGGGACTTCTCTGGGTGCCTGGCAGTCAATCACCAAGGAAGTGTGGTAGGTGACTTCCTTCAGGAAATGATTGAGGTCACTGCCTTGGCAACCACTTTGTACTAACAGTTGCTTCCAAGGGTCCCATGAGATGGAGTCTGCCCCTACTTCCTGTGACACTTACACAAGTTAGAATGGTATATCAACCACAGGCACCCAGGAACAGCTCTCCACACAGGCCTGGGCCTGGTTTGGTCCATTTAATCTACATTAAGAAGAGAGAGGCTGATTCAGTCCCATTCCTTCATCCTGACCAGGTTGTTTGACATGGAAGTTGACTTTTGCTCTCTCACATGTTTCATAGGTGCCTACATCTTCTTCAGGGATGATTTCTGCATGGAACTTTGAGGTTCTCAGCAGGTGGAAGATCGCCTACATTCCTGTATTGTAAGATCAACAATTTCCCTGTTCTTTTGTAAAGTTAGATTGAGGGAAGAGTGTATGGTTAAGGTTAATAACAGGTTCGATTTCGATTAGGAATCATTTTGCAGAATAAATAATGGTATTGGAAAACTGTGATATTTACATGAATATGCGGTGAAATATAAGTATGAAAACAGAAATCTAGGTAAGATTTGAAGTCCATAAGGGCGTTGGGTGGCATGGACCCCATCCTTTGAAGCAGAAATGATCAAATAGCCCTGCTGCTAATACTGCTCTTCTTCTCCAATTTGAGGCCTACTGACTGTCAGGTATATATTCTTACTGTGATTTGGAGTCATGAGAAAACCCAAGCACCTATGGGCTAGCCTCTTCAGGTCTTTGAAGAACTCATTTGACTCAAAGGATTGCTATTCTCACTTGAAGGTAGTCAGGAACTGAAAAGGTCATCGAACGTTGGAGGAAAAGACCAACAAGAAACTGTCTCATGCCAAAAGAAATGGTTTATTGGGGGTCCAGCATCTGGGGCTCAGAGCTCACTCCAGAGGAGGAAAGAAAAAAGATCCCCGAGAACAACTTGAGCAGAGTTTTTATACATTCTTTAGAGAGGGCAGGGACTTTACATACATCATAGCCTCCTTTAGGAAATCATCATACGCCGCAGGAAAATCAAATAGCAACTCTAAAACAAGATTAGCACATCCATTGGCGGGAACAGGTCGGGCAGGGGGTGATTTTTTAGCCCTGAGAAGGGGTATACATTTAAACTGGTTGGTTGAAGCCCTGAGATGTATTCGTGCTGAGCTGCAGGGTTTCTGGGAAGGGGTTGTTTAGCTACTAGGTGGTCAGGGAAGATTTCAACACACATCTAATGGGCAGTTCTGGGAATTGTCTTAACTGCCACAGGAATTTCAGGTTCTGAGTGCAGCTTGGAAACTTTACAAAACCTGGTTCTTTACGTTTCAATTTAAATTTCTATTATTCTTTCATTTTCCACTCCTTTTTCTGACTACTTTTAATCTTAAAAGTAATGAATCATAATTATTGCGGGTTCTCAGATTCTATTTCTGCCAGTGGATAGTATTTTTATCTGATTACCATGAGTTTTTTCCTGCCCAAACTGAACCTGGAGAAAGGAAACTATGCAGTTTAGCAAACAAGGTCCCACATTTAGTAACACCATAAGAATGATCAGGGGTCCAGCTAAGTCTGATAAAAGTTTAGTTAACCAAGAGGACTGGGTAAACCATGACTCAAAACACCCTTGTTGAATCTCCCTTTCTCTCTGGTGCTCTTCAAGGCATTTTCTCAATTTACTCATGGATTCTTTAAAACTCCACTATGGTCAGCATAAAAACAGCATTCTTCTCTCAGTGAAGCACAGATGCCCTCCTCCCTCATGAAGAGGAGGTCTAATCCTTGCCTTTTCTGTAAAACAACCTCAGAGAGAGAGGTTAAGGATTCCTGCAAAACTGTGATGGAGGTCTCTAACGTTTTCAAGTCTTGATCTATTGCTGTTTCTAATCGGGCCATTTGTTGTGACCCACGGATCATAGCAGCTGTTCCCGTACCCACTCCTGCAGTAACTCCTATCCCCAGTAGGATGGCTAGAGTAAGAGACACTGGCTCCCGGTGAAATCAGGTTGTTAGTCCCCCTAGTAGACCTTCAAATTATTCTGCATCATCATAGAGCACCCTGGGGAGTATCTGCACCATTACACAATAATTTACAGAGCTATCTAATACCTGGGCTAAAATGCAAGGAGTTCTCATTGTGTGGAGTTCAGTACCATAATGGTTCCTTTAATTAGTTCCCAGGGGGAGGAGTCAGCTGTATTCTGGACTCAGAAAGTAGGCAAAGACCGAAACCAGGAAGTATGAGATGGTAGAGGGGTTCTGGTAGATCTAGGCATGGGAGGCTTAGGAGGTTTAATTCCTGGCTTGAGGGGATTGGGCCCTATTGCTGTGGGCTTTTCTTCCTTTTTAAGCTGTATGGTGAACCAGAGAGCAAAGTCATAACCAGGGCCATAAATATAAAATCGCATTCCCCTAGTATTTCCCATAGGCCATGTTGTTCTGAGGTATCCCCTTCCTTTGGAAGTGAAAGTTATTTGAGGGGGTAACATAGACTATTCTTTCCACAGCGAGTTTTTGACACCGCTTGGCTAGTGGCACATTTCTTGGGATCAATCCAGGTGTCATTTGGTCCTACCTGAATCATACTGTCTGGAGAGTTTGGGTTCCACCATGCACTCCCGTTTGTTCACATCCCCAAGATCTACAATAAAAGTCAATGGGTCCTCCACAGGTTTGGGCCTGTTTGCAACTTCGGAAATCAGCTGGGCACACATAAAAATCAAGACTGGCTAGTTTACACCTCAGTTGGGGAGATGACATCCATAATTCATGGGGTAAGGTGGTCTATGTTGCCCTGGTTTGGGTTTGAGTGGGATATGTGTGGGGTCCTCTATGTCAGGGAGATCCCAGTCAGAGAGGCCTATAACAAGCTGACAAATGTCTCGGTGGAGAGATGGCCACCTAGTCCATAAGGCGGCTGTATGTGAAATAGACCACACTACTTGCCCAGTAGAATTTATAACTTGCCATTGTTGCTGAACAGGCTGATGGGGATTAGGAATGCTGGTGGCCAGGGGAAGAATCCATAGCCCTATCCACACGACAGACACGCAACTTGAGAGGGTTACCAGTCAGTTTCAGTTTCCAGCCGGAATCTGTACAGGGCACAGGCTTGAGATGTGAGGCATGTATCCAGGAAGTGATCCCATCCAATTTCACCACTGTAGGTGTTATAAGAAACACCTGATATGGTCCTTTCCAGCGGGGTTCCAGGGATGACACCTGATGCTGTCTCACGTAGACTAAGTCTCCCACTTGATAACAATGTGGGGTTTCTTTGTCTCCAGGCTGATAAGCAGTGGCCAACTATTTCCACAGGTATCGCTGGGTGCTGGGTTTGTTCAAGGGCTTTAAGTCTGTCAAGCAAGGGTGTGTGAAAGGAATCATTAAGTCTCGAGTTGGGGTTAGGTCCCTTACTGGAGGAGGGGCACCATAGAGAATTTTATAATTGGTGAGGTTACACAAAGAGGCATAGAGGTTATTTCTTGCAGGAAACAGTGCATAAGATAGGAGCATAGTCCAATATTTTATGCCGGTCTCCAGGCTTAATTTCGTTAAGGTCTCTTTGATGGTTCTATTCATCCTTTCTACCTGTCCTTAGCTCTGGGGTCTATAAGCACAATGTAACTCCCAATTAATCCCCAGGGTCCTGGTGAATCCCTGACTTACTTGGGCTACAAATGCCGGTCCATTGTCGGACCCTATTACCTTAGGCAAGCCGGACCTTGGAAAAATGTCTTCTAGGATCTTTTTGACCACCATCTGAGCCGTTTTTTTCTTCATGGGGAAGGCTTCGACCCATCCTGAAAAAGTACCTACAAAGACTAGGAGATATTTAAGTCCATAACTTGCTGGCTTAATTTGAGTAAAGTCCACTTCCCAGAATTGTCCTGGTCTGGTTCCTCGTAAGTGCTTCCTGCAGGAAGCTTGGATGGGTAAGTATTAACTAATTGACAGACTTGACAAGCTCTAGTCACCTGCTCAGCTATTTCTTTCCTCTTTGAGTCAGTCAATAATAAGTCCTTTCTTCGGTCCTTTAAGAGTGCCTACAACTTCTTTGAGTCTAAGTGGGTGAGCTAGTGTAAGTCTTTGACATAAAGGTGGGCTTTTTGAAATTGTAAACTTGGCTCTGTAGGGTCCCAGAGTTCTGTATCTGTCTCCTCAGATGATAAGTTGCCTGAAGGTTCCGGAGCTGCCAAGTCTCCTGATTTTTGTTCCCCCCCCATGTGGAAAAAGTTAACAGAGTCACTTCCTTTAGGGCTGGCAATTAAGTTTCCTCATCTGCCCTTCTGTTTCCAACCACCACGGGGTCGTTTCCCTTCTGGGGCCCTGGACAGTGCCCTATAGCTAGTTCTTTAGGGCCCTGCACTGCTGAGAGAAGGTGGAGGATCTCATCTTCATTCTTTATTTCTTTCCTGGAAGAGGTTACTATTCTCTTTGCTGGTAAATAGCCCTGTGCACATGAGCAGTGGCAAATGCATAGCGGCTGTCAGTGTATATGGTTGCCCTTTTGCTTGTTGCTAGTTCCAATGCTTTCGTAAGAGCAATCAGTTCTGCTTTTTGGACTGATGTCCCTTCTGGGAGACCAGAGGACCAGATGACATTAGTTTTGCTAAGTACTGCTCGTGCAGCCCGCCGCTTACCGTCTTGGAGAAAGCTGCTGCCGTTCGTAAACCATACGACTTCAGGGCGAGGCAGTGGCTGATCCTTCAAGTCTTGTCGTATACTGGTTTTCTCTGCCAGTATGTTTTGACACTCATGAGCGACGGGTCCTGATGATACTTCTGGCAGCAGTGTAGCCGGGTTGAGTGGAGCAGGGGGTCCCAGCATTATACTGTCTTTGTCAAGCAAGAGGCTCTGGTAGTGCTTAATTCTGGAGTTTGATAGCCACCTCTCTGGAGGCTGGCAGATGATGCTCTCCAGGGCATGGGGGACTATAATGGTGAGCTTCTGTCCCAACGTTCATTCATGAGCATCTTTTATTAGAAGGGCTGCCACTGCTATAGCTCTTAAGCAAAGGGGCCACACGCTAGCCACTGGGTCCAGTTTTTTTTATAAGAATGCTACTAGCCATTTCCAAGGTCCCAATGTCTGAGTGAGCATTCCCCGTGCTATTCCTTTCTTTTCTTCTATGTAGAGATTGAAGGGTTTATCTACATCTGGTAGTGCTAAGGCTGAAGCAGAGAGCAGCACCTTTTTTTTGACATTATCAATAGCTTGTTTGTACTCAGGGGTACATTGGAAGTGGGCATCCCCTTTTATCAGAGTGTATAAAGGTGCATCCAGAGATGCGAACACAGGAATCCATAACCTGCAAAAGCTGGCAGTCCCAAAAAATCTCTCTGAGTTGTCTCTTATTAGAAGGGGGAGGTATCTGCACAACGGTTTGTTTTCTGGGCTCAGTGAGCCATCGTTTGCCACCCCTAAGAGAATAACCAAGGAAGATTACTTCTTGCTGACAAAAGTGGACCTTTTGGCAGAAGCCCTATATCCAAGCCGAGCAAGCTCGAATAATAGTGCTTGGGTCCCAGACTCAGAGTTCTCCTTGGTGTCGGCTGCCAGTAGCAGATCATCCACATATTCGAGTGGGGTGACTTCAGGGTGGGCAGTTCTGAAGTCATTGAAGTCCCTGTGGAGGGCTTCATCAAAGAGAGTGAGGGTGATTTTGAACTCCTGTGGGAATCTAGTCCTGGTTAATTGGCCAGATGTTCCAGTTTTTGGGTTTATCCACTTGAAAGCAAACAGCAACTGACTGTCCTTATGTAGGGGCAAGCAGAAGTAAGCATCTTTTAAGTCCAGCACAGTGTACCATTCCCGCTCCGGATTCAGAGTGCTAAGCAAATTATATGGGTTGGGTACTGTGGGGTGAATGTCCTGCACTCTGTTGTTGATCTCTCTTAGGTCTTGAACAGGATGGTAGTCCCCAGTTCCTAGCTTTCTAACTGGTAGCAGCGGCGTATTCCAGGCTGATTGACAGAGCCTTAAGACCCCAAGAGTCAGGTATTTCTGAATATGGGGCCTTATCCCATCCTTAGCTTCTTTGCTTAGGGGATATTGTTTAACACTGATTGAAGAGGCAGAGGCTTTTAATTTTACTGCTATTGGAGGTTGTTTAAGGGCTAGACCTAACCCAGCAGTTTCTGCCCAGACATTAGGATAATCTTTTATCCATTTCTGTGCGAGTTTGCTTTGTTGATCAGTCCTAGGGGACACGAAGAGTGATGTTCACCTTCTACGGACATAGTCAAAGCCGTGACTATGGGAGCTTTTACTGAAGGCTTTAGAAACTCCACTTGGGGACCATCAGGGATAAAGGTTATTCTAGACCAGAGTTTGGTAAGCAGATCCCTGCTCATCAATGGGGCTGGACATTCTGGGATTACTAGAAAAGAGTGTGGACTTTTCCATTTACTAGGTTCATAATCCTCTTTTTTGTCCAAGCCTGATATCTACTGCCATTAGCCCCTTGAACTAGGGACCATTTATTTATTTATAGGGGGCCCAGTGGGGTCTTAAGGGCTGAGTATACTGCTCCTGTATCCATTTCAAAGTTCACTGGAATCCCCTCCACTTCAAATGTTACCCTGAGATCGGGGAGGGGATCCAAGCCCCGACTTTCTTAGTCCTCTTCTAGAGTCAGCATGGCGGGCTCGTGTGGCTGCTCCTTTTTGGGCCACTCTTTGGCTCAGTGTTCTTTTTCTTTTCACTAGGCACATTGATCTGATGCCAGGGGCAGCCTTTGGCGTGGGCCCAGGTATCCCTTTCTGTCTCCCTGCATTTAACCTTCTGGAGTATTTTTTGCTGTGAACAAAACCTAAGCCAATGCTTTAGTCTGCCTTTTGCTCCTTTCATCCTTCTTTTGTTCCCTTTCCTTCTCTCTCCTCTGTTCCTTCTCCTCCTCAATTTCTCTTTTATAATATACTGTCTCAGGTTCTCTGACTAAATCTCTTAACATCATATCTTGTAATCCATCTAGACATTGTAACTTTCTCTTAATATCTAGGGCAGCCTGCTCGATAAAGGCCATTGCAACAGATGCCTTTTGGTCCTCTTCCTGAGGATCAAAAGAAGTATATTTCCTTTATGCTTCCATAATTCTCTCCTGAGACATACAGGGAGACTCATTAGGCCCTTGGATAATCTCTCTTACATTGGCCAAATTAGTCGGCCCTCTGGCGGTCGCTTGGTGACCCACTATACCCGCTATTAGAGCCCGGCGATAAGTGGACAGATGCTACCTACCTTCAAAGTTGTTGGGTTCCCAGTTGGGACGGTTCATTGGCCCGTAGGGACGGAGAGGGAGAATCACAGGGGATTCTGAGTTTTCTATTATCCATCACCGCCGGGTTCCTTTAGGTGGCCCAGCTTCCTCCAGGGGAGGAGGGGCTGCTGCTGCTGCAGGGAAGTCCCCTGGAGGGCTTGAGTCTGGCCCAATTGCCTCTAGCAGCTGAGAGGCTGAGTCAGTGGCGGGAGGATCATCTGGAACATGTTGGGGGTTGGGGAGCGAGGGTAGAGAATGAGGAGGGGGAAGAGTATCCAGTCTTGTGACTCAGGGAGAATGGTGGGGTGAGCGGGAGTTGTGGAAGGTTTGAATGATATAATCATGAGGGAAGGGGTATATGTCTGTTGATCTGGGTGGCCACGTGGCCCCAGCTAAAAGACAATATCTCTGACTTTTCGCATTAGAGGGAAGTGGAAGGATCCTTCTGGTGGCCATCCGACTCCCAGGATGGGCCATTCTGAAGCTCAGAGAGTCTGCCAGCTCTGGCGTTTTACTGAAAAAGAAAGATTCTGGGCCCTTGAGCGGACATCAGTCCAATGATCAAGGGTCAGGGACAGAGGCATAGAAGTGCTTTCTCCCATAATGGAAGTTACTCAAACAGGGACAGTGAAGACACAAACTCGACACACACAATGACAAACAGTAAACGTTTACCATGAGTCCAAGACAACGATTAGAACTGAGTAACTGGCAAAACCTGATGGGGTTAGACAATAAATACAGACAGTAAACTCAACCTGAGTTCAGGACAATGAACAAAACTGAGTAGCTGGCAAAACCTTTTGGGCTGGAAAACCGAATCCTGAAGCAAAATATAACCCAGTTGAGGAAACTGCTATTCCTTGATTTCCCTAGTCCTCTGGAGTGCCCCCAGGGACGTGACCTTTGGCTCTGTGACACTTCTGTCAGCCAACATAGGAGAGACCTAATGCCCTCACCCACAGCAACTTTGCCACGCCTTAAACGGAAACCCAAAACAAGAAACAGGCGCCTTACTTACCCTAAGAGAAGTCAGTTGGCGTCTTTGGTCTGCTGCTGCCGAATATCTCACCTGGGGCCTCCAGATGAAAAGGTGGGGCGAAGGTCGGAGAAAAACACCATCAAGAGACTTTCTCATGAAACAGAAAAGGGTTTATTGGAGGTCCAGCATGCTGGGGCTCAGAGCTCACATCAGAAAAGCAAACAACAAAGAGCCCAGAGAACAATTTGAGCAGAGTTTATATACATTCTTTAGAGAGGGCAGGTACTTTAAATACATCATAGCCTCCTTTAGCAAATTACCATGTACCCTGGGAAAATCAAATAACAACTCCAAAACATGATTAGCACATTCATTGGCGGGAACAGGTCGGGCAGGGGGTGATTGGTCAGCCCTGTGAAGGGGTAGACATTTAAACTGATTGTTTGAAGCCCTGAGATGTATATGTGCTGAGCTGCACGGTTTCTGGGAAGGGGTTGTTAAGTAACAAGGTCGTCTGGGAAGATTTCAACTCACATCTAATGGACACATCAAAGAATTGTCTTTACTGACTCAGGAATTTCAGGTTCTCAGTGCAGCTTGTAAACTTTACAAAACCTGGTTCTTTACGTTTCAATTTCAATTTCTTTTATTCTTTCTGAACTTTACAAAGGAAGGCCAGAGACTTCATCCACAATGGCTGCTCTTTTTGCCATTTTGGTTTTGGATGCATGCATGGGATCTTTTTTAGATCCATTTTGTGCTGATATTCTAAGCCACAGCCTCACACAGTGTCAAGAGGCTGATTAAGACACATCCCTTTCCAAAGCAATTACTTCTCTGAGGTCAGTTACAGAACTTAGTCTCTGAGCAGAATCACACCAGAATTCAAGCCCAGATGGACCCAGTCATCTCTTCCAACCGCCACACAAATGACCATAATTAAAACCAAAACACTCCCCCAAGGCCCTCATCTTTTTTCATATATACACTCATCATAACGTCTGGCTGGAGGTTTCCATGAACGGCGCAGTCCAAGAGAGTGTCCAAAATAAGCTCACTTGCCCCTCATTTGCCTAACCTCAGGGTAGCCTGGACACCCTTCCAGTGAACCAGAATTGATCACATAGGTCTGCCGTTAATACTGCTCTGGTTCTCCAATTTGATGCCTACTGACTGTCAGGTATAGATTCCTTATGTGATTTGGAGTCATGAGAAAACTGAAGCACCTCTGCAGGGCTTGGAAGAACTCATTTGACACAAAAGATCACTATTCTCACTTGATGGACATCAGGAAAATAACAGAGGAAGGTGAGAGACTTCATCCACAATGACTGATATTTTTGCCATTTTGCTTTTGGATGCACACATTGGATCTTTCTTTAGATCCATCAGGCACTGAGAATCTAAGCCATAGCTTCACAAAGGGCCAAGAGGCTGATTCAGACACATCCCTTTCCAAAGTAATTAAGCAAAGAGCCACAGGTGATGCAAATTTATTTCCATTTTAAAACTGTTTTCTTCAGGCTTCACAAAGGGTGGCCTGAGGCAAAGACCTTCCTGACACTCAGGACAACAGAACAATAGGTTAGCAAAAGGCCCAAAGCATGGTTTCTCCACTGAGACTTTCCTGGTCACACTGATATCTGAGTTTTCTGAGATGCTCGCCATTCCCTTCAGCTAACCAGTACATGGCCATGTCACAGAGCTTGGAGGTGGTACATATCTTTGACACAAAAATATGAGCCTATTCTGGAGAGTGGCCAAAATTCAGGAAGAAAACAGGAAATTAAGAAGGTTGTTGGTGTTGCCTTTCTATAAGGCAAGCCACAGTCCATTCATAAATTGGGAAGAATGAATCCTGGGAAGCTTTCTACTAGACAGGACACATCTATGGATGCATGCTCTTTTCTAATGTCTACAACCACAGACACACTGGGATACACAGACCTAGAAACACTCACCTTGTCAAAGGACTTTCTAGAAACAGTTCACTCCAAACCAAACAAACAGCCTTTCCTACCTATTCTCAGAACATGAGACAAAACCACAAACTCACAACCACACTCAAAAAGTCACCTCCTTCCCCCAAGTAAGTCTGTGACTATCCGAAGTGTCCTCTGACTGGTGGGCCATACTATGTTTCCCCAAAATGGCCTGTCCTGTCTCAGATCTGTTCTCCTTGTCCAACTCTGTGAAGTTGTCAGGAGCCTGTGCTGACCACTACCTGCTGTCTCAGGAAAGGCCCATTTTCAGAGGTCTACTTGAATTTGGCCATCCTCAAATCTTTAGGTACCAAGAAAGACAGACTCTGTCCTTGTTAAATCCAAACAAGTGAGCCTACTGGGAATGGGACAGGTACTGGCTCTTTGTGCCTGGCTTCCTGGATCCCAAGTTCAGAGAGTTCCATCCCCCAAGAAGTGAGGTAGGTCAATTCCTTCAAGAACGGAATGAGGTCACTGCCTTGGCAACAACTTTGTCCTAACAGTTGCATTCAAGGGTCCCTTGAGATGGAGGCTGCCACTACTTCCTATGACACTTTCAGAAGTTAGAATTGTATATCAACCATAGGCACCCAGGAGAAGCTCTCCACACAGGGTTGGTTTGGTCCATCTTCTTTATATCAAGAGGAGAGAGGCTGATTCAGATACATCCCTTCATCCTGACTAGGTTGTTTGCCTTGGAAGATGACTTTTGCTCTCTAAGGCCCTTCATAGCTGCCTAAATCTTCTCCAGGGATCATTTCTGCATCAACCTTTGAGGTTCTCAGCAGGTGGAAGATCCCGTACATTCCTGTATCGTAAGACCAACTCTGTCCCTGCTCTTCTGCAAAGTTAGATTGAGGAACAGTGTATGGTTAGGGTTAGTAACATATTCTATTTGGGTTAGAAATTATTCTGCTGGACAAATAATGGTATTGGGTACCTGCGATATTCACAAGAATATATAGGTGAAATATAAGTATGAAACCAAAATTCTAGGTACGATTTGAAGCCAGAAGGACATTGGGCCCTTTAGTGGTATACTTAGCTTTGAATTATGTTCTGCACAGATGTCTCAGATAAATCAATATGCAATGGCATAGGACCTTGTACCTTGGATGATTGAATGTTCAAGAGAACATCCAGTCAAAAAGGAATAGTCGGTAGGAATAGGAAGATGGTCAGTAGGTTTAGAAAAAAGAGTGAGTATAGGATTTGGACAAAAGGTTCATTAGCAATAGGGTTTCCGGTAGAGAGTGAAAGTAAATATGAGCACATATAAAGAGTCAGTCACAATGATGAACTGGGGAAAAATATGTAGGAAAGCAGATATTAATAGAGACATTAGGAAATCAGACAAAGTATAATGTGAGTGATAGGATTAGGCATTTTCAATATGGTTGAGGTGGAATATATAATCTTAGGAAGAAAGAAATATGTAGTCACCAATAGGATTGATATTTGAGAGCATTAGGCAACCAGGACATGGTTGTTTTTAGTAATCCATGCTCACTTTTCATTTTGCTTTGGTGAAAGGTTAATAAAATAGGTATTTGTCACTTCCTGTTTTTCTTTATGCTTAACAAAACACTGTTGAAATCTTGAGAACTGTTTGCTAATTTTGTTCCCAAAATGTGCTGTCCCCAACTGCCAAACTGCAGAGTGTACTCCCTCACCCGGTTGCACAAAAACTGCCCACTTGCCCTGACCCATCAATTAATTTCCCTCCCTGCCCTCTCCAAAAAATTATATAAGCTCTGTTTAAGTTGTTCTCAGGGCTCTCTGCTCTAGTCAAGTGAGCTCTGAGCCCCAGCATGCTGGAACCCCAATAAACACTTTGCTGTTGCTGAGTGAAAATGGTATACTGTTCTGTACTTAAAAGATGCTTTCTTTTGCTTGCCTCTGCATAAAGATAGTCAGTTGCTGTTTGCTTTCGAGTGGGTAGACCCAGATAACGGAACTTCTGGTCAACTAACTTGGACTAGACTCCCACAGGTGTTCAATACCTTCCCCAGTCTCTTTGATGAAGCCCTCCACAGAGATCTCAACAACTTCAGAATTACGCACCCCAAAGTCACCCTGCTTCAATATGTGGATGTCCTGCTACTGGCAGCTAACAACAAGGAAAACTGTGAGTCTGGGACCCAAGCACTATTATCCAAGCTTGCTCAACTCGGGTATAGAGCTTCTGCCAAAAAGGCCCAAATTTGCCAGCAAGAAGTAATCTTCCTGGGTTATTCCCTTAGGGGCGGAAATGATGGCTCACTGAGCCCAGAAAACAAACCGTTGTGCAGATACCACCTCCATCTAACAGGAGACAACACAGAGAGTTTCTTGGGACTGCTGCCTTTTCAGGTTATGGATACCTGGGTTTGTGTTCTTAGCTGCTTCTTTATACCCGTTGTTAAATAAGGATGCCCAATTCCAATGGACCCTTGAGCACCAGCAAGCTTTTGATAACATTTAATAACACTGACACTGAACTCCTCAACTTCACTGAGCCCAGCCTGCAATTTCAGAAAGCCCTACACTACGTTGAAAATGTACATCAACTTACTCACCTTGGTTCAAAGAAACTGCAGGCATTCCTGAAAGATCAGGAACAGAGATTTCGACTAACTTACTCACAGTGAAAAAAAATAACTGAACCGGTAACAAAAGCCTGTCGGTTCTGTCAATTGGTTAATGCTTACCCTTCCAAGCTTCCTGCAGGAAAGCACCTACAATGAACCAGACCAGGACAATTCTGGGAAGTAGACTTTACTGAAATTAAGCCAGCAAGGTATAGACTTAAATATCTCCTAGTCTTTGTAGATAAATTTTCAGGATGGATTGAATCCTTTCTCACAAAAAAAAAAAAAAAAAAAAAAAAAAAAAAAAAAAAAAAAAAAAAAAAAAAAAAAAAACGGCTCAAACGGTGGTCAAGAAGATCCTGAAAGATATTAAGATATTTTTTCAAGACAAGGCCTGCCTAAGGTAATATGGTCTGATAATTGAACGGTGTTCATGGCCCGGGTAAGTGAGGGCTTAGCCAGGACCCAGGAGATTAATTGGAAGTTACATTGTGCTTCTAGACCCCAGAGCTCAGGACAGGAAAAAAAAATAAATTGAACCATTAAAGAGACCTTAACGAAATTAAGCTTAGAGACCGGCATAAAATATTAGACTATGCCCCTGCCTTATCCACTGTTTCATGCAAGAAATACTCCCTCTGTTTCTTTGTGTAAACTCACCCCCTATGAATTTCTCTATGGTGCACCTCCTCCAGTAAGGCATGTAACCCCAACTCTAAGACCTAACGATGCCTTCCACACCCCCTTGCTTGACAGAATTAAATCTCTTGAAAGAACTCAATGATACCGGTGAAAACAGCTGACAACTGCCTTGCAACCTGGGGACAAGGGGACTCCACATTGATATCAAGTAAGGGACTTCATCTACATAAGACAACATCAGGTGTCATCCCTGGAACCCTGCTTGAAAGGACCATACCAGGTGCTAATTATAACACCTACAGCGGTAAAAGTAGACGGAAACACTTCCTGGATCCATGCCTCTTATCTCAAGCCTGCACCCTGTCCAGACTCTGTCTGGAAACTGGGAAAGACTGGTAACCATTTCAAATTGCATATTCGCTATGTGGATAAGGCTGTAGACTCTCCCCTTGGCCACCAGTACACCTAACGCTCATCAGCCCGTTCAGCAGCGATGGCTTATCACAAATCCTACTAGACAAGAAGTATGCTCTAACTCGTATACAGCTCCCTTAGGGACCTGGTGGCTAGCTCTCCACCCAGACATTTGTCAGCTGGCTATAAGTCTTTCCTATTAGGATGTCGCTGATGAAAATCCCACTAAAATTCAATGAAATCCCTTCCATACCATAGATAATGGAAACAAACATTAGGGATTTAGGGACACGTGAGCCAGATGCAGGTTGGCTAGACTAGATTAGTATGTTTGCCCAGCAGACTATCAAAGCCACAAACAGCCATGGCTGTGTGGAGGGAAAGCCAACTTCTTCTGTAAGTGATGGGGATTTGAGCATACAGGGGCTGCCTGGTGGAACGCAAAATCCTCATCAAATTCAGTACACAGCATTGGCCATATTACCAATTAGACAACCAAAACTGATGGCCCCCAGAGGAGTCTCTAGATCCTCAAATTCTGTGTTACCTTTTTAACTTCTGCAAGTGCTCAAGAGGATGAAAGGAAATTCCCCTATGTGGAGGCCTTTTACCTCCTTCGCTCACTTCCTGAACTATGCATCTCCAATAGATCCTCACCCTCAGGCTTCTGCTCCAGACTCTGTACTGTCAGTCCCACCTCAGCAACCTTATTTCTCTCCTCCAGTTACTAGATCAAAAACCCAAACCTCTGCCAGTTCTCAGATCATTGCTCCCTTGCTGAGGTAGCAGGTACTGAGGTACCCCTCTAAACACTCACTCCTCTCTTCTCCTGTCAGTGCCTACACCCGGTCTCCCCAGGTCCTCTTACCAGGTAACCCAAAGCTCAAACCAGCTGAGAAGAGCCCTCAGACCCCTATCCAAGATGTAATAAAAATGGCCTTTAAAGTTGCTTTGTCATCACTGAAAACAGGTTACTAAGAATTTAAAATCCCTCCCAGGCTTTCTGGGATACTCACTCCCGTCTTCCCCTCTGTTCTACCTGTTCTACTGCTCAAGATTTTGTTCCTAGGAAAATCCCAAACCCCTTTTCCATTATGCTTTTTCATCTCTCTTTTCTCATTCTCAGATCCTCGGAGCTGCTCTCATTCCTCGCCTTCCCCGTCTTTCCCCTCTATACCAGGCCCACAGAAAAATCTTAACTGAACTTCTCCAGAAGTCTTCACCATGGATGACTTTAGAACTTTCAGCAAAAGAGTCCCTATAAAAGAATTCAGTGTAGATAAACTTGCTCTTTTTCTGTTGCCCTGTTATACTTGGCCACTGCTTGGAAAAATCAGCACTTCTAAGCTAGACAACCCCTTAATAGTTTTTCACACAATATGTGAACAAGGCCTCTGGCCTTGAGCTGGGGCTTCACAGAGATGGCTACATTTCTAAAATAAAAAATACCAACTGGGCTTCATGGTAACAGATGAAGGAGGATAAAAGAAAAGGAAGAAAAAGCTCTCCCCCTCCCAGGTGTCCTTGAAAAGTTAACTTGCCCAGAACAGAGGAAATAACAGAAAAAAAAAATCTTTTTGTGAAGTTCTGCCGACTGTGAACTTCTGAGCCCCTTTTCTTTCATGTTGGGTACAAAATTCTGAAACTACCTAAACTTGGGGTTCAGGGCGTTAATTGATTACAACAGAAGCAATGCACTCTGAATCCGGTTGCAACCAAATAGCACTGTTTCCCTGTTTTCGGTGCTATCTTAGGTGCCTTCCCTTGTCTGTCCCTACAACAGTATAATTCTATATACTTAAACATTGTTTATGTTTTCATGAAATGGTCAACAGATGTGATTAATTGTGTAATGGTGCAGATGTTTCCCAGAGTGCTCTATAATGATGCAGGTTCATTTGAAATTCAAACAGGCGGGCATACAACACGGTTCCGCTGGGAACATATACCCCTAACTTTAGCCATCCTATTAGAAATAGGAGTTGCTGCAGGGGTGGGCACAGAAACCCCTGCCCTAGTCCATGGGACACAACAAATGACCCAATTAGAAGCAGCAATAGAACAAAACTTAAAGATAGTAGAAACCTCCATCACAGCTTTGCAGGAATATTTATCCTCTCTGTCTGAAGTTGTTTTACAGAACAGTCGAGGGTTGGACTGCCCATTCATGAGAGAAGGGGGCCTTTGTGCTGCATTGAGGGAAAAATATTGTTTTTATGCCGACCATACTGGAGTTGTAAAAAAAATCTATGAGTAAATTAAAAAGACACCTTGAAGAGCGTCACTGAGAGAGGCCCAAAAAGGGTGGTTTGATTCTGATCCATACATTCCCTCTGGTTAACTATGTTTTTATCAACCATGGCCGGTCCAATAATAATCCTCATATTACTGCAAAGTATAAAACCCTGTTTGCTCAAACGTGTAATTTTTTTTCTCCAAGCTCAAATTGGACAAGTTAAACTTATGGTAATAACCCACTTGCAGACATAGAATGTGACACCAGCCTTGATCACTTTTATAATTATAAGTAGCCAGAAGAAGAAGTGGGGAATGAAAGGTTAACAAAATAGGTACTTGTAACTTCCTATTTTTCTGTATGCTTAACAAAACACTGTTGAAATATTGAGAACTGTTTGCTAATTTTTTTCCCAGAATGTGCTGTCCCCAACTGCCAAATTGCAGAATGTATTCCCTCACCCGTTTACATGCAAACCGCCCACTCACCGTGACCCATCAATAAACTTCCGTCCCTGCCCTTTCCAAGGAAAGAATATAAGCTCTGCTTAAGCTGTTATCAGGGCTCTCTGCTCTATTTCTGTGAGCTCTGAGCCCCAGCATGCTTGACCTCCAATAAACCTTTTGCTGTTGCATGAGACAGTCTCTTCGTGGTCTCTACCTCTGATGCTCGCACGAACATTACTTGAATGATTGAATGTATAAGAGAAAATCCAGTCAAAAAGGCATAGCCAGTAGGATTAAGAAGATAGTCGGTAGGTTTGGGAAGAAGACTGAGTATAGGATTTGGAACAAAAGTTCTTTAGCAATAGGGATTCTGTTAGAGAGTGAATATAAATGTCAGCACATGAGAACAGTCACAATAATGAACTGAGGAAAATATGTAGGAAAGCAGATATCAATAAAGACATTACTAAATCAGGCAAAGTATAAAGTGAGTGATACAATTAGACATTTTCAACAGGGTGAGTTTGAATATATAATCTTAGGAAGAAACAAATATGTAGTCACCAATAGGATTGACATTTGAGAGCATAAGGCAACCTTGACATGGATGATTTTTGTAAACCATGCTCACTTTCTATTTAGGCTTTGGTACAATCTAAGTGTGACCTTTGCATTTGTGTCCAGAATTTTACTGTGATAAAATATATATGTAGATCTGGTGACACAAGTATTTCTTCCACCATTTCTGGGAGCAATATTTTGAAGGCATATAAATGGGTATTGGGTGTACAAAGAGGTGTACACTTTGTCCATGAATATAGAGATAATGCATGAATAGACCACACAGTGAATAAATAATATAACTGTTTCCACTTTAAATTATGGATTGAATTGATATTTGAAAATATATAAGAAATCTTATATTGATTTACAATCATTCATTCTAACTAGTTATACATCTAATATTAATATTATGGTTATGGTTTATCATGAAGATATGTTAGTTTTGCTTCAAAAGCGATTATGGAAATCCAAAATAATGTGTTTGGATAGAGTCAGTCACAATGCTGGCAATATGTGAACATGGCCTCTGGCCTCAAATTGAGGCTTCACAGAGATGGCTACATTTCTAAGATAAAGAAGTTACCAACTGGACTCCATGGTAACAGCTGGCAGGGAGAAAAAAGAAAGAGAAGAAAAAAGCTCTCCCCCTCCCAGGTGTCCTTAAAATGTTAACTTGCCCAGAACAGAGAAAAAAAAAACAGAAACAAAAACTGCTTTCTCTGAACTTCTGCAGACTGTGAACTTCTGAGCCGCTCCCTTACATGTTGGGTACAAAATTCTGAAACAACCTAAACTTGGGGTTCAGGGAAGTAACTGATTACAACAGAAGCAATGCCCTTTAAATCTGGTTGCAACCAAATAGGACTGTTTCCCTGTATTCGGTGCTATCTTAGGTGCCTTTACTTGCCTTGTCCATCCCTTTTCTCATTTAAAGACCAGTCAAGAAACATGGAGAAATACATGTGTT
Organism: Callospermophilus lateralis; assembly: GCF_048772815.1. Classification (NCBI taxonomy): domain Eukaryota; kingdom Metazoa; phylum Chordata; class Mammalia; order Rodentia; family Sciuridae; genus Callospermophilus; species Callospermophilus lateralis. The sequence continues at coordinate 287,013 of NW_027513606.1, forward strand.
CTGAAGCAGAAAGTGATTGATAGTGAAACAAATGCCTATAAATTTCCTAACTTGTGGATGAAATTTATATCCTATGATGTGCATTAATTGAAGAAATACTAATCTACCAGTGTTGAATAAAAATGAACGTCAAAATACACATCATGTCCGATTGGAATCTACTTGCATTAATATTAAACTGGGTCAGTTACTGTAGAAATATTAGGATTCTTATGCACCATTCACTGAAGTTAGTTTTCAGTACTAGGAAACAAATATGTATTTCAGGTGAATGAATATTTCTAAGAATAATCTTGTGAAAAGTTGATTATAAATCCACATACATGAATATGAATGAATTTGATGAGTGTAAAATAAGACACATATTTCATTTGTTGAAAAATCTGGAGAGTGTATATATATATATATATATATATATATATATATATATACACACATATATACATACACACACACACACACATTAAAAACAGCAATATATATGCCAATTGAAATTTATAATGAAATATATATCATCGACAGATAGAAAAATATTTATTTTACTGAACATGGATTTATGAATAATATTGTTCAAGTAGGAAGATCACCCATAATTTAAATTTTCGGTTCCAACATCGTTTAAGAGGAGTGATCCCTTACAATTTGTATCTGCCAAGTCAGCCACCTCACAAGAATGTACGTGTGGTACCAGGTAGGATTCTATCTGTGCATATAAAAATACAGGTGGTGAATAGGCTACAAAGAAAGGGAGAAAGGAATTCATAGGTGGTTAACTTTAAAAAAAACATGGAGAACTATTTCAACAAAAAATTGACTAGATTTATAAATCCTACCCTATGTAATGCAAAAGGTAAATCCAACTATACACCATGCCTCCTCTGAAATGGTTGTATTTTCATTCTGTTTGGGTTATTTTTCTCCATCATATTAGTATTAGTAGTCAGAATATAGTAGGGTAGGGGTTAGTGTCAGGGATTCAGTATTTCGAATGGAAAATTGGAAAATGAATACAATGTGTATGTAAACATGTGCTACACAAAAATGTTTCCACTCTTATCCAGAACAATGCCTTGACAGTACCTTCGCTCCAACTAAAACATCATTAGAGGAGAAGAGTTAGAAAATAAGTGAAAACACATGTTGAATGGAATATGCTCAGGATTTTGAAACCTTGGAGGTGGTAGAGGAGTTTGCAAAAGTAAGGGACAGGGTGAACACTCCACAAACATGGAGTTCTGTTGGACTAAAGACTTCTTGAGAAACTGCCTCTGAATTTGGGCACTTGAAATATATCTTGTTATCACAAGCTTTAGCTTCCTTTGTAGTGAGACCATCAAACCTGGGTCTGCATCTATGTGACCTGGAGGACACGGTTTCTTATTTTCTAATGAAAATGAGGCAGCAGTGCTGAATTCTCACTTTGTAGGTAACCTGTGGACACTGGGGGCTAAGTGTCTTCCAGTGTGGGCTGTGAAGCCATTTGGTCATCCTCCAATTTTCGTGGTGTTTGTTGCTGCTGCATTGGGAATTTGGTATTTGCTTCACGAAATACAAGGAGTTCAACTGTGTCACAGTGCTGGAGGGAGTTCTGTGACGAGTGGTGGGTCAGGGTCTGCAGGAGAATGCACCAACCAGGCTTCTATCCCACATAGCTTGCCCCCTTGACCATAGCAACCTGATTCTGAACATTGCCCTGAAAGCTCTCCATATAACAAGATACCTTTACACAGAAGTATCTACTGGCTGCACCATGTCAGTAACAAGCCATTTGGAAGCCAAATGCAGATCCACATTGCCCCACCACATGTTTTATCACACACCTGCCACGCACTGTTCTAGGCCCACTATTCAGCAGGCTCCAACGTACTGGCATCTCTATTCAACACAATTTTCATGAAACCTAGTGAATCCAGGCACTGTCTGGTGTACTCAAGATCAGCATAAGGACATCCAAAGGTTCTCCAGTGCCACCTGGTCTTGGGAATTTCAAAAATTTCATGGTATCTGTTTAGCCATTTTTCAAGGATGATGTTGGAGGCACTGTGGGTTTCAATATATTCAGGACCTGTTAAATGGTGAGGAAGCTCATTTCAATGAAAGCTCTGGGGAACTCTCAAGGGCAAGGCTTCCCAAAGAGTGGCCAAAAGGTCGCATGAAGCCAGGCCTATTGAGTTCTACAATGTGAGGTCCATGTGTTTTTTGACTCTCAACTATGGCTGCCAAGTCTTTCAGAATAAAATAATGTGATTTCCTCACTGAGATTCCCAGTGATCTGTGGAAAGTCAATCTGTGCCTAGATCTCAGTTTCCAATGGTCACTCTCATGTGTGGTCTCCTAAAATCCCAAAACAATTGATGGCAATACTTCTCTGAGGTCAGTTCCAGAACTCAGTCTCTAAGGGGAATCACACCAGAGTTCAAGCCCAGGTGGACCCAATCATCTCTTGCAACTGCCACACAAATGACCACAATTAAAACCAAAACACTCCCACACGGCCCTCATCTTCTTCATAACCTTTGGCTGGAGTTTTCCATTAGGGGCGCAGTCAAAGACAGTGTCCAAAATAAGCTCCCTTGTCCCTCATTTGCCTAAAATCTCAGTGGCCTGGACACCCTTCATGTGAACCAGGAGTAATCAAATAGGTCTGCCATTAATACTTTTCCACTTCTACAATTTGAGGCTTTCTGACTGTGGGGTTTAGATTCTTTATGTGATTTGGAGTCATGAGAAAATCCAAGCACACATGGGCAAGCTTTGCAGGGATTTGGAGAATTCTTTTGACCCAAAGGATCCCTATTCTCACTTGATTGAAGTGAGAAACCTTACAGAGGAAAGCTAGAGACTTCATCCACAATGACTGCAATTTTTGCCCTTTGATTTTGGATGCACACATGGGATCTTTCTTTAGATTCATCAGGTGCTGATAATCTAAGCCACAGCCTCACACAGGGCCAGGAGGCTGATTCCGACACATCCCTTTCCAAAGCAATTAAGCAAAGAGCCACAGGTGATGCCCATTCATTTCCATTTGAAAACTGTTTCTTAGGGCTTCACAAAGGGGTGGCTGTAGGCAAAGACCTTCCTGACATTCAGGGCAAAAGAAAAATAGGTAAGCAAAAGGCCCAAAGCAGGGTTTCTCCACTGTGACTTTTCTGGTCTAACTGATATCTGAGTTTTCTGAGGTGCTCGCCAGTCCCTTCAGCTATCCAGTACATGGCCATATCACAGAGCTTGGAGGTGGTACATATCTTTTACTCAAAACCATGAGCCTATTCTGGAGTGTGGCCAGAATTCAGGAAGAAAATAGGAAATTAGGAAGATAACAGGTGTTGCCCATCCATAAGGCAATCTTCTGCCTAATCATAAATTGGGCAGGATGAATACTGGGAAGCTTTCTACTAGACAGGACACATCCATTGATGCATTCTATTTTCTATTGTCTACAACCACGGACACAGTGGGACACACAGACATAGAAACACTCGCCTTGTCACATGACTTACTAGAAACAGTCCATACCAAACCAAACAAACCGCCTTTCCTATCTATTCTCAGAACATGAGACAAAACCAAAAACTCACACCCACAACCACAAAGGCACCTCCTTCCCCCAAGTAGGTCTGTGACTATCCAGAGGGTGGTCTGACTCGTGGGCCATAATATATTCCCCCAACATGGCCTGTCCTGTCTCAGATCTGGTCTCCTTAGCCAACTCTGTGAAGTTGTCAGGAGTCCGCGATGAGCCACTACCTGCTTTCTCTGGAAAGGCCAGTTTTCAGAGCTTTCCTGGCATTTGGTCATCCTCACAACAGTAGGACCAAAAAATAATGTCTCTGTCCTTGTTCAATCAAAACAAGCAAGCCCAATTGGACTGGGACTGGGACTGACTCTGGGTTACTGGCTTCCTGGATCAAAAGTTCACAGTGTTCCATCACCAAAAGTGTGAGGTGTGGTCATTTCTTTAAGGAACTGAATGAGGTCACTGCCTTGGCAAACACTTTGTCCTCACAGTTGCTTTCAATTGACCAATGAAACGGAGGCTGCCCCTACTTCCTTTGAAATTTTCACAAGTTAAAATGGTAGATCAACCATAGGCTCCTGGAACAGCTCTCCACACAGGCCTGGTTTGGTCCATCTTCTCTACATTAAGAAGAGAGAGTCTGATTCAGACATATCCTTTCATCCTGACCAGGATGTTTGCCATGGAAGATGACTTTTGCTCTCTCAGGTCTTTCATAGCTGCCTACATCTTCTCCAGGGATCATTTCTACATGGACCTTTGAGGTTCTCAGCAGGTGGAAGATCACCTACATTTCTGTATTGTAAGTCAAACTCTGTCCCTGTTCTTCTGTAAAATTAGATTGAGGGAACGGTGCATTCTTAGGGTTAATAACATGTTCCATTTGGGTTAGGAATCATTCTGTGAGATGAATAATGGTATTGGAACATGCAATATTTATAAGAATATATTGGTGAAATATAAGTATGAAAACAGAAATCTAGGTAAGACTTGAAGCCCAGAAGGGCATTTTGCCCTTGATTGGGATACTTAGCTTTGAATTACATTCTGAACAGTTGTCTCACATAATTCGATATCGAATGGCAAAAGACCTTGTACCTTGGATGATTGAATGTAGAAGAGAACATCCACTCAAACTGGGATAGTCAGTAGGTTTAGGAAGAAGAGTGAGTATAGGTTTTGGAACAAATTTCATTAGTAATAGGTTTTTGGTTAGAGAGTGAACGTAAATGTCAGCACATGAGAAGAGTCAGTCACATGATGAACAGGGGAAAATATGTAGGAAAACAGATATCAATAGACACATTAGGAAATAAGGCAAAGTATAATGTGAGTGATAGGATTAGACATTTCCAACAGGGTTGAGTTTGAATATATAATCTTAGGAAGAAACAAATATGTAGTCACCAATAGGATTGATATTGAGCATTAGACAACCTGGACATGGATGTTTATAGTAATACATGTTCAATTTCCATTTAGGCTATGGTACAAACATAAGTGTGAGCCTTGCGTTTTGTGTCCAGAATATCACTGTGATAAAATATATATGTAGATCAGGTTACATGAGTAATTCTTCCACCATTTTTTGAAGCAATATTTTGAAGATGTATAAATTAGTATTGGGGGTACAAAGAGATGTACCCTGTGTATATGAATCTAGAGAAAATGCATGAGTAGACCACACTGTGAATTAATAATATAACTAGTTCTACATAAAATAATGGATTGAATTGATATCTTAAAATATATAAGAAATCTTATATTGAAATACTATCATTCATTCCAACTAGTTATACATCTAATGGTAATATTATGGTTATGGTTTATCATGAAGGGTGTGATTTTTGCTTCAAAAGTGATTATGTAATTCAAAAATCATGTGTTTAGAAAGTAGTCTCATGAAACGACCAGTCAAGAAACATGGAGGAATACATTTGTTCTGAAGCAGGAAGTGATTGAAAGTGAAACAAATGCCTATAAATATGCTAACTTGTGGATGAAATATATATCATATGATGTGCATAAACTGAAGAAATAGCAACGTACAAGTCTTGAATAAAAATGAACGTCAAAATACATGTCATGCCCCATAGGAATCTACTTGCATTGATGTAAAACTGAGTCTGTTACTGTAGAAATATTAGGATTTGTATGCATCGTTCACTGAAGTTAGTTGTCTGTATTAGGAAACAAATATGTATTTCAGGTGGATGAATATTTCTGAGTATAATCTTGTGAAAAGTTGATTATACATCCACATATATGAACATAATAGAATTTAGAGAGTGTATAATAAAACACATATATTTTGAAAAATCTGGTTAGGAGATATATATATACAAAAAAAAAAACAAAGACATTAAAAAGTAGCAATATGTATGCCAATTGAAATTCATAGTGAAATATATATCATCACGGATGCAAAAATATTTATTATACTGAACATGGATTTATGTATAATGTTGTTCAACTAGGAAAATTAATCCAAAGTGTATGCAAAATTGTGATACAAAAAATCTTGCCACTCTCATCCTGAACAATGCCTTGACTTACCCTCACCTTAAGTAATTCACAATTATATGAAAAGAGGTAAAAAATCTGTGAGTACATATCTGGAATTGAATATGCTCATGATTTCACAACTTTGCAAGTGGTTGATGAGTTTCCAAAAGTAAGGAACAGGGTAAACACTTCACAAACATGGAGCTCTGCTGGACTAAAGACTTCTTGAGAAACTGCCCCTGAGGTTGTGCACTTGAAATATATGTTTTTGTCAGGAGCTTTACCTACCTTTGTTGTGAGACCATCAAAGCTGGGTCTGCATCTATGTGACCTAGAGGACATGGTTTCTTATTTTCCAATGAACATGAGGCACCAGTGCTGAAGTCTCTCTTTGTAGGTAAACTGTGGCCACTTCGGGCAATGTGACTCCCCGTGTGGACTTTGAAGCCATTTGGTCATCCTCCACTTTTCGTGGTGTTTCTTGCTGCTACACTGGGAGTTTGGTATTTGCTTCATGACATACAAAGAGTTCAACTGGCACACAGTGCTTGAGGAAGTCTTGTAACGTGTGGTGGGTCAGGCTCTGCAGGAAAATGCACCAACTAGGCTTCTATCCCACATTGCTTATCGCCTTGACCATAGAAACCTGATTATGAACATTGCCCTGAAACCCCTGCATATAACAAGATGCCTTTTCATATAATGGTCTCCTGGCTGCACCAAGTCAGTCACAAGCCATTTGGAAGCCAATGGCAGATCCACATGGCCAGAGCACAGATGTATTACCACACATCTGCCCACCACTGCTCTAGGCCCACTACTCAGCAGCCTCCAACTTACTGGCACCTCTGTACTACACAATTTTCATGAAACCCAGTCAATCAAGGCACTGTCTGTTATACTTATGATCAGCAACAGGACATCCAATGGTTCTCCAGTGCCACCTGGTCATTGGGAATTTCAAAAATTTCATGGTGTTTATCTATGCATTTTTCAAGAATGAAGTTGGAGGCACTTTGGGGTTTCCATTCATCTAGGAACCATTACATGGGGAGGAAGCTAATTTCAATGAAAGCTCTGAGGAACTCTCATAGGCAAGGCTTCCCAAACAGTGGCCAAAAGGTCACATGAAGCCAGGCCCATTGAGGTCTGCAAAGTGAGGTCCATGTGTCTTTTGACTCTAACTATGGCTGCCAACTTTTTCAGAATAAAATCATGTGATATCTTTGCTGAGATTTTCAGTTCTCTGTGGAAAGCCATCCTGGGCCTAGATCTCAGGTTTCAAGGGCAACTCTCATGTGTGGCCTCCTACAATCCCAACACAATTCATGGCAATACTTCTCTTTTGTCAGTTCCCAAACTCAGTCTCTAAGGGAAATCACACCAGAGTTCAAGCCCATGTAGACCCAGTCATCTCTTCCAACCGCCACACAAATGACCACAATTAAAACCAAAACATTTCCACATGGCCCTCATCTTCATCCATATAGACACTCATCATAAACTCTGGCTGGAGGTTTCCATGAGGGGCGCAGCCCAAGACAGTGTCCAAAATATGCACCCTTGCCCCTCATTTGTCTAAATTTAGGGTGGCCTGGAAACCCATCCTGTGAACAAGGAGTGATAATATAGGCCTGCTCTTAATACTGCACTGCTTCTCCAATTTGAGGCCTACTGAATGTCAGGTATAGATTGCTTCTGTGATTTGGCATCATGAGAGAACCCAAGCACTTCTGCAGGACTTTGAAGAACTCATTTGACCCAAAGGAATCCTATTCTCACTTGATGGAGTTCAGGACCTAACACAGGAAGACAAGAGAGTTCATCCACAATGACTGATCATTTTGCCATTTTGGTTTTGGATGCACACATGGGATCTTCTTTAGATTTATCAGGAGCTGAGAATCTTAGCCACCCCCTCAATCAGGGCCTAGTGTCTGATTAAGACACATCCCTTTCCAAAGCAATTAAGCAAAGAGCCACACGTGATACCCATTCATTTAAATTTGAAAACTGTTTCTTCAGGCTTCTAAAAGGGGTGGCCTGAGGCAAAGACCTTCCTGACATTCAAGGCAACAGAACCATAGGTAAGCAAATGGACCAAAGCAGGGTTTCTCCACTGAGACTCTACTGCTCACACTAATATCTGAGTTTTCAGAGATGTTCCCATTCCCTTCAGCTATCAAGAACATGGACATGTCACAGAGCTTGGAGGTGGTACATATCTTGGACAATAAATCATGAGCTTATTCTGGAGAGTGGTCAGAATTCAGGAAGAAAACAGGAACTTAGGAAGTTAGTAGTTGTTTCCTATCCATAAGGCAAACCACAGTCCATTTATCAATTGTGAACGATGAATGCTGGGAAGCTTTCTACTAGACAGGACACCTCCATTGATGCATTCTCTTTTCTAATGTCTAAAACCACGGACACAGTGGATACACAGACATAGAAACACTTGCCTTGTCAAAAGAGTAACTAGAAACAGTCGACTCCAAACCAAACCAACCACCTTTTCTACCTATTCTCAGAACATGAGACAAAACCATAAACTCACACCCACACACATAAAGGCACCTCCTTCCCAAAAGTGGGTGTGTGACTATCCAGAGTGTCCTCTGACTGGTGGGCTATACTATGTTCCTCTCGAAATGGCCTTTCCACTTTCAGATCATGTCTCCTTGGCCAACTCTGTGATGCTTTGAGGAGCCTGCAGTTAGCCACTACCTGCTATCTCAGAAAAGGCCCCTCTTCAGAGCTCAACTGGCATTTGGCCATCCTCACATCAGTAGGTACCAAGAAAGTCTTACTTGTACTTGGTAAATCCAAACAAGTGAGCCCACTGGGACTTTGACTGGGACTGGCTCTCGGTGCCTGGCTTCTTGCATCACAATTTCAGAGAGTTCCATCACCAAGGAAGTTAGCTAGGTCACTTCCTTCAGGAACTGAATGAGGTCCCTCTCTTGGCAACAACTTTGTCCTAACAGTTTCTTCCAAGGGTCCCTTTAGATGGAGGCTGCTCCTACTTTGTGTGACAATTTGACTAGTTAAAATGGTATATCAAAATAGGCACCTGGGAACAGCTCTCCACGCAGGCCTGGTTAGGTCCATCTTCTCTACATTAAGAAGAGAAAGGCTGATACATACAAATCCCTTCATCCTGTTCAGGTTGTTTGCCATGGAAGATGGCTTTTGCTCTCTCAGATCCTTCATAGCTGCCTACATCTTCTCCAGGGATTATTTCTGCATCGAACTTTGAGGTTCTCAGCAGTTGGAAGATACCCTACATTACTGTATTGTAAGATGAACTCTGTCCCTGCTCTTTTGTAATTTTAGATTGAGGCAACAGTGTATGGTTAGGGTTAATTACAGGTTCGATTTGGGTTAGGAATCATTCTGCGGGATGAATAATGGTCTTGGGAACCTGCAATATTTATAGGAATATAGAGATGAAATATAAGTATGAAAACAGAAATCTAGGTAAGATTTGAAGCTCAGAAGTGCATTGGGCAACTGATTGTGATACGTAGCTTTGAATTACGTTCTGCATACATGTTTCAGAAAAATCGATATACAATAGCATAGGACCTTGTACCTTGGATGATTGAATGTAGTAGAGAACATCCACTCAAAAAGGGATAGTTGATAGGATCAGGAAGATAGTCAGTATGTTTCGGAAGAAGAGTGAGTATAGGATTTGGACCAAAGTTCATAAGCAATAGGGTTTCGGTTAGAGAGTGAATGTCAATGTCAGCACATGCGAAGGGTCAGTCACAATGTTGAACTGGAGAAAATATGTAGGAAAGTAGATATCAATAGAGACATTAGGAAATCAGGAAAAGTACAAAGTGAGTGAAAAAATTAGACATTTTCAATGGTATTGAGGTTGAATATATAATCTTAGGAAGAAACAAATATGTAGTCACCAATAGGATTGACATTTGAGAGCATTAGGCAACCTGGTCATGGATGTTTTTAGTAATCCATGTTCAGTTTCCATTTAGGCTTTGGTACAGTCATACGTGTGAATTTTGCATTTTGTGTCCAGAATATTACTGTGATACCATGCATATGTAGATCAGGTGATATAAGTATTTCTTCCACCATTTCTGGGAGCAATATTTTGAAGATGTATAAATTAGTATTGGGGATACAAAGAGGTGTAACCTGTGTCTATTAATATAGAGATAATGCATGAATAGGCCATACTGTGAATAAATAATATAACTGGTTCCACTTTACAAAATGTATTGAATTGATATCAGAAAATATATAAGAAATCTTTTATTGATATAAAATCATTCATTCCAACCAGTTATACATCTAATAGTGATATTATAGTTATGGTTTATCATAAAGTGTGTGTCCGTTTTGCTTTAAAAGTGATAAAGGAAATCAAAAATAATGTGTTTGGAAAGAAATCTCATGAAAAGATCAGTCAAGAAACATGGAGGAAAACATGTGTTCTGAAGCAGGAAGTGATTGAAATTGAAACAAATGCCTATAAATTTGCTAAATTGTGGAGGAAATATATATCCTATGATGTGCATAAACTGAAGAAATTGTAATGTCCCAGTGTTGAATAAAAATGAACATCGATATACACATCATGTCCCATAGGAATCTACTTGCATTGATGATAAACTGTGTCAGTAACTGTAGAAATGTTAGGATTTGTATGCACCATTCACTGAAGTTAGTTTTCAGCACTAGGAATCAAATATGTATTTCAGGTGGATGAAATTTTCTGAGAATAATCTTGTGAAATGTTGATTATAAATCCACGTTCATGAACATGAATGAAATTAGGAAGTGTATATAAGACACATATATTTCATATTTTGAAAAATATGGAGAGAGTGTGTATATATATATATATATATATATATATATATATATATATATACACACACACACACAGAGAGAGAGAGAGACATTAAAAATAGCAATATATGCCAATAAAATTCACCATGAAATATATATCATCCACAGATCCAAAAATATTCATTTTACTGAACAAAGATTTGTGTATAATTTTGTTCTCTAGGAAGCTCACCCATAGGTTGAATTTTCAGTTCCAACGGCGTTTATGAGGAGTGATCTCTTCTCTCAATTTGTATCTGCCAAGTCAGCCACCTCACAAGAATGTACGTGTAGTACCAGGTAGGATTCTCTATGTGCATATAAAAATATATGTGCTGAGTAGGCTACAGAGAAAGAGAGACAAGAATTCACATATTTGTTATCTTTAAAATCACATGGACAACTATTGCAACAAAAATTGTCTAGATTAATAACTCCTAACCTTTATAATGCAAAAGGCAAGTCCAACTATACACCATGCCTCCTCTGAACTGTTTGTATTTCGATTATGTTTGGGTTATTTTTCTGCCTCATATTAGGATTAGTAGTCAGACACTAGTAGGGTATGGTTTAGTGTCAGGGATTCAGTATTTCAAATGGAAAATTGGAAAATGAATCCAATATGTATGCAAATATGTCCTACACAAAAGTCTTCCCACTCTCATCCAGAAAAATCCATTGACATTATCTTCACCCTATGTAAGATGCAATTCGAAGAGAAGAGTTAGAAAATCTGTGAATACATATCTGGAATGGAAAATGCTCAGGAGTTCACAACCTTGGAGGTGGTAGAGGAGTTTCCAAAAGTAAGTGACTGCGTAAACACTCCACAAACATGGAACTCTGCTGGCCAAAAGCCTTCTTGAGAAACTGCCTCTGAGTTTGGACACATGAAATATATCTTGTTGTCCGGAGCTTTAGCTTCATTTCTGGTGAGACCATCAAAGCTGGATCTGCATCTATGTGACCTGGAGGACATCGTTTCTTATTTTCCATTGATCATTAGGTACCGGTGTTGATTTCTCTCTTTGTTGGTAAACTGTGGCCACTGGAAGCTTAGTGTCTCCCTGAGTGGACTGTGAAGCCATTTGGTCATCCTGAACTTTTTGTGGTGTTTCATGCTGCTGCACTGGGAGTGTGGTATTTGCTTCACGAAATACAAGGAGTTCAACTAGGATATAGTGCTAGAGGGAGTTCTGTGACGTGTGTTGGGTCAGGGTCTGCAGGAGAATTCACCAACCAGGGTTCTATCCCACATAGCTTGCCCCCTTGACCATCACAACCTGATTCTGAACATTGCCCAGAAACCTCTCCATATAACAAGATGCCTTTTCATATAATAGTCTCCTGGCTGTACCAAGTCAGTCACAAGCTATTTGGAAGCCAATGGCTGATCCACATGGCCACACCACAGTTGTATTATCACACACCTGCCCACCACTGCTCTAGGCCCACTACTCAGCAGGCTCCAACTTACTGGCATCTCTGTTCCACACCATTTTCATGAAACCCAGCCAATCAAGGCACTGTCTGTAACACTAATGATCAGCAAGAGAACAACCAATGGTTCTCCAGTGCCACTTGGTCATTGGGAATTTCAAAAACATCATGGTATTTATCTATCCATTTTTCAAGAATGAAGTTGGAGGCACTTTGGGGTTTCCATTCTTCCAGGAACCATTACATGGGGAGGACTCTCATTTCAATGAAAGCCCTGAAAAACTCTCACAGGCAAGGCTTCCCAAACAGTGGCCAAAAGGTCACATGAAGCCAGGCCCATTGAGGTCTACAACGGGAGGTCCATGTGTCTTTTGACTCTTAACTATGGCTGCCAAGTTTTTCAGAATAAAATCATGCGATATCCTTGCTGAGAATTTCAGTTCTCTGTGGAAAGCCACCCTGGGCCTAGATCTCAGGTTTCAAGGGCAACTCTTATGCGTGGCCTCCTAAAATCCCAACACAATTCATGGCAACACTTCTCTGAGGTCAGTTCCAGAACTCAGTCTCTAAGAGGAATCACACCAGAGTTCAAGCCCATGTGGACCCTGTTATCTCTTCCAACCGCCACACAAATGACCACAATTAAAACCAAAACATTCCCACATGTCCCTCATCTTCATCCATATAGACAGTCATTATAAACTCTGGCTGGAGGTTTCCATGAGGGGCGCAGCCAAGACAGTGTCCAAAATATGCACCCTTGCCACTCATTTGTCTAAATTCATGGTGGCCTGGACACCCTTCCTGTGAACCAGGAGTGATCAAAAAAGCCTGCCGTTAACGCTGCTCTGCTTCTCCAATTTGAGGCCTACTGACAGTCAGGTATAGATTCATTATGTGATTTGGCATGATAAGAGAACCCAGGTACTTCTGCAGGACTTTGAAGAACTCATTTGACCCAAAAAAATCCCTATTCTCACTTTATGGAGGTCAGGAACCTATCGGAGGAAGACAGGAGACTTCATCTACAATGACTGATCTTTTTGCCATTTTGGTTTTGGATGCACACATGGGATCTTCTTTACATCTATCAGGAGCTGAGAATCTTATCCACAGCCTCAAACAGAGCCTAGTGTCTGATTAAGACACATCCTTTTCCAAAGCAATTAAGCAAAGAGCCACAGGTGATGCACATTCATTTCCATTTGAAATCTGTTTCTTCAGGCTTCACAAAGGGGTGACATGATGCAAAGACCTTCCTGACATTCAAGGCAACAGAACCATAGGTAAGCAAATGGACCAAAGCAGGGTTTCTCCACTGAGACTTTACTGCTCACACTGATATCTGAGTTTTCTGAGATGTTCCCATTCCCTTCAGCTATCAAGAACATGGACATGTCACAGAGCTTGGAGGTGGTACATATCTTGGACAATACATCATGAGCTTATTCTGGAGAGTGGCCAGAATTCAGGAAGAAAACAGAAACTTAGGATGTTAGTAGGTGTTTCCTATCCATAAGGCATACCACGGTCCATTCATAAATTGTGCAGGATAAATGCTGGGAAGCTTTCTACTAGACAGGACACCTCCATTGATGCATTCTCTTTTCTAATGTCGACAACCACGGACACAGTGGATACACAGACATAGAAAGTCGCCTTGTCAAAAGACTTACTAGAAACAGTCGACTCCAAACAAAACCAACCACATTTCCTACCTATTCTCAGAACATGAGACAAAACCGCAAACTCACATCCACAAACAAAGGCAACTCCTTCGCAAAAGTAGGTCTGTGACTATCCGGAGTGTCCTCTGACTGGTGGGCCATACTATGTTCTCCACAAAATGACCTCTCCTGTCTCAGATCTTGTCTCCTTGGCAAACTCTGTGATGATGTGAGGAGCCAACGGCTAGCCACTACCTGCTATCTCAGGAAAGGCTTCTCTTCAGAGCTCTCCTGGCATTTGGCCATCCTCACATCAGTAGGTACCAAGAAGGTCTGACTCTGTACTTGGTAAATCCAAACAAGTGAGCGCACTGGGACTGGGACTGGGACTGGCTCTCGGTGCCTGGCTTCTTGCATCAAAATTTCAGAGTGTTCCATCTCCAAGGAAGTTAGGTAGGTCACTTCCTTCAGGAACTGAATGAGGTCACTGCCTTGGCAACAACTTTGCCCTAACCATTGCTTCCAAGGGTCACATTGGATGGAGGCTGCCCTTACTTCCTTTGACAATTTGACTAGTTTCAATGGTATATCAAAATAGGCACCTGAGAACAGCTCTCCACGCAGGCCTGGTTAGGTTCATCTTCTCTACCTTACAAAGAGAGAGTCTGATGCATACACATTCCTTTTTCCTGTCTAGATTGTTTGCCATTGAAGATGGCTTTTGCTCTCACAGGTCCTTCATAGCTGCTGACATCTTATCCAGGGATTATTTCTGCATCGAACTTTCAGGTTCTCAGCAGTTTGAAGATACCCTACATTCCTTAATTGTAAGACGAACTCTGTCCCTGCTCTTTTGTAATGTTAGATTGAGGCAACCGTGTATGGTTATCGTAAATAGCAGGTTTGATTTGGATTAGGAATCATTCTGCAGAATGAATAATGATCTTGGGAACCTGCAATATTTATAGGAATATAGAGATGAAATATACGTATGAAAACAGAAATCTAGGTAAGATTTGAAGCTCAGAAGTGCATTGGGCAACTGATTGCGATACGTAGCTTTGAATTACGTTCTGCATACATGTTTCAGAAAAATCGATATACAATGGCATAGGACCATGCACCTTGGATGATTGAATGCAGTAGAGACCATCCACTCAAAAAGTGATAGTCGATATAATCAGGAAGATAGTCAGTATGTTTTGGAAGAAGAGCTACTATAGGATTTGGACCAATGTTCATTAGCAATAGTGTTTCCGTTAGAGAGTGAATGTCAATGTCAGCACATGTAAAGGGTCAGTCACAATGTTGAACTGGAGAAAATATCTAGGAAAGTAGATATCAATAGAGACATTAGGAAATCAGTCAAAGAGTATCAAGTGAGTGAAAAAAATTAAACATTTTCAACAGTTTTGAGGTTGAATATATAATCTTATGAAGAAACAAATATGTAGTCACCAATAGGATTGACATTTGAGAGCATTATCAACCTGGTCATGGATGTTTTTAGTAATCCATGTTGAGTTTCCCTTTAGGCTTTGGTACAATCATACGAGTGACTTTTGCATTTTGTGTCCAGAATATTACTGTGATAACATGCATATGTAGATCAGGTGACATGAGTATTTCTTCCACCATTTCTGGGAGCAATATTTTAAAAATGTATAAATTAGTATTGGGGGTTTTATCAGTTTTGCTTCAAAACTGATAAAGGAAATCGAAAATAATGTGTTTGGAAAGAAGTCTCATGAAAAGACCAGTCAAGAAACACGGAGGAATGCATGTGTTCTGAAGCAGGAAGTGATTGAAAGTGAAACAAATGCCTATATATTTGCTAACCTGTGGAGGAAATATATATCCTATGATGTGCATAAACAGAAGAAATTGTAATGTGCCAGTGTTGAATTAAAATGAACATCAATATACACATCATGTCCATTGGAATCTACTTGCTTTGATGATAAACTGTGTCAGTTACTGTAGAAATATTAGGATTTGTAAGCACCATTCACTGAAGTTAGTTCTCAGGACGAGGAAACAAATATGTATTTCAGGTGGTTGAATGTTTCTGAGAATAATCTTGTGAAAAGTTGATTATATATCCACATACATGAATATGAATGAATTTAGAGAGTGTTTAATAAGACACATTTTTTTCATATTTTGAAAAATCTAGAGAGTGTATATATATAATATATATATATATATATATATATATATATATATATATATATATATATATATATACATGTAAAACTCATGGAGAAATATTACAATTAAAATTTGACAAGATTTATAATACATACCCTTGATAAAGCCGAAGGCAAATCCAAGTATATACCATGCCTCCTATGAAAGGCCTGTATTTCTATTCTGTTACGTTTCTTTTTATCCATCATATTAGCATTAGTAGTCAGAGTCTATTAGGGTATGTGTTAGTGTCAGGGATCATTATTTCAAATGAAAATAGAAAAATAAATCTAATGTGTATGCAAATATGTGCTACACAAAAATCTTGCCACTCTCATCCAGAACAATTCCTTGACATTTACTTCGCTCCAAGGAAGACACAATTAGTGGAGAGGAGTTCGAAAACCTGTGATTACATATGTGGAACTGAAAATGTTCAGGAGTTCACAACATTGGAGGTGGTAGAGCAGTTTCCAAAAGTAAGGGAGAGGTTAAACACTCCACAAACTTGGAGCTCTTCTGGCCTAAAGACTCTTTGAGAAAATGCCTCTCAGGTTGGGCACATGAAATATATGAAGTTGTCAGGAGATTTAGCTTCCTTTGTTGTGACACCATCAAATGTGGGTCTGCATCTATGTGACCTGGAGGAAATGGTTCCTTATTTTCTAATGAACATGAGACAGCAGTTCTGAATTCTCTTTTTCTTGGTAAACTGTGGCCACTGGGAGTTAAGTTTCTCCCCGTGTGGTCTGTGAAGCCGTTTGGTCATCCTCCATTTTCGTGGTGTTTCTTACTGCTGCACTGGGAGTTTGGAATTGGCTTAATGAAATACAAGGAGTTCAACTGGCACACAATTCTGGAGGGAGCTCTGTCACGTGTGATTGGTCAGGGTCTTCAGGAGAATTTTCGAAACATGGATCTATCTCACATAGCTTTCCCCCTTGACTATAGCAACCGAATTCTGAACATTGCCCTGAATCATCTCAATATAACAAGATGCCTTTACATATAAGGGTCTGCTGCCTGCACCATGTCAGTCACAAGTATTTTGGAAGCCAATGGCCGATCCACGTGGTCCCACAACAGATATTTATTCACAACCATATAGTCCACTGCTCTAGCCCCAATACTCAGCAGGCTCCAACTTATGACATCTCGGTTCTATACCATTTTCATGACAACCAGTCAATCAAGGAACTGTCTGGTACACTCATAATCAGCAACAGGACATCCAAAGTTTCTCCAGTGCCACCTGGTCATGGGAATATTAAAAATTTCATGGTATTTATGTAGCCATTTTTCAAGGATGATGTTGGAGGCACTGTGGGTTTCAATTCATTCAGGAACCATTAAATGGTGAGTAAGCTCATTTCAATGAAAGCTCTGGAGAACTCTCACAGACAAGGCTTCCCAAAGAGTGGCCAGAAGGTCACATGAAGCCAGGCTCATTGAGGTCTACAATGTGAGGTACATGTGTGTTTTGAGTGTCAACTATGACTTCCAAGTCTTTCAGTAAAAAAATCATGTGTTATCCTGGCTGAGATTCCCAGTGCTCAGTGGAAAGCCACCCTGGGCCTAGATCTCAGTTTCCAAGGGCTAATCTCATGTGTGGCCTCCTATAATCCTAACACAATTCATGGCAATACTTCTCTCAGGTGAGTTCCAGAACTCAGGCTCTAAGGAGTATCAGAGCAGAGTTCAAGCCCTGGTGGACCAAGTCATCTCTTCCAACCGCCACACAAATGACCACAATTAAAACCAAAACACTCCTACATGGCCCTCATCTTCTTCCATAAAGACACTCATCATAACATATGGCTGGAGGTTTCCATGAGGGGCACAGCCCAAGACAGTGTCCAAAATAAGCTCCCTTGCCCCTCATTTGCCTAAAGTCAGGGTGGCTTGGACACCCTTCTTCTGAACCAGGAGTGATCTGTAAGGGTAAAAGAAATTGAAATTAAAGTGTTAAAGTTAAAGTGTAAAAGACCGGGTGTTGTAAAGTTTCTAATCTTCAAGGCCTGGTTTAAAATGTAAAGGACCAGGTATTTTTAAGTTTCCATGCTACACGCAAAACCTGAAATTCCTGTAAATTGTAGGACAATTTCTGGACTGCCCAGTAAATATTCCCCCTGACCGCCTGGTTGTTTAATAACCTAGGACCCTGTGTGGCCTACCACATATGCATCGCAGGGCCTAAATCAATCAATTTCAATGTGTACCCCGCTTTAGAATTGACCTATCACTCCCGCCTGACGTGTTCAAGCCAATGAATGAACTAATCATGTTTAGGATTTGTTGTTTCATTTTCCCACAGTGTATGATGATTTGCTAAAGGAGACTGTGATATATGTAAAGTCTCACACTCCCCAAATCGTGTACTTAAGCACTGCTCATCCCCTGCTCGGGGATCTGAGCTGCTCTCCCTTCTTGAGTGAGCACAGAGCACCAGTATGCTGGATTGGATCCTCAATAAATGTCTTTTGCTGTTGCATGAGCCTTGGTCTCATACATGAACATGAATGAAATTAAGGAGTGTATAATAAGACACATATATTTCATATTTTGAATAATCTATAGAGTGTAGATTTTTCACAAAACACATACAGAGATATTAAAAAGTAGCAATATATATGCCAATCAAAATTCATCATGAAATACATATCATACACAGATCCAAAAATCTTTATTTTACTGAACATGGATTTATGTGTAATGTTGTTCAACTAGGAAGCTCACGCAAATGTTGAATTTTCAGTTCCTACAGCGTTTAGGAGGAGTGATCTCTTCTCAAAATTTGTATCTGCCTAGTCAGCCACCTCACAATAATGTACGTGTGGTACCAGGTAGGATTCTATTTGTGCATATAAAAATACATGTGCTGAATAGGCAACAGAGAAAGGGAGACAGGAATTCACATATCTGATACCTTTCAAAACACATGGAGAACTATTTCAATTAAAAATTAACCAGATTTTTAACAACTACCCTTTATCATGCAAAAGGCAAGTCCAACTATACACTATGCCTCCTCTGAATTGCTTGTATTTCTATTCTGTTTGGGTTATTTTTCTCCATCATATTACCATTAGTAGTCAGAGTCTAGTAGGGTATGCTTTAGTGTCATGGATTCAGTAATTCAAATGAAAATAAAGGAAAATGAATCCATTGTTTACGCAAATATGCACTACAAAAAATCTTTCCACTCTCATTCAGAGCAATGCCTTGACATTACCTTCACCCCAAGTAAGACACAATTAGAGGACAAGAGTTAGAAAATCTGTGAATACATATCTGGAATGGAAAATGCTCAGGAGTTCACAAGCTTGGACATTTTAGAGGAGTTTTCAAAATTAAGGGACAGGATAAACAGTCCACAATCATGGAACTCTGCTGGCCTAAAGACTTCTTGAGAAACTGCCTCTGAGGTTGGGCACTTGAAATATATTTTTTTTCAGGAGCTTTAGCTTCCTTTGTAGTGATACTATCAAAGATGGGTCTTCATTTATCTGACCTGGAGGACATGGTTTCTTATTTTCCAAAGAACATGAGGCAGCAGTGCTCAATCCTACCTTTGAAGGTAAACTGTGGCCACGGAGGGCTAAGTGTCTCCCCGTCTTGACTGTGAAGCCAATTGGTCATCCTACAATTTTCGTGGTGTTTCTTGCTGCTGCACTGGGCTTTTGGTATTTCCTTCATGAAATACAAGGAGTTCAACTGGGACAGAGTGCTGGAGCGAGTTCTGTCACGTGTGGAGGGTCAGGGTCTACAGGAGAATTCACCAACCAGGCTTCTATCGCACATAACTTGCAACATTGTCCATAGCAAACTGATTCTGAACATTGTCCTGAAACCTTTCCTTAAAACAAGATGCCTTTACATATAAGGGTCTGCTAGCTGCACCATGTAAGCCACAAGCCATTTAGAAGTTAATGGCAGACTCACATGGCCCCACCACAGATATTTTATTATACACCTGCACACCACAGCTCTGGGCCCACTTCTCAGCACTTTCCAACTTACTTACATCTCTCTTCTACACAATTTTCGTGAAACCCAGTCAGTCAAGGCACTGTCTGGTACACTCATGATCAGCAACAATACATCCAAAGGTTCTCCAGTGCCACCTGGTCAGGGGAATTTCAAGGTATTTATGGAGCAATTTTTCAAGGATGAAGTTGGAGGCACTGTGGGTTTCAATTCATTCAGGAACCATTAAATGTTGAGGAACCTCATTTCAATGAAAGCTCTAGAGAACTCTCACAGGTAAGGCTTCCCAAAGAGTGGCCAAAATATACATATATTTCATATTTTGAAAAATCTTGACAGTGTATATCTATATCTATATCTATATCTACACACACACACACACACAAACACACACAGACATTAAAAACTAGCAATATATATGCCAATCGAAATTCATTATGAAATATATATCATCCACGTATTCAAAAATATTCATTTTACTGAACATGGATTTATGTATAATGTTGTTCAACTAGAAAGCTCACCCATAGGTTGAATTTTCAGTTCCAACAGGGTTTAGGAGGACTGAACTTTTCTCACAATTTGTATCTGCCAAGTCAGCCACCTCAGAAGAATATATGTGTGGTACAAGGTACAATTCTATATGTGCATATAAAAATATATGTGCTGAATAGGATACAGAGAAATGGGGGAGACAGGAATTCACATATTTGATAAGTTTAAAAATACATGGACAACTCTTTCAACAAAAAAATTGACTAGATTTATAACTCCTACCCTATTTAATGGAAAAGGCAATTCCAACGGTACACCATGGCTCCTCTGATGTGTTTGTATTTCTATTCTGTTTGGGTTACTTTTCTCCATCAAGTTAGGATTAGTTGTCAGAGTCTTGTAGGGTATGGGTTAGTGTCAGGGATTCAGTATTTCGAAAGGAAAATTGGAAAATGAATCCAATGTGTATGCAAATATGTGCTACACAAAAATCTTCCGACTCTCATCCAGAACAATGCCTTGACCTTAACTTCGTCCCAAGTAACACATGTAGAGAAGATGAGTAAGAAAATCTGTGAGTACATATCTGGAATTGAATATGCTCAGGAGTTCACAACCTTGCAGGTAGAAGGGGAGTTACCAAAAGTAAGGGACAATGTAAACACTCCACAAACATGGAGCTCTGCTATCCTAATGACTTCTGGAAAAACTGCCTCATATGTTGGGCTCTTGAAATATATGTTGTTGTCAGGAGCTTTAGCTTCGTTTGTAGTGAGACCATAAAAGCTGGCTCTGCATCTATGTGACCTGGAGTAGATGCTTTCTTATTTACCAATGAAAATGAGGCAGCATTGATGAATTCTCTCTTTCTGGGTCAACTGTGGCCACTTGGGGCTCAGTGTCTCCTCATGTGGACTCTGAAGCCATTTGATCATCCTCCAATTTTTGTGATGTTTTTTGCTGCTGCACTGGGAGTTCAGTATTTGCTTCACGAAATACAAGGAATTTAACTGGGACACAGTGCTGGAGGGAGTTCTGTCACGTGTGGTGGAACAGGGTCTGCAGGAGAATGCACAAACCAGGCTTCTTTCCAACATAGCTTGCCACCTTGACCATAGCAACCTGATTCTGAACATTGCCCTGAAACTTATCCATATAACAAGAATCATTTACATATAATGGTCTGCTGGATACACCATGTCAGTCACAAGGCATTTGGAAGCCATTGGCAAATCCAGATAGAAGCACCACAGATGTTTTATCTCACACATGCCCACCTTTGCTCTAGGTCCACTATTCAGCAGGCTCCAACTTACTGGCATCTCTGTTCTACACCATTTTCGTGAAACCCAGCCAATCAAGGCACTGTCTGGTACACTCATGATCACCAACAGGATATCCAATGGTTCTCCACTGCCTCCTAGATATGGGAATTTCAAAAATTTAATGGTATTTATCGAGCCCATCTTTCAAGGTTGAAGTTGGAGTCACTGAGTGTTTCATTTAATTCAGTAATCATTAAATGGTGAAGAAGCTCATTTCAATGAAAGCTCTGGAGAACTCTAACTGCTAAGGCTTCTAAAAAAGTGGCCAAAATGCCACATGAAGCCAGGCCCATTGAAGTCTACAATGTTAAGTGCATTTGTGTTTTGACTCTCAACTATGGCTGCCAAGTGTTTCAGAATAAAATTATGTGATACCCTGGCTGAGATTCCCAGTGCTCTGTGGAAAGCCACCCTGGGAATAGATCTCTGTTTCCAATGGCGACTCCCATGTGTGGCCTCCTAATATCCCAACACAATTCATGGCAATACTTCTCTGAGGTCAGTTCCAGGACTCAGTCTCTATGGGGTATCACACCAGAGTTCAAGCCCAGGTGGACCCAGTCATCGCTTCCAACTGCCACACAAGTAACCACAGTTAAAACCAAAACACTCCCACATGACCCTCATCTTCTTCCATATAGACACTCCTCATAATCTCTGGCTGGATGTTTCCATGAGGGGCGCAGCCCAACACAGTGTCCAAATAAGCTCGCTTGCCCATCATTTTCTTAAAGTCAGGGTGGATTGTACACCCTTCCTGTGAACCAGGAGGGATCAAATATGCCTTCCAGTAATACTGCTCTGCTTCTCCAATTTGAGGCCTACTGACTGTCGGTATAGATTTTTTATGTGATGTGGAGTCATGAGAAAACACAAGCATGTATGCAATTGCCTTTGCAGGGCTTTGAAGAACTCATTTGATTCAAAGGATCCCTATTCTCACTTGATGGTGGTAAGGAACCTAACAGAGGAAGGCGAGAGACTTCATCAACAATGACTGATCTTTTTCCCATTTTGGTTTTGGATGCATACATGGGATCATTCTTTAGATCCATCAGGTGCTGAGAACCTAAGCCACAGCCTAACACAGGGCCAAGAGACTGATTCAGACACATCCATTTCCAAAGCAATTAACAAAGAGCCACAGGTGATGCCCATTTAATTCCATTTTAAAACTGTTTTCTTCAGGCTTCACAAACTGTGTCCTGAGGCCAAGACCTTCCTCACATTCAGGGGAAGAGAAGAATTGGTTAGCAAAAGGCCCAAAGCAGAGTTTCTCCACTGAGGCTTTCCTGGTAACACAGATATCTGAGTTTTTTGAGATGCTAGCCATTCCCTTTAGCTATCCACTACATGGCCTTGTCACAGAGCTTGGAGGTGGTACATATCTTGGACACAAAACCATGAGCCTATTCTGGAGAGGGCCAGATTTAGGAAGAAAACAGGAACTTAGGAAATTAGTAGGTGTTTTCCATCCATAAGGGAAGCCACAGTCCATTCATCAATTGGGCAGGATGAATGCTGGGAAGGATTCTACTAAACAGGACACATCCATTGATGAATTCTCTTTTCAAATGTCGACAACCACGGACACAGTGGGATACACAGACATAGAAACACTCACTTTGTGAAACGACTTACTAGGAACAGTCCACTCCAAACCAAACAAACCACCTTTTTTACCTATTCTTAGAACATGAGACAAAACCACAAACTCACACTCACACCCACAAAGGCACCTCCTTCCCCCAAAGAGGTCTGTGACAATCCGGAGTGTCCTCTGACTTGTGGGCCTTATTATGTTCCCAGAAATGTCCTGTCCTGTCTCAGATCTGGTCTCCTTGGCCAAATCTGCGAAGTGGTCAGGAGCCAGCTGTGAGCAACTACCTGCTTTCTCAGGAAAGGCCCCTCTTCTGAGCTCTCCTGAAATTTGGCCATTCTCACATCAGTAGGTACCAAGAAAGACTGACTCTGTTCTTTGTAAATCCAAATAAGTGAGCCCACTGGGAATGGTACTGGGACTGCCTCTGGTTGCCTGGCTTCCTGGATCCCAAGTTCAGAGAGTTCTATCACCAAGGAAATGAGGAAGGTCACCTCCTTTGTGAACTGAATGAGGTCACTGCTTTGGAAACCACTTTGTCCTAAAATTTGCTTCCAAGGTTCCCATGAGATGGAGGCTGCCCCTATTTCCTGTGATACTTTCACAACTGAGAATTGTATATCAACCATAGGCAGCCGGGAACAGCTGTCCACACTGGCCTGGTTTGGTCCATCTTCTCTACATTAAGAAGAGTGAGGCTGATTCTGACACATCCCTTCATCCTGACCGGGTTGTTTGCCATGGAAGATGACTTTTGCTCTCTCAGGTCCTTCATAGCTGCCTAAATCTTCTCCAGGGATCATTTCTGCATGGAACTTTGAGGTTCTCAGAGGTGGAAGATCCCCTACATTCCTGTATTGGAAGACCAATTCTGTCCCTCCTCTTCTGTAAAGTTAGATTGAGGGAACATTGTATGGTTAAGGTTAATAACAGGTTCCATTTTGGTTAGGAATCATTCTCTGGGATGAATAATGGTATTTGGAATTTGCGATATTTTCAAGAATATATAGGTGAAATATAAGTATGAAAAAAGAAATCTAGGTAATTTTTGAAGGACAGAAGGGAATTGACCCCATGATTGGAATTCTTAGCTTTCAATTATGTTCTGCACAGGTGTCTCAGATAAATTGATATACAGTGGCATAGGATCTTGTCTTTTGGATGATTGAATGTCGAAGAGAACATCTGGTCCAAAAGGGATAGTTGGTGGATTAGGAAGATATTCGGTAGGTTTAGAATGAAGAGTGTGTATAGAAATTGGACCAAAAGATCTTTAGCAATAGGGTTTTGGGTAGAGACTGAAAGTAAATGTCAGCACATGTGAAGAGTCAGTCACAGTGATAAACTGGGGAAAAAATACAGGAAATCAGATATCAATAGAGACATTAGGAAATCAGGACAAGTATAAAGTGAGTGATAGGATTAGAAATTTTCAACAGGGTTGAAGTTGAATATGTAATTTCAGGAAGAAACAAATATGTAGTCACCAATAGGATTCACTTTGAGAGCATTAGGCAACCTGGATATGGATTTTTTTTTTTTAATCCATGCTCACTTTCCACTTAGGATTTGGTACAATCATAAGTGTGACCTTGCTTTTTGTTTCCACAATATTACTGTGATTAATGTATATATAGATCAGATGACATGAGTATTTCTTCCACCATTTCTGGGAGCAATATTTTGAAGACATATAATTTAGTATTGTGGGTACAAATAGGTATAGGCTGTGTTATACGAATATAGAGATATTGCATGAATAGACATACTGTGAATAAATAATATAACTGGTTCCAAATTTAAATAATGGATTGAATTGATATCTGGATATATACTGGAAAACTTATATTGATATTCATACAATCATTCGTACCAGTTATACATCTAATGGTAATATTAGTGTTATGGTTTATCATGAAGTGTCTGTGAGTTTTGCTTCTAAAATGATTATGGAAATCAAAAATAATGTGCTTGGAAAGAAGTCTCATTAAAACAACAGTCACGAAACCTGGGGGAATACATATGTTCTGAAGCAGGAAGTAATTGAAAGTGAAAAAAAAATCCTATGAATTTGTGAATTTGTGAATGAAAAATGTATTCTATTATGTGCAAAAACTGAAGAAATATTAATGTACCAGTTTTGAATAAAAATGAACGTCAAAGTACATATCATGTCCCATAGGAATCTACTTGCATTGATGTTAAACTGAGTCATTTACTGTAGCAATATTAGGATTTGTATGCACCATTCACTGAAGTTAGCTTTCAGTACTAGGAAACAAATATATATTTCAGGTGGATTAATATTCCAGAGAATATTCTTATGAAAAGTTTAATAAAAATCCACATTCATTAACATCAATGAATTTAGGGAGTATATAATAAGACACATACATTTCATATTTTGAAAAATCTGGAGAGTTTATACATATATATATATGCACACACACACACACACACATATACATTAAAATGTAGCAATATAAATGCCAATCGAAATACATCATGAAATATATATCATCCACAAATCCAAAAATCTTCACTTTTCTGAACATCAATTTAAGTATAATGTTGTTCAACTAGGAAGCTCACCCATAGTTTGTTTTGTAAGTTCCAACAGCATTTAGGAGGAGTGATCTCTTCTCACAATTTGTATTTGCCAAGTCAGCAACCTCACAAGTATCTACGTGTGATACCAGGTAGGATTCTATATGTGCATATAAAAATACATGTGCTGAATAGGGTACAGAGAAATGGAGACAGGAATTCTCATATTTGTTAACTTTAAAAACACATGGAGAAGGGAGGGGCAGAGCCGCCAACCGCGCCTGTAAGATAGGCGGACCTGCGAGCCACCGGTAGAACAGGCCTAGCGGCCCGCAATCGTACAAAACACATCGCCCTGGTTGGGGGTTGGGCAGAGCCGCTGCGCGCCTGCAAGGAACGCGGACATGTGACCCACAGGGAGAACAGGCCCAGCAACCCGCGGAGGGGCAGAGACACCCCTTGCAACTTCTAGATAGGTGAACCTGTGACCCACCGGAAGAAGAGGCCCAGCTGCCTTCAGAGGGGCAGAGCCGGCCCCCGCGCCTGCGAAGTAGGCAGACCTGCGAACACCGACAGACCAGGCGCTAGGCCCCGCCACGGTGCTAGACACATAACCAGGTTTGGGGAGGGGCCGAGCCACTGCCTGTGCCTGGAAAGCAGGTGGACCTCTCACCCTCTGGCAGAACAGACCCAGCAACCTACCAGCCTGGTAGATATATCGCCCCGGTTTAGGGAGGGGCAGAGCTGCCACTCGCGCCTGCAATGTAGACAGCCCTGCAATCCACAGACAGAAGAGGCCCAGCGGCACGCGTAGGGGCAGAGCCGACACCTGCGCCTGCAAGGTAGGTGGACCTGTGACCCACTGGCTGAACAGGAGAAGCGCCCGAAGAGGGGTAGAGCAACTGCCCGCTCCTGCAAGGTAGGCGGACAGGCTACTGACCGGCAGAACAGGTCCAGAGGGCTGCTGGTGTGGTAGGCACATTGCCCCAATTGGAGGAGGGGCAGAGCCACCACCCACACCTGTGAGGGAGACTTTTCATGAATACAATAGCAATATAAACATTTAGGGGTAAAATTCAATAACACAAAAGTTCCACCAAACAGAAAAACACGCGAACAGTAGGAAAAGACAAGGAAAGAAAGGACCACAAGCAATGCAGGTCAACTCAACATTAGAAGAGGTAATATCTGCAGCAGATGGAATGTCAGATAAAGAATTTAGGATATACTTGCTTCCGATGATCTGAGTCAACAGGGAGACATTAGACAGCAAAATCAGACAATGAAAGATCACTTCAACAATAAATTACATAAACAAATCCAAGAAGCAAAAGATCAACTATACAGGGAGATAGAGGTTATAAAAAAACACAAACAGAAATCATAGAAATGCAGGAAGCAATAAACCAACTTAAAAACTCAATTGAGAATACTACCAGCAGAGTAGATCACGTAGAAGGTAGAACATCAGACAATGAAGACAAAGTATTTCAACTTGAAAAGAACATAGACAGCTCAGCAAGACTGTTAAGAAACCATGAGCAGAAAATCCAAGAAATATGGGATAACATGAAGAGACCAAACTTAAGAGTAATTGGGATACAGGAAGGTATACAGGTGCAAAACAAAGGAATGAACAATCTATTCAATGAAATAATATGAGAAACCTTCCCAGACATGAAGAATGAGACAGAATCCCAAATCATAGAAGCCTACAGGATGCCGAATGTGCAAAATCATAAGAGATAAAGACCTAGACATATTATAATGAAGATGCCAAACATACAGAATAAAGAGAGAATTTTAAAAGCTACAAGAGAAAGGAAGCAGATTACATTTAGGGGTAAACCAATCAGGATAACAGCTGATCTTTCAACACAGACTCTGAAAGCTAGAAGATCCTGGAATAACATTTTTCAAACACTGAAAGAAATTGGGTTCCAACCAAGAATTGTGTATCCAGCGAATTTAAGCTTCAGGATGGAAGATAAAATTAAAACCTTCCATGATAAACAAAAGTTAAAAGAATTTGCAGCTAGAAAACCCTTTCTTCAAAAGATCCTTGGCAAAACATTATAGGAAGACGAAATGGAAAATAACAATGAAAACCAACAGTGGGAGGTAGTACAGTAAAGGGGGGAAAATAATCAAAGAGGAAAAAAAAAACATGGTTAGTAACATAAATAAACAAATATGGCTGGAATAACAACCCATATCTCAATAGTAACCCTAAATGTTAATGGCTTAAACTCACCAATTAAGAGACACAGGCTAGTAGAATGGATCACGAAAGAAGACCCAACAATTTTCTGCCTGCAGGAGACGCATTTGATAGGAAAAGAGAAACATAGACTGAAGTTGAAAGGTTGGGAGAAATCATATCACTCATATGGACTTCGGAAACAAGCAGGAGTGTCCATACTCAGATCAAATAAAATAGATGTCAAGCCAAAGTTAAGCAAAAGAGATAAAGAGGGACACTACATACTGCTCAAGGGAACCATACACCAACAAGACATAACAATCATAAATATATATGCCCCAAACAATGGTTCAGCTATGTTCATCAAAAAAACTCTTCTCAAGTTCAAGAGTCTGATAGACCACAATACAATAATCATGGGAGACTTCAACACACCTCTCTCACTACTGGACAGATCTTCCAAACAAAAGTTGAATAAGGAAACTATTGAACTGAATAACACAATTAATAACATAGACTTAATAGACATATATAGAATATACCACCCAACATCAAGCAGTTACACTTTTTTCTCAGCAGCACATGGATACCTCTCAAAAATAGATCATATATTATGTCACATGGCAACTCTTAGACAATATAAAGGAGTATAGATAATACCAGGCATCTTATCTGATCATAATGGAATGAAACTGAAAAATCAACAATAAAAGAAGGAAGGAAACTTCATGCATCACTTGGAGAATGAACAATACGTACTGAATGATCAATGGGTTATAGAAGACATCAAGGAGGAAAATACAAAATTCTTAGAGATAAATGAAAAAGACAGACGGAACATATCAGAATCTATGGGACACATTGAAAGCAGTTCAAAGAGGAAAATTCATTGCTTGGAGTTCTTTCCTTAAAAAAAGAAAAAAAAACAACAAATAAATGATCTCATAGTTCATTTCAAAATCCTAGAAAAAAAAGAGCAAAACAACAGCAAAAGAAGTAGAAGGCAAGAAATAATTAAAA
Source organism: Callospermophilus lateralis (assembly GCF_048772815.1). Lineage (NCBI taxonomy): Eukaryota > Metazoa > Chordata > Mammalia > Rodentia > Sciuridae > Callospermophilus > Callospermophilus lateralis. Next base: position 316,375 of record NW_027513606.1, read on the forward strand.
TCAGAGCTGAAATTAATAAAATCAAAACAAAAGAATCAATTGAAAAATTTGACAATACTAAAAGTTGAAAAATAAATAAAATTGACAGACTCTTAGCCATGTTAACAAAGAGAAGAAGAGAGAGAACTCAAATTACTATCATACTGGATGAAAATGGCAATATCACAACAGACACTTCTGAAATACAGAAGATAATCAGAAATTATTTTGAATTCTTATACACCAATAAATTAGAAGATAGTGAAGGCATTGATAAATTTCTTAAGTCATATGATCTGCCCAGATTGAGTCAGGAGGATATAGACAACCTAAGCAGACAAATATTAATTGAGGAAATAAAAGAAACCATCCAATGACTACCAACTAAGAAAAGAACAGGACCGAAAGGGTATACAGCAGAGTTTTTCAAAACCTTTAAAGAGGAACTAATACCAGTACTTTTCAAGATATTTCAGGAAATAGAAAAAGAGAGAGAACTTCCAAATTCATTTTAGGAGGCCAATATCACCCTGATTCATAAAACAGACAAAGACACTTCAAAGAAACAAATCTACAGACCAATATCTCTAATGAACCTAGATGCAAAAATCCTCAATAAAATTCTGGCGAATCAGATACAAAAACATATTTAAAGAATTGTGCAACATGATCAAGTAGGATTCATCCCTGGGATACAAGGCTGGTTCAATATACGGAAATCAATAAATGTTATTCACCACATCAATAGACTTAAAAATAAGAACCATATGATCACCCCAATAGATGCAGAAAAAGTATTCAACAAAGTACAGCATCCCTTTATGTTCAAAACTCTAGAAAAACTAGGGATAACAGGAACATACCTCAATATTGTAAAAGCAATCTATGCTAAGCCTCAGGCTAGTATCATTCTGAATTGTGAAAAAATTGAAAGCATTCCCTCTAAAATCTGGAACAAGACAGGGATGCCTTCTCTCACGACTTCTGTTCAACATAGTTCTCGAAACACTGGCCAGAGAAATTAGACAAATGAAAGAAATTAAAGGCATAAAATTAGGAAAAGAAGAACTTAAATTATCACTATTTGCAGATGACATGACTCTATACCAAGCAGACCCAAAAGGGTCTACAAAGAAACTATTAGAGTTAGTAAATGAATTCCGCAAAGTGGCATGATATAAAATCAACAATCATAAATCAAAGGCATTCCTGTATATCAGCAACAAATCCTCTGAAATGGAAATGAGGACTACCACTCCATTCAGAATATCCTCAAAATAAAAATAAAATACTTGGGAATCAATGTAACAAAAGATGTGAAAGACTTACACAATGAAAACTACAGAACAATAAAGAGAGAAATAGAAGAAGATCTTACAAGATGGAAAAATATACCCTGTTCATGGATAGGCAGAATTAACATCATCAAAATGGCGATATTACCAAAAGTTCTCTATAGGTTTAATGCAATGCCAATCAAAATCCCAAGGGCATTTCTTGTAGAAATAGATAAAACAATTATGAAATTCATATGGAAAAATACAAAACCCAGTATATCAAAGACAACTCTAAGCAGAAAGTGTGAATCAGGCGGTATAGAGATACAAGTCCTCAAATTATACTACAGAGCAATAGTAACAAAAAGAGCATGGTACTGGTACCAAAACAGGTGGGTGGACCAATGGTACATAATAGAGGACACAGAAATCAATCCACAAAATTACAGCTATCTTATATTTGATAAAGGAGCTAATAGCATGAAATGAAGGAAGGATAGCATCTTTAAAAAATGGTGCTGGAAAAACTGGAATTCCATATGTAACAAATGAAACTGAATCCCTTTCTCTCTCCATGCACAAAAGTTAACTCAAAATGGATCAAGGAGCTTGATATCAAATCAGAGACACGGCATCTGATGGAAGAAAACTTTGGCTATGATCTACATACTGTGGGGTTGGGCTCCAAATTCCTCAATAGGACACCCATAGCATAAGAGTTAATAACTAGAATCTACAAACTGGACTTACTCAAACTAAATAGATTTTTCTCAGAAAAAGAAACAATAAGAGAGGTAAAAAGGGAGCCTACACCCTGGGAACAAATCTTGACTTCTCACACTTCAGATAGAGCCCTAATATCCAGAGTTATACAAAGAAATCAAAAAAATTAACAATAAGAAAATGAATTACCCAATCAACAAATGGGCCAAGGACCTGAACAGACACTTCTCAGAGGAGGACATACAATCAATCAATAAGTACATCAAAAAATTCTCACCAACTCGAGCATTCACAGAAATGCAAAACAAACCCACCCTAAGATACCATTTCACTGCAGTAAGCTTAGCAGCCTTTATGAAGTCAAACGACAACAAGTTCTGGCGAGGATGTGGGGAAAAGGGTACACCTGTACATTGCTGGTGGGACTGCAAATTGGTGCAGCCAATTTGGAAAGCAGTATGGAGATTTCTTGGAAAGCTGGGAATGGAACCACCATTTGACCCAGCAATTCCCCTTCTCGGTCTAATCCCTATAGACCCAAAAAGAGCATGCTACAGGGACACTGATAAATCTATGTTCATAGCAGCACAATTCACAATAGGAAGACTGTGGAACCAACCTAGATGTCCTTCAATAGATGAATGGATTAAAAAAATGTGGCATTTATACATAATGGAGTATTACTCTGCATTAAAAAATGACAAAATCATACAATTTGCAGAGAAATGGATGGCATTAGAACGTATTATGCTACGTGAAGATAGCCAATCACTAAAAAACAAATGCCAAATGTTTTCTTTGATATAAGGAGAGTAACTGAGAACAGAGTTGGAAGGAAGAGCATGAGAAGATGATTAACATTAAACAGGGGTGAGAGGTGGGAGGGAAAAGGAGAGAGAAGCAAAATTGCATGGAAATGGAAGGAAATCCTCATGGTTATACAAAATTAAATACAAGATGAAGTGAGCGGAAAGGGGACGAAAACAAGGGGAAGAAATGAATTACAGCAGATGGGGTACATTGAGAGGATTGGAGGGGAGGGGATGGGAGATAGTAGAGGACAGGAAAGGCAGCAGAATACAACAGACACTAGTATAGCAATATGCAAAACAGTGGATGTGTAACTGATGGGATGCTGCAATCTGTATACGGGGAAAAATGGAAGTTCATAACCTACTTGAATCAAAGTGTGAAATATGACATGTCAAGAACTATGTAATGTTTTGAAGAACAAACAATAAATATCAAAGGAAAAAAACACATGGAGAACAATTTCAATTAAAAATTGACTAGGTTTATAACACCTACACTTTATCATGCAAAAGGCAAGTCCGACTATACACCATGCCTCTTCAGAACTGCTTGTTTTTCTATTCGGTTTGGGTCATTTTTCTCCATCATATTAGGATTAGTAGTCAGAGTTTTGTAGGGTACGTGTTAGTGTCAGGGATTCAGTTTTTGGAATGGAAAATTGGAAAATGAATCCAATGTGTATACAAATATGTTCTACACAAAAATCTTCCCACTTTCATCCAGAACAATGCCTTGACGTTACCATCTCCCCAAATAAGAAACAATTAGAGGAGAAGAGTTAGAAAATCTGTAAATACATATCTGGAATGGAAAATATTTAGGAGGTCACAAACTTGGAGGTGGTAGAGGAGTATCCCAAAGTAAGGTACAGGGTAAACACTCCACAAATATGGAGGTGTGCTGGCCTAAAGACTTCTAGAGAAACTTCCTCTGAGGACGGGCACATGAAATATATGTTGTTGTCAGTAGCTTTAGCTTCCTTTGTAGTGAGATCATCAAAGCTGGGTCTGCATCTATGTGACCTGGAGGACATTCTTTCTTGCTTTCCAATACACATGAGGCAGCAGTGCTGAATTCTCTCTTTGTATGTAAACTGTGGCCACTGTGGTCTAAGTGTCTCCCCGTGTGGACTGTGAAGCCTTTTGTTCATCCTCCACTTTTCGTGGTGTTTCCTGCTGCAGCACTGGGAGTTTGGTATTTGCCTCACGAAATACAAGGGGTTCAACTGGAACACAGTGCTGGAGGGAGTTTTGTCACTTGTGGTTTTTCAGGGTCTACAAGAGAATGCACCAACCAGGCTTCATTCCCACATAGCTTGCCCCCTTGTCTATAGCAACCTGATTCTGCACATTGCCCTGAAAACTATCAATTTAACAAGACACCTTTACATATAAGTGTCTGGTCACTGCACCATGTCAGTGACAAGCCATTTGGAAATCAATGTCAAATCCACATGGCGCAACCACAGATGATTCATCACACACCTGCACACCACAGCTCAGGGCTCACTACTCAGGAGGGTCCAACTTAATAGCATCTCTGTTCTACACCATTGTCATAAATCCCAGTCAATCAAGGCACTGTCTGGTACACTCATGATCAGTAAAAGTGCATCCAAATGTTCTCCAATACCATCTGGTCATGGGAATTTCAAAAATTTCTTGGTATTTATCTAACCTCTTGGTAAATCCAAACAAGTGAGCCCACTTGGACTGGGACTGGGACTGGCTCTGGGTGCCTGGCTTCTTGGATCACAAAATTCAGAGATTTCCATCACCGAGGAAGTGAGGTGAGGTCACTTCCTTCAGAAAATGAATGAGGCCACTGTCTTGTCCACCACTTTGTCGTAACAGTTGCTTCCTAGTGTCTCAGGAAAAGGAGGCAGCCTCTATTTCCTGTGACACTTTCACAAGTTAGAATGGTATAGAAACATAGGCACCTGGGAACAGCTCTCCACACATGCCTGGTTTCATACATCATCCCTACATTAATAAGAGATAGGCTGATTGAGACACATCCTTTCATCCTGATCGGGTGGTTTGCAAAGGAAGATGACTTTTGCTGTTTCAGGTCCTTCATAGCTGCCTACGTCTTCTCCAGGGATCATTTCTGCATGGATTTTGAGGTACTCAGCAGGTGAAAGATCTCCTAACTTCCTGTATTGTAATACTAACTTTGTCCCTGCTCTTCTGTAAAGTGAGATTGAGTGAACAATCTCAGTTTACAGAATGGTTAGGGTTAATAGCATGTTCGATTTGGGTTATGAATCATTTTGCTGGATGAATAATGATATTGGGAACCTGCGATATTTATAAGAATATGGAGGTGAAATATAAGTATGAAAACAGAAATCTAGGTAATATTTGAAGCCCAGAAGGACTTTGGGCCCTTGATTGCGATACATAGCTTAAATTATGTTCTGTGTGACCTTTGCATTTTGTGTCCAGAATATTACTGTGATAATATGTATATGTAGCTAAGGTGACATGAGTATTTCTTCCACCATTTCTGTGAGCAATATTTTGAAAACTTATAAATTAGTACTGGGGATACTAATAGGTTTACCCTGTTTTGATGAATATAGAGATGATGCATTAATAGACCCTACTGTGAATAAATTATATAACTGGTTCCAAATTTAAATAATGGATTGTATTGATATCTGAAAATATATAGGAAATCTTATATTGATATACATACATTCATTCCAACCAGTTATATATCTAATGGTAATGTTAGGGTTATCATTTATCATGAATAGTGTGTGAGTTTTGCTTCAAAAATGATTATGGAATCGAAAATAATATGTTTAGAAAGAAGTTTAGTAAAAAGACCAGTCAAGAAACATGGAGGAATATATGTCTTCCAAAGGAGGAAGTGATTGAAAGTGAACCAAATGTTTATAAATTTGTGAACTTGTGAATGAATGGATATATCTAATGATGTCCATAAACTGAAGAAATAATTACGTACCAGGTTTGAATAAAAATGAACTTTAACAAACACAATAGAAACATTAGGAATTCTGGAAAAGTATAGTTCGCAGTGAAAGGTTAATAAAATAAGTACTTGTCACTTTCTGTTTTTCAGTATGCTTAACAAAACACTGCTGAAATCTTGAGAACTTTTTGATAGTCTTATTCCCAGAATGTGCTGTCCAAAACTGCCAAACTGCAGAATGTACTCCCTCAACCGGTTGCACACAAACCGCTCACTTGCCCGGACCCATCAATAAACTTCCCCCCCTGCCCTCTCCTAGGAAAATATATAAGCTCTGCTTAAGCTGTTCTCAAGGCTCTCTGCTCTATTCAAGTGAGCTCTGAGCCCCAGCATGCTGGACCCCCAATAAACCCTTTGCTTTGCATGAGACAGTCTCTTGGTGGTCTCTTCACCCGATTGTCACCGGACCTTTACATATGGAGGTTCCACCGAGATCAGGCAGCCGTGGACAAGCGACCCCAATGAACTCCTCTCGGGGTAAGTAAGGTGCCTCTTTCTGGTTTCAGGTTTCAGGTCAGGGCTTGGCAAAATGGATGTCGATGAAGAGCGTGAGCTCTCTCCGATGGTGGCTGACAGTCATGTCACAGAGCCACAGGCCAAGTCCCTGGGGGACGTCATAGAGGACTCAGAAAATCGAGGAACAATAGTCTCCATGACTCAGTGATATTTTGTTTCAGATTCGGTATTGCCAACCCATCGGGTTTTGCCAACTACTCAGTCCTGGTCTCAGTGTTGGACTTCCATATCCTGTCTTTATTGTCTTGTCTTGTCTGTGTCATGTGTTGTTGCTTTTACTGTTTGTGTATCTTTCATTATGGGACAGAGCACTTCAATGCCTCTGTCTCTGACCCTTGTTCACTGCAACAAAGTTTCCTTAAGGGATCAGAATCTTTCTTTTTCAGTAAAATGCTGGACCTGGCAGACTCTCTGTGCCTCAGAATGGCTCACCTTTGGATTTGGATGGACCCTAGAAGGATCTTTCTACTTCCCACTAATTTAAAAAGTTAGAGATATTGTCTTTCAGCCAGAGCCACATAGATACCTGTGAAGACACATGGACACTGCCTACCAACCCGGTGACGAGGGGAATCAACATCAATATCAAGAAAGAGACTTTGTCTACATTAGACGACATCAGGTGTCATCCCTGGAACCCTGCTGGAAGGGACCATAGCAGGTGCTACTTATAACACCTACAGCAGTAAAGGTAGACAGAATCACTTCCTGGATCCATACCTCTCATCTCAAGCCTGTGCCCTGTCCAGACTCTGGCTGGAAACTGTAAAAGACTGGTAACGCTTTCAAATTGTGTATTTGCCATGTGGATAAGGCAATAGACTCTCCCCTTGACCACCAGTAGTCCTAACCCTCATCAGCCCATTCAGCAGCGATGGCTGATCACAAATCTTACTGGACAAGAAGTATGGTCTATCTCGCATACAGCCCACTTAGGGACATGGTCGCCATCTCTCCACAGAAACATTTGTCAGCTGGCTATAGGTCTTTTCCATTGGGATATCCCTGATGAAGTGGATCCCACTAAAATTCCATTAAATCCCTTCTCTACCATAGATAATGGAAACAAATATTATGGATGTAGGGACACGCGAGCCAGACGCAGGTTGGCTAGCCTAGATTACTATGTTTGCCCGGGGGACTATCAAAGCCACAAACAGTCAAGGCTGTGTTGGGGGAAAGCCGGCTTCTTCTGTAAGTCATGAGGATGTGAGCATACAGGGACTGCTTGATGGAACCCAAACTCCTCATCAAATTCTGTACACAACATTGGCCATATTACCAATTAGATAACCAAAATTGATGGCCCCCAGAGGGGTCTCTGGATCCTCAAATTCTGCGTGACCTTTTTAACTTCTGCAAGTGCTGAAAAGGGTAAAAGGAGATTCCCCTATGTGGAGGCCTTTTCCCTCCTTTGCTCACATCCTGAACTATGCTTCTCCAATAGATCCTCACCCTCAGCCTTCTGCTCCAGACTCTCTGCTCTTACTCTCACCTATGCAACCTGATTTCTCCCCTCCAATTACTAGATCAAAAACCCAAACCTCCGCCTGTTCTAAGACCGTTGCCCCCTTCTTGAGGTAGCAGGTACTGAGGTACACCTCAACCAACTCACTCCTCTCTTCTCCTGTCATTGCCCGCACTGGGTCCCACCAGGTCCTCTTACTACCTAACACAAAGCCCAAACCAGCTGAGAAGAGCCCTCACACCCTTATCCAAGATGCAATGTAAATGGCCTTTAAAGTTGCTTTTTCATCACTGAAAACATGTTACTAAGTATTTAAAGTCCCTCAAATGCTTTTTGGGATACTAACTCCCATCTTACCCTCTGCTGTTCCTGTTGTACTGCTCAAGATTTGTTCCTAGAAAAATCCAAAACCCCTTTTCCATTATTCTTTTACATTTCTCCTACCTCATTCTCAGATCCATGGAACTGCTCACAGCCATGCCTTCCCCGTCTTCCCCCTCTGTACCAGGCCCACAGAAAAGTCTTAACTGACCTTCTCCAGAAATCTCCAACATAGCTGAATTTAGGAATTTCAGCAAAAGAGTCCCAATAAAAGATTTCTAAGTAGATAAAATTCCACTTTTCATATTGCCCTATTCTACTTGGCCACTGGCTAAAAAAATCTGCAATCCTAAGCTAGACACCCCCATACTAATTTTTCACAAAATATGTGAACAAGGCCTTGGCCTTGAGCTGAGGCTTCACATAGATGGCTACATTTGTAAGATAAAGAAGTTACCAACTGGGCTCCATGGTAACAGTTGGCAGGGGGAAAAATAAAGGGAATATAAAGCTCTCCCTCACCCAGGTGTCCTTGGAAGGTTAACTTTCCCAGAACAGAGGAAAAAAAAAAGAAGACAAATGGCTTCTTGTGAACTTCTTAAGACTGTGAACTTCTGAGCCCCTTCCCTTATATGTTGGGTACAAAATTCTGAAACTACCTAAACTTGGGATTCCGGGGATTTAATTGATTACAACAGAAGTAATGCCCTCTGAATATGGTTGCAAACAAATAGGACTGTTTTCCTGTCTTTGGTACTATCTTAGGTGCCTTGCCTTGTCCATCCCTACAACAGTATAATTCTATATACTTAAAACATTGTTTATGTTTTCATGAAGTGGTCAAAAGATGTGATTAATTGTGTAGTTGTGCAAATGTTTCTCAGAGTGCTCTATCATGACACAGGTTCATTTGAAGATCAAATAGGGGGGCATAAAACCTGGTTCCACTGGGAACATATATCCCTCACTTTCGCCATCCTATTAGGAATACATGTTGCTGCAGGGGTGGGCACAAGAACCACTGCCTTGGTCCATGGGACAAAACAAATGACCCAAATAGAAGCAGCAATAGGCCAAAACTTAAAGATATTAGAAACCTCCATCACAGCATTGCAGGAATCTTTAACCTATCTCTCTGAAGTTGTTTTACAGAACAGTCGAGGATTGGAATTTCTCTTCATGAGAGAAGAGGGCCTTTGTTTTGCATTGATGGAAGAATGTTGTTTTTATGCCAACCATACTGGAGTTGTAAAAAAATCTATGAGTAAATTAAAATGACGACTTGAAGAGCGTCAACGAGAGAGAGAGGCCCAAAAAGGGTGGTTTGAATCTTGGTTCACAAAGTCCCCCTGGTTAACTACGCATTTATCAACCCTGGCGGGTCCAATAATAATCCTCACATTATTGCTAACTATAAAACCCTGCTTGCTCAACCATGTAATTTATTTTCTCCAGGCTCAAATTGGACAAGTTAAACTAATGGTAATACCCCACTAGCAGACATGGAATGTGACACCACCCAATGATCATATTTATGATTAAAAGTAGCCAGAAAAAGAAGTGTCGAATGAAAGGTTAATAAAATATGTAGTTGTCACTTCCTGTTTTTCTGTACACTTAACAAAACACTGTTGAAATCTTGAGAAATTTTTGCCAATCTTGTTCCCAGAATGTGCTGTCCACAACTGCCAAACTGCAGAATGTACTCCCCCACCAGGTTGCATGCAAACTGAACACTCGCCCTGACACATCAATTAACTTCCCTCCCTGCACTCGCAAGGAAAAGTTTATAACATCTGCTTAAGCTGTTCTCAGGGCTCTCTAGTCTTTTCAAGTGAACTCTGAGCCCCAGCATGCTGGACCCCCAATAAACCCATTGCTGTTACATGAGATAGACACTTGGTGGTCTCTTCTTCCGACGCTCGCCCGACGGTTACTTGGATGAGTGAATGTAGAATAGAACATCCAGTCAAAAAGGGATAGTCGGTAGGATTAGGAATATAGTCCGTAGGTTTAGGAAGAAGAGTGAGTATAGGATTTGGACCTAAAGTTCTTTAGCAATAGGGTTTCAGTTAGAGAGTGAATGTAAATGTCAGCACATGTGAAGAATGAGTCACAATGATGAAATGCGGAAAATATGTAGGAAAGCAGATATCAATAGAGACATTAGGAAATCAGGCAAAGTACAAAGTGAGTGATAGGATTAGACATTATCAACAGGGTTGAGTTTCAATATATAATCTTAGGAAGAAACAAATATGTAGTCACCAATAAGATTGACATTTGAGGGCATTAGGCAACCTGGACATGGATGATTTTAGTAATCCATGTTCACTTTCCATTTAGGCTTTTGGGAGAATCCTAAGTGTGACCTTTGCATTTTGTGTCCAGAATACTACTGTGATAAAATGTATGTATAAATCAGTTGACATGAGTATTTCTTCCACCATTTCTGGGAGCAATATTTTGAAGATATACAAATTATTATTGGGCGTACACAGAGGTGTACCCTGTGTCTATGAATATAGAAGTAATGCATGAATTGACAATACTGTGAATAAATAATATAACTGATTCCACTTTAAATAATGGATTGATAGAATTGATATTTAAAAATATATAAGAAATCTTATATTTATATAGAATCATTCATTCCAATGAGTTATACATCTAATGGTAATATTAGGGTTATATTTTATCATGAAAGGTGTGTGAGTTCTGCTTCAAAAGTGAGTATGGAAATGGAAAATAATGTGTTTGGAAAGAAGTCTCATGAAAAGACCAGTCAAGAAACATAGAGGAATGCATGTGTTCTGAAGTAGGAAGTAATTGAAAGTGACAAAAATGCAAATAATTTTGCTAACTTGTGGGTGAAATATAAGTATGGAAAAAGAAATCTAGGTATGATTTGAAGCCCAGAAGGGCATTTGCCCCTTGAGTGGTTTAATTAGCTTTGACTTATGTACTGCACATATGTCTCAGATAAAGCGATATACAATGGAACAGGAATTTGCACCTTGGATGATTGAATAACGAAGAGAACATCCAGTCAAAAAGGATTTGTCGCTAGGATTAGGAAGATAGTCGGTAGGTTTAGGAAGAAGATTGAGTATAGGATTTGGACCAAAAGTTCTTTAGCAATAGGGTGTCGGGTAGAGATTGAATATATATGTCAGCACATGTGAAAAGTCAGTCACAATGATGAACTGGGGAAAATAGTAGGAAAGCAGATATCAATAGAGATTATGAAATCAGGCAAATTATAAAATGAGTCATAGGTTTAGACATTCTCAACAGGGTTGAGATTGAAAATGTAATCTTCAGAAGAAACACATATGTAGTCACCAATATGATTGACATTTGAGAGCATTAGGCAACCTGGACATGGATGAGTTTAGTAATCCATGTTCACTTTCCATTTAGGCTTTTGGGAGAATCCTAAGTGTGACCTTTGCATTTTGTGTCCAGAATACTACTGTGATAAAATGTATGTATAAGTCAGTTGACATGAGTATTTCTTCCACCATTTCTGGGAGCAATATTTTGAAGATATACAAATTATTATTGGGCGTACACAGAGGTGTACCCTGTGTCTATCAATATAGAGATAATGCATGAATAGACCATACTGTGAATAAATAATATTACTGGTTCCACTTTACATAATGGATTAAATTGATATCTGAAAGTATACAAGAAATCTTATATTGAAATAGAATCATTCATTCCAACCAGTTTTATATCTAATGATAATATTAGGGTTATGGTTTATCATGACGGTTGTGTGAGTTTTGCTTCAAAATTGATAATAGAAATCAAAAATAATGTGTTTATAAAGAAGTCTCTTAAAAAGAGCAGTCAAGAAACATGGAGTAATCCATGTGTTCTGAAGCAGGAAGTGATGGAAAGTAAAACAAATGCGTATAAATTTGCTAAATTGTGGATGAAATATACATCCTATCATGTGCATAAACTGGAGAAATAGTAATGTACCAGTTTTGAATGAAAATGAACGTCAAAATACACATTATATCCCATAGGAATCTTCATGCATTGATGTTAAACTGGGTCAGTTACTGTAGAAATATTTGATTTTTTTTGGTGTCATAATACACTTTATTTTAGCACTAGCATGCCACAGAATGTAGAGGAAAAAGCAATAGATTTTCAGTTATAGCACTAATAATCTAACATTTAATGACTATTTGGGGGAGTCTAGAAATTGCATAAGGCTATGTAACATAATTGTTTTTTATTTAACATTCATAAAAACTTGGAATTTTGGTAATATTTCTCCTTTTTCATTTTTTATTTTTTCAGTTGTTCATAGACCTTCATTTTATTTATTTGTATGTGGTGATGAGAATATAACCCAGTGCCTCACACATGCTAGACAAGCATGTTAACACTGAGCCAGAAACCCAGCTCCTCCACTTTATCTTATCATCAAACACTCCTCACCCTCTTCATTACTCACTTTCTTAATCGTTTTCCCCCTTCTCTCTATTCTTTTTCACTTTCCCTCCTTATGTATTTTTCTCTCATGTCATTACAAACACTAGTATGCTATGAAATTTACATTTAAAACTGATTTTATAGTCATTCTTTTTTCTTGAGAAAATTTAAAAATTATAATCACCTGATTGATATATTACAATACATTTATTATACATATGCATCTATATTCATTCACATGTATTACATATATATATATATACATATATATTTAAAATTACTTTGATTAGCCTGTTAGAAATAATATATACCAAGTCTTTCTTAATTTTCAAGTCTTCCAGAATTAACATCTTACAGTGAAAATCAAATAAACATGTTTAAGTTAACATGTATCATTCTTATTTATCAATACTGATAATTTAAGGTTTTATATCACATTAAGTTGTAATATGGCATATTAACTCTTATGAATTAGAGAAATTTTTTTTTGAACAACCTATTATTTAAGGACCATATGCACTGACATTTCAAATGGCCTTCTTGTGATTTCAATTTCTATCAATTGTGTGTTAATTAAAAAATACTTATTTTAGTAATTTTCATATTCATAATTGATATAAAGTCAATTGTTTAATCCTTTTTGTAAGTAGTTACTTATTACAGTAGGGGCAGTATTAATAATTCTAAATCTTTATAAGAAAAATGGTACAAAGATATTTTCAGGCAAAATTAAGAATAATTGCGATCTCTAAATGTTTGATTACTGATACATATAATACAGAGCTTTTGATGAGTCTCTTTCCCAGTAAAACATAAAATGCAAAGATACAGTTGGGTATGTATGTCCAAATAAAGATAAGAAAAAATACACATTATCAGTTAGAAACTATTAAATAAAAGATGAAAAGAACAATCCAACACATTGTACCAACTTGTCAGTTGAGTTAGTATTCTGGAAGAATAGCCTAAGACTAGAACTGGTCCATGATAAAATATTCACTAAAAAATGAAATATGAAAAATATAGGAAATACTATGAATTTTTCAGGAGGGTAGGTGGATTAACCTTTAATCTCAATTATGTGCATTTTTAAAACCAGTTTTCTGGTACAATAAAATTGTGATAGATACAACTAAACAAAACAAAGTTTCTGCTTAGCAAAATGAATGCATCTCAACACTTTTTTAGCTGATATCTTCCCACTCAATTTTAAACCTTTATTTATTTATTTTTTATTGGTTGTTCAAAACATTACAAAGCTCATGGTATATCATCTTTCATACATTTGACTCAATTGGGTCATGAACTCCCAATTTTCCCCAAATACGAGTTGCAGAATCACAATGGTTACACATTCATATTTTTACAAAATGTCATATAAGTGACTGTTGTATTGTGCTACATTTCCTATCCCCTACTATCTTCCCTCCCCTCCCCTCCCATCTTCCCTCTCTACCTCATCTGCTGTTTTTCACTTCTCTCCCTATTCCACCCCCCTTTCCCCTCACTACCTCTTATATGTAATTTTGTGTAACATTGAGGGTCTCCTACCATTTCCATATGGTTTCCATTCTCTCTCCCTTTTGCTTTCCTCTCTCGTCTTTGATTAATGTTAATCTTTTCCTCAAGTTCTTTCTCCCTGTTCTATTCTTAGTTGCTCTCTTTATATCAAAGAAGACATTTGACTTTTGTTTTTTAAAGAGTGGCTACCTTCTCTTAGCATAATCTGCTCTAATGCCATCCATTTCCCTACAAATTCTATGATTTTGTCATTTTTTAGTGCTGCATAATACTCCATTGTGTATAGATGCCACATTTTTTTATCCATTCATATATTGAAGGGCATCTAGTTTGTTTCCACAGTCTACCTATTTTGAATTGTGCCACTATGATCATTGATGTGGCAGTATCCCTATAGTACGCTCTTTTAAGATCCTCAGGGAATAGTCTGAGAAGGGCAAAAGCTGGTTCAAAGGGTGGATCCATTCCCAGTTTTCCCAGGAATCTCCATTCTGCTTTCAAAGTTTGCTTCACCAATTTGCAGTCCCACCAGCAGTGTACAAGTGTACCCTTTTCCCCACATCCTCGTCAACACTTGTTGTTCTGTGACTTCATAATAGCTGCAAATCTTACTGGAGTGACATGGTATCTTAGGGTGGTTTTGATTTGCATTTCTCTGACTGCTAGAGATGGTGAGCATTTTTTCATGTACTTGTTGATGGATTGTATGTCTTCCTCTGTGAAGTGTCTGTTCAGTTCCTTGTCCCATTTGTTGATTACATTATTTGTTATCTTATTGTTTAATTTTTTGAGTTCTTTGTATATTCTGGATATTAGGGCTCTATCTGAAGTGTGAGGGGTAAAAATTTGTTCGCAGGATGTAGGCTCTCTATTTACCTCTCTTATTGTTTCTCTTGCTGAGAAAAAACTTTATAGTTTAAGTAAGTCCAATTTGTTTATTCTTGTTATTAACTCTTGGGCTATGGGAGTCTTATTATGGAATTTGGAGCCCGACCCCACAGTATGAAGATCGTAACCAACTTTTTTTCTATCAGACGCAGTGTCTCTGATTTTATATCTAGCTTCTTGATCCATTTTGAGTTAACCTTTGTGCATGGCAAGAGAAAGAAATTCAGTTTCATTTATTTGCATATGGATTTCCAATTTTCCCAGCACCATTTGTTGAAGATGCTATTCTTTCTCCATTGCATGCTTTTAGCCCCTTTATCAAATATAAGAAAGTTGTAATTTTGTGGATTGGTTTCTGTGTCCTCTATTCTGTACCATTGGTCCACCTTCCTGTTTTGGTACCAGTACCACACTGTGTTTGGTACTATTGCTTTGTAGTACAGTTTGAACTCTGATATTGCTATAACTCCAGATTCACACTTACTGCTTAGAGTTGCTTTCGCTATTCTGGGTCTTTTGTTTTTCCATAAGAATTTCATGATTGCTTTATCTTTTTCTACAAGAAATGCTGTTGGGATTTTGATTGGCATCACTTTAAACCTGTAGAGAACTTTGGGTAATATTGCCATTTTGATAATGTTATTTCTGCCTATCTATGTACAGGGTTCATTTTTCCATCTTCTAAGATCTTCTTTTATCTCTCTCTTTAGAGTTCTGTAGTTTTCATTATATAAATCTTTCACCTCTTTTGTTAGGTTGATTCCCAAGTATTTTATTTTATTTGAGGATATTGTGAATGGAGTGGTTTTCCTCATTTCCATTTCAGAAGTTTTGTTGCTGATATACAAAAATGCCTTTGATTTATGTGTGTTGATTTTATATCCTGCCACTTTGATGAATTCATTTATTTACTCAAGCCGTTTCTTTGTAGACCCTTTTGGGTCTGTTAAATATATTATCATGTCATCTACAAATAGCGATAATTTAAATTCTTCCTTTCCTATTTTTATGCCTTTATTTTCTTTTGTCTGTCTAATTGCTCTGGCTAGTATTTCTAGAACTTAATTGAATAGAAGTGGTGATAGAGGGCATCCCTGTTTTGTTCCAGATTTTAGAGGGAATTTCTTCAGCTTTTCTCTATTTAGGATGATGCTAGCCTGATTTTTAGCATATATAGCTTTTACCATGTTGAGGTAAGTTCCTTTTATCCCTAGTTTTTATAGTGTTTTGAACATAAAGGGATGCTGTAGTTTGTCGAATGCTTTTTCTGCATCAATGGAGATGATCATATGGTTCTTGTCTTTAAGTCTATTGATGTGGTGGATTACATTTATTGATTTCCATATATTGAACCAGCCTTGCATCGCAGGGATGAATCCTACTTGATCATGAAGCACAATTTTTTTGATATGCTTCTGTATTCGATTCGCCAGGATTTTATTGAGAATTTTTGCATCCAAGTTCATTAGAGATATTGTTCTGTAGTTTTCTTTCTTTAAAGTGTCTTTGTCTGGTTTCGGGATCAGGGTGATGTTGGCCTCATAGAATGAATTTGGAAGAGCTCTTTCTTTTTGTTTTTCTTGAAATAGCTTGAATAATATTGGTATTAGTTCTTCTTTGAAGGTTTTGTAGAACGCCGCTGTATACCCATCGAGTCCAGGGTTTTTTTTGGTTGGCAGTCCTTTGATGGTTCTTCTATTTCTTCCTTTGTTATTGGTCTGTTTAAATTGTGTGTGTCTTCCTGACTCAATCTGGGCAGATCGTATGACTTAAGAAATTTATCAATACCTTCACTATCTTCAATTTTATTGGAATATAGTGTTTCACAATACTTTCTAACTATCTTCTTTATTTCTGTAGTGTCTGTTGTGATATTGCCTTTTTCATCCCGTATTTTAGTAATTTGAGTTCTCTCTCTTCTTCTGTTCATTAGCATGGCTAAGGGCCTGTTGATCTTATTTATTTTTTCAAAAAACCAACTTTTAGTTTTATCAATTTTTTCAATGTTTTTCTTTGTTTCAATTTTGTTGATTTCTTCTCTAAATTTGATTATTTCTTGTCTTCTACTACATTTGCTGTTGTTTTGCTCTTCCTTTTCTAGGTTTTTGAGGTGTAGCATGAGTTCATTTATTTGCTGGTTTTTCTTTTTTTGAGGACAGAACTCCTATAAATGAATTTCCCTCTTAAAACTGCTTTCACTGTGTCCCATAGATTCCGCTACATTGTGTCTCTATTGTCATTTGTCTCTAAGAATTTTTTTATCTCCTCCTTTATGTCTTCTGTTACCCATTGATCATTCAGTAGCATGTTGTTCATTTTCCATGTGATGCAGGATTTTTCCTTCCTTCTTTTATCATTGATTTCCCGTTTCATTCCATTATGATCAGATATGGTGCATGGTATTATTTCCATGCCTTTATATTTACTAAGAATTGCCCTATGGCATAATATATGGTCTATCTTTGAGTAGGATCAATGTGCTGCTACTGAGAAGAACGTGTATCCACTTGATGATTGTTGATATATTCTATATATGTCTGTTAAGTCTAGGTTATCGATTGTGCTGTTGAGTTCTATAGTTTCTTTATTCAGTTTCTCTCTAGAGGATCTGTCCAATGCCAAGAGTGGTGTGTTGAATTCACCCATAATTATTGTGTTGTAGTCTATGTGACTCTTGAACTTGAGGGGAGTTTGTTTTATGAACGTTGCAATTCCATTGCTTGGTGCATACAAATTGATAATTGTTAGTCTTGTTGGTGGATGGTTCCTCCTAAAAGAATATACTGTTCTTCTTTATCCCTTTGATTTACTTAGGTTTGAAGTTGATTTTATTCCATATGAGTATGGCCACTCCTTCTTGCTTCCGAGGGCCGTGTGAGTGGTATGATTTTTCCCAAACTTTTACCTTCAGCCTGTGTATGTCTTTTCCTATAATATGGGTCTCCTGAAGACAACATATTGTTGGATTTTTTTTTTCCACGTTACTAGCCCATGTCTCTTGATTGGTGAGTTTTGGCCATTAACATTTAAGGTTACAATTGAAATATGATTTGTACTTCCAGTCATGTTTATTTATTTATTATATTTTAGTTTGGCTAGTTTTTACTTTTTTGGTTATTTTCCTCCCCCTTTACTGAAATACCTCCTGCTGTTAGTTTTGGGCACTATTTTTCAATTCTTCTTCTTGCAGTATTTTGCTCAAAATGCTTTGCAGTGCTGGTTTTCTGGCTGCATATTCTTTTAGCTTTTGTTTATCATGAAAGACTTTAATTTCATTTTCAAATCTGAAGCTTAATTTTGCTGGGTACAGTGTTCTTGGTTGGAATCCATTATTTTTCAGCATTTGAAATACATTGTTCTAGGATCTTCTCTCTTTCAAAGTCTGTGATGAAAAATCAGTCGCTAACCTAATTGGTTTACCCCTGAATGTAATCTGCCTCCTTTCTCTTATAAGCGTTTAATATTGTCTCCTTGTTCTGTATGTTGGCTATCTTCATAATTATATGTCTTGGATTTGGTCTATTATGTTTTTGAATGTTTGGGGTCCTGTAGGCTTCCAGGATTTGGCAATCCAATCCATCTTTCATCTCTGGGATGTTTTCTAGAATTATTTCATTTAATATGTTGTCCATTCCTTTGGTTTGAATCTCTATGCCTTCTTCTATCCCGATGACTCTCAAGTTTTTTTTTTTTGACATCCCTTATCTCTTGAATAGATTTAAGCATCTTTTCTGTGTTGACTATATTCTTTTCAAGTTGATAAACTTTGTCTTCATTTTCTGATTTTCTGACTTCTACTTGATCTACTCTATTTGTAATATTCTTGTTTGAGTTTTTAATTTGGTTTATAGTTTCCTGCATTTCTAGAATTACTGTTTGAATTTTTTTAAGATCTCTATTTTTTGGTAAAGCTCATTTTTTGCCATTTGAATTTGTTTGTTTAATTCATTTTCAAAATATACTTTTATTCCTTGGACTTGCTGCCTCATGTCTTCTCTAATATTTCTTTCCATCTGAGTTAAGTATGCCTTGATTTCTTTCCCTATCCCTGTTTCTGGTGCCTCTAGGTCCTCCTGTAGAATTAAGTTGTCCTGCATTGTTTGTACTCCTTTTATTCCATTGTTTTTTCATGATGTTCACGTTACTTTCCAGCTCTATTTGATTGCTGTGTTTCTGCTTTATTCTAGAGATTTGTTTTGGTGTTGTATGTCTCTGTTGTCTCTCCTTTGTGTTGGTAGACTATGCATGCTAAAGTGGATTCCGCTTGGAAGAAATTCCGAAGGCCGAGCTCCAGTGACGTCACCTCTCTGTTTTGGCAGGCCCAAGGCTCCTTGCTGAGGTGTCCGTATAGGGGGGTGGGACTGTACTGTCACTTGTTGGTTTCAGCTCCGGGTCACTGGCGGGCAGGCGGTCTCCAGCTGCCCAGTCGTGCGGTTGGTGGCCGGCGGGCAGGCGGTCTCCAGCTGCCCAGTCACTTGTGCAGCAGGTGGGCTGTCACTGGCGGGCGGGCGATCTCTAGCCACCCAGTGGTGCGGTCGGTCGCCGGCGGCAGGGCGTTCTCAAGCCGCCTAGTCACGCGGGCAGCGGGTGGACTGTCGCCTGTGGGCCTGCAGTCTCCCGCTGCCCAGTCACAAGGGCCTGGCCTCTAGTCCTCTGGTTTCTCCTGCTAGTCCTGGTTTTTCCTGCAAGACCAGATTTCCCCTGAGTGATGGCTCTCGGCAGTTCAAACTGTACTCTGGGCCTGCCGTTTGTTGGTTGTGGAGGGTGTCTATTGGGAAGCCAGACACTCTATTGTTTTGATTTTTTCCACTTGCCCCTCCCCCAGCACTGGTTAGACAGGTTTTATTTTCACAGTTGATGAGAGGGGGAGTTGAAGGTCAGTTGCCTCTTGTTTTCACCCATCTTTATGCAGGCTCGCTCTGATAAGCTCTCCCCCGGAAATCCTAGGAGAGATTTTATGCGAATTCCCCGATATATGGGAGATGAGCTGAATAACACACTCCTGTTTTATTGTTGTAATCTGTAGGAGAGTTACTGTGGTTACTTCAGCTCTCCAAGATGATGGCCATTGGTTTCCTTGGAAGAGTTTCCATTGTGGGAGATAGAACTGTACCGCTTCCTTCCCTGTCTGAAATCCTGAACTCAGCTCAGGGCTCAGTGGGGGCTCTACCGGCAGGATTCCACAGAATCCTTATCAACGTTTCTCCCTGCTTATTGGACCCATCTCGGTGGTGCCGCACCGTCTTTAGCCACTGGGTGGGCCGCGCGGATCAGTCAAATGGGATCTCGGGTCGCACATTTGGCTCGTGTTTGAGACTCAATTACCGGACCATGGTGCTAGAAATCCTTCTTCTAGGTTTTGGTGCACCCCCATTTTGCTGTAATTTCCTAACAAGATAGTTTTTTTGTCACTCTAACTCGTTATTCACCTGTGCAGTGGTGCAGTACACTTGGTGTGATGCACTCTATTCGTGGCCATCTTGCAATGATGAAATATTATGATTTGTATGCACCATTTACTGAAGTCAGTTTTCAGTTTTAGAAAACAAATATGAATTTCAGGTGTATGAATATTTCGGAGAATAATCTTGTGAAAAGTTGATTATAAATCCACATACATGAATATGAATGATTTTAGGGAGTGTATAATAAGACACATATATTTTATATTTTGAAAAATCTGGAGAGTATATATATATATACACACACAAACACACACAGACACACAGACATTAAAAAGAAGCTGTATATATGCCAATCGAAATTCATCATGAAATATATATCTTCCACATATCCAAAAATATACATTTTACTAAAAATGGATTTATGTATAATGTTGTTCAACTTGGAAGCTCACACTTAGGTTGAATTTTCAGTTCCAACAGCGTTTAGGAGGAGTGATCTCTTCTCACAATTTGTATGTGCCAAGTCACCCACCTCAGAAGAAGGTACGTGTGATACCAGGTAGGATTCTATATGTGCATATAATAATACATGACCTGAAAAAGGCTAAAGAGAGACAGGAATTGACATATTTCTTAACTTTAAAAACACATGGTGAACTATTTCAATAAACATTGACTTATTTATAACTCCTATTCTATATAATGAAAAAGGGAAGTCCAAATATACACCATGCCTCCTCTGAACTGCTTGTATTTCTATTCTGTTTGAGTTACTATTCTCCATCATATTAGGATTAGTAGTCAGAGTCTAGTAGGGTATGGGATATTGTCAGAGATTCATTATTCCGAATGGAAAATAGGAAAATAAACCCAATGTGTTTTCAAATATGTGCTACACAAAAATCTTCCCACTCTCATCCAGAACAATTCCTTGATATTACCCTCGCCTGAAGTAATGCACAATTAGAGGAGAAGAGTTAGAAAATCTGGGAATACATATCTGGAATGGAATATGCTCAGGAGTTCACAACCTTGGAGGTGGTAGAGGAGTTTCCAAAAGTAAGGGACAGGGTAAACACTCCACAAACATGGAGCTCTGCAGGCCTAAAGACATCGTGAGAAACTGCCTCTGAGTTTGGGCACTTGAAATATATGTTTTTGTCAGGAGCTTTAGTTTCCTATGTAGTGAGAGCACCAAAATTGGGTCTGCATCTATGTGACCTGGAGGACATGGTATCTTATTTTTCAATGAACATGAGGCAGCAGTGCTGAATTCTCACTTTGTAGGTAAACTGTGGCAACTGTGGTCTAAGTGTCTCTCCGTGTAGACTGTGAAGCCATTTGGTCATCCTCTAGTTTTCCTGGTGTGTCTTGCTGCTTCACTGGGAGTTGGGTATTTGCTTCACAAAATACAAGGAGTTCAACTGGGACATAATGCTGGAGGGAGTTCTGTCACATGCGGTGGGTCAGGGTCTGCAGGAGAATGCACCAATCAGGCTTCTATCTCACATAGCTTGCCCCCAGGCCCATAGCAACCTGATTCTGAACATTGCCCTGACCCTCTCAATATAACAAGATGCCTTAACATATAAGGGTCTGCTAGCTGCACCATGTCAGTCACAAGCCATTTGGAAGCCAATGGCAGATCCACATGGCCCCAACACAGATGTTTTATCACACACCTGCCCACCACTGCTCTAGACCCGCTACTAAGCAGGCTCCAACTTACTGGCATCTCTGTTCTACACCATTTTTCATGAAACCCAGTCAATCAACGAATTGTCTGGTATACTCATGATCAGCAAATGGACATCAAAAGGTTCTCCAGTGACACCTGGACATGAAAATTTCAAAAATTCCATGGTATTTATCTAGCCATTGTTCGTGGATGAATTTGGAGGCACTATGATTTTCAATTTATTCAGGAACCATTAAATGTTGAGGAAGCTCATTTTAATGAAAGCACAGGAGAACACACACAGGCAAGTCTTCTCAAAGAGTGGCCAAATGGTCACATGAAGCCAGGCCCATTGAGGTCTACAATTTGAGGTCCATGTGTGTTTTGACTCTCAACTATGGCTGCCAAGTTTGTCAGAATAAAATCATGTGATATCCTTGCTGAAATTCCCCGTGCCTTGTGGAAAGCCTTCCTGGGCACACATCTCAATTCCAAGGGTGACTCTCATGCATGGCCTCCTAAAATCCCAACACAACTCATGGCAATACTTCTCTGAGGTCAGTTCCAGAACTCAGTCCTTAAGGAGAATTACAGCAGATTTCAAGCCCAGGTGGAGCCAGTCATCATTTCCAACCGTCAAACTAATAACCACAATTAAAACCAAAACACTTCCGCATGGCCCTCATCTTCTTCCATATAGACACTCATTATAACCTCTGACTAGAGGTTTCCATGAGGGGCGCAGCCCAAGACAGTGTCCAAAATAAGCTCCCTTTCCCCTCATTTGCCTAAAGTCGGGGTGGCCTGAACACCTTCCTGTGAACCAGGAGTAATCGAGTAGGCCTTCCGTTAATACTGCTCTGTTTCTCCAATTTGAGGAATACTGACTGTGGGGTTTAGATTCTTTATGTGAATTAAAAACATGAGAAAACCCAAGCACCTATGGGCTTCCCTCTTCAGGGCTTTGAAGAACTCATTTGACCCAAAGGATCTCTATTCTCACTTGATGAAGTTCAGGAACCTTACAGAGGAAGGCGAGAGACTTCATCCACAATGACTGCTCTTTTGGCCATTTTGGGTTTGGATGAAAAGATGGGATCCATCAGGTGCTGAGAATCTAACCACAGCCTCACACAGGGCCAAGAGTCTGATTCAGACACATCCATTTCCGAAGCAAATAAGCAAAGAGCCACAGGTGAATCCCATTCATTTCCATTTGAAACTGTTTTCTCCAGGCTTCACAAAGGAGTGGCCTGAGGGAAAGACCTTCCTGAAATTCAGGGCAACAAACAAGAGGTAAACAAAAGGCACAAAGCAGGGTTTCTCCACTGAGACTTTCCTGGTCACACTGATATCTGAGTTTTCTGAGATGCTCGCCATTGCCGTCAGTTATCCAGAACATGGCCATATCACAGAACTTGTAGGTGGTACATATCTTGGACACAAAACCATGAGGCTATTCTGGAGAGTGGCCAGAATTCAGGAAGAAAACAGAAACTTTGGAAGATAGCAGGTGTTACCCTTCGATAAGGCAAGCCACAGTCCATTCATAAATTTGGCAGGATGAATGCCTGGAAATTTTCTACTAGACAGGACACATCCATTGATGCATTCTCTTTACTAATGTCTACAATCACGGACAGAGTGGGATGCACAGATATAGAAGCACTTGACTTGTCGAACGACTTACTAGAAACAGTCAACGCCAATCCAAACAAACAGCCTTTCCTACCTATTCTCAGGACATGAGACAAAACCAGAAACACACATCCACACCCACAAAGGCACCTCTTTTGCCCAAGTAGGTCTGTGACTATCCGGAGTGTCCTCAGACTGATGGGCCATATTATATTCCCCCAAAATGGCCTCTCCTGTCTCAAATCTGGTCTCCTTGGCCAACTCTGTGAAGTAGTCAGGAGCCATGGGTGAGCCACTACCTGCTTTCTCAGGAAAGTCCCCTCTTCAGAGCTTTCCTGGCATTTGGCCATCCTCACATCAGTAGGAACTAAGAAAGACTGACTCTGTCCTTGGTAAATTGAAACAAGTGAGACCACTGGAACTGGGACTGCGAGTGCCTCTGGGTGTGTCTCTTCCTGGATCACAAGTTCAGAGAGTTCCATCGACAAGGAGGTGAGGTGAGGTCACTTCCTTCCGAAACTGAATGAGGTCACTGCCTTGGCAACCTCTTTGTCCTAACAGTTACTTCTAAGGGTCCCATGAGATGCAGGCTGCCCCTACTTTCTGTGACACTTTCACAAGTTAGAATGGTATATCAACCATAGGCACCTGTGAACAGCTCTTCACACAGGCCTTGTTTGGTCCATCTTCTCTATATTTAGAGGTTGATTCAGACACATCCCTTCATCATGACCAGGTTGTTTGCCATAGAATTTAACTTTTGCTTTCTCATGTCCTTCATAGCTGCCTATATCTTATCCAGGGGTCATTTCTGCATGGACCTTTGATGTTCTCAGCAGGTGGAAGATCCCCTACATTCCAGTATTGTAAGACCAACTCTGTCCCTCCTCTTTTGTAAAGTTAGATTGAGGGAACAGTGTATGTTTAGGGTTAATAACATGTTTTATTTGGGTTAAGAATCTCTCTGCCGGATGAATAATGGTATTGGGAACCTGTGATATTTACAAGAATATATAGCTGAAATATAAGTATAAAAACAGAAACCTAGGTAAGATTTGAAACGAGAAGGGCATTGGGCCCTTGAGTGGGATACTTAGGTTTTAATAATTTTCTGTATATATGTCTCAGATAAATTGAAATACAATGGCTTAGGACCTTATACCTTGGACGATTGATTGTCGAATTGAACATCGAGTCAAAATGCAATAGTCAGTAGGATTAGGAAGATAGTCAGTAGGTTTAGAAATAAGAGTGAGTATAGGATTTGGACCAAAATTTCTTTAGCAATAGGGTCTAGGGTAGACAGTGAATGTATAGGTCACCAAATGTGAAGTGTCAGACACAATGATGAACTGGGGAAAATATGTAGGAAAACAGATATCAATTGAGATATTAGGAAATCAGGCAAAGTGTAAAGTGAATGATAGGATTAGACATTTTCAACAGGCTCGAACTATAATATATAATCTTAGGAAGAAACAAATATGTAGTCACCAATAGGATTTACATCTGAGAGCATTTGGCAACCTGGACATTGTTGTTTTAGTAATCCATTCTCACTTTCCCTTTAGGGTTTGATACAATCATGATTGTGACCTTTGCTTTTTGTGTCCAGAATATTACTGTGATAAAAAATATATATAAATATATATATAGATAAGGTGATATGAGTAATTCTTCCACCATTTCTGGGAGCAATATTTTGAAGAGGTATAAATTAGTATTGGGGGGACAAAGAGGTGTACACTGTGTCTTTGAATATAGAGATAATGCATTAATAGACCATACTGTGAATAAATAACATAACTGGTTCCAACATTAAATAATGCATTGAACGGAAATGTGAAAATATACAGAAAATCTTTTATTGATATACATACATTTATTCCAACCAGCTATACATCTAATGGTAATATTAATGTTATGGTTTATCTTGAAGAGTGTGTGAGTTTAGCTTCGAAATTGATTATGGAAATCGAAAATGATGTGTTTGGAAAGAAGTCTCATGAAAAGACCAGTCAAGTAACATGGAGGAATACATGTGTTATGAAGCAGGAAGTGACTGAAAGTGAAACAAATTCCTATAAATTTGTGAACTTGTGGATGAAATATATATCTTATGATGTGCAAAAACTGAAGAAATAGTAATGTACCAGTGTTGAATTATACTGAATGTCAAAATAGAAATCATGTCCTATAGGAATCTACTTGCATTGATGTTAAACTGGGTCATTTACTCTAGAAATATTAGGATTTGTAAGCACCATTTATTGAAGTTACTTTTCAGAACTGGGAAACAAATATGTATTTCAGGTGGATGAGTATTTCTGAGAATAATCTTGTGAAAAGTTGATTATAAATCCACATACATGAACATAAATGAATTTACAGAGTTATATAAGACACATATATTTCTGATTTTATAAAATGTGAAGAGTGTGACTATATATATATATATATATATATATATATATATATATATTTGTATATATATATATATATTTATATATGTATTTATATATATATTTATATATATTAAAAAACCACAAAAAATACATTAAAAATTATCAATATCTATATGCCAATCATAATTCATCATGTAATATAAATCATCCACAGATGCAAAATTATTTATTTTACTAAACATGGATTTATGTATAACATTGTTCTACTAGGAAGCTCTCCCATTGTTTGAATTTTCAGTTCCAACAGCGTTTAGGAGGAGAGATCTCTTCTCACAATTTGTTTCTGCCAAGTCAGCCAACTCATAAAAATGTACGTGTGATACCAGGTAGAATTCTATATGTGCATATAAAAATACATGTGCTGAGTAGGCTACAGAGAATGGGAGACAGGAATTCACATATTTGTTAACTTTAAAAACACATGGAGGACTATTTCAATTAAAAATTGACTAGATTTATAAAACCTACCCTTTATCATGCAAGAGGGAAGTCCTACTATACACCATGCCTTCTCTGAAATGCTTGCATATTCATTCTGCTTGGGTATTTTTCTCCATCATATTAGGATTAGTAGTCATATTATAGTAGGGTATGAGTTAGTGTCAGGGATTCAGTATTTCGAATGGAAAATAAGAAGAAGAATCCAATGTTTATCAAATATGTGCTTCACAAAAAATTTTTCTACTCTCATCCAGAACAATGCCTTGACATTACCTTCACCCCAAGTAAGACACAATTAGAGGAGAAGAGTTAGAAAATCTTTAAATACATATCTGAAATAGAAAATGCTCAGGAGTTCACAACCTTGGAGATGATAGAACAGTTTTCAAAAATAAGGGACAGTGTAAAAACTCCACAAACATGGAGATTTGCCTGCCTAAAGACGTCTGGAGAAACTGCCTTTAGGTTGGGGACTTGAAATACATGTAGTTGTCAGGAGCTTTAGGTTCCTTTCTAGTGAGACCATCAAAGATGGGTCTTCATCTCTGTGATTTGGAGGATATGGTTATAATTTCCCAATGAACATGAAGCAGCAGTGCTGAATTCTCTTTGTAGTGAGAGCATCAAAGGTGGGTCTGCATCTATGTGACCTGGAGGACATGGATTCTTATTTTACAATGAAAATGAGGCAGCAGTGCTGAATTCTCTCTTTGTATGTAATCTGTGGCCACTGGGGGCTAAGTGTCTCCCCACGTGGACTGTGAAGCCATTTCATCATCCTCCACTTTTCACAGTGTTTCTTGCTGCTGCACTCGGAGTTTGGTACTTGCTTCAGGAAATACAATGCATTCAACTGGGACACCATGCTGGAGGAAGTTCTGTCAAATGTGGTGGGTCAGGGTCTGCAGGATAATGCACCAACAGGGCTTGTATACCACATAGGTTGCCCCCTTGACCAAAGCAACCTGATTCTGAACATTGCCCTGAAACCTCTCCATATAACAAGATGTCTGTACATATAAGGGTCTGCTAGCTGCACCATGTCAGTCACAGCGATTTGGAAGCCAATAGCAGATCCACATGACCCCACAACAGATGTTTTATTACACACTTGCTCACCACTGCTCTAGTCCCACTACTAAGAAGGCACCAACTTAATGGCATCTCTGTTCTCCACAATTTTCATGAAATCCAGTCAATCAATGCACTGTCTGGTACAGTCATGATCAGCAACAGGAAATCCAAAGGTTCTCCAGTGCCATCTGGTCATTGGAATTTCAAAAATTTTATGGTATTTATCTAGTCAATTTTCAAGGATGAAGTTGGAGGCACTGTGTGTTTCAATTCATTCAGGAATCATTCAATGGTGAGGAAGCTGATTTCAATGAAAGTTTTGGAGAACTCTCACAGGCAAGTCCTCCCAAAGAGTGGCCAAAAGGTCACAAGAATCCAGGCCCACTGAGGTCTACAATTGAGGTCCATGTGTGTTTTGACTAGTAAATATGGCTTCAAAGTCTTTCAGAATAAAATTATGTGATATCTTGGCTGAGATTCCCAGTGCTCTGTGGAAAGCCACCCTGGGCCTAGTTCCCAGATTCCAAGGGCGAATCTCATGTGTGGCCTCCGAAAATCCCAACACAATTCATGGCAATACTTCTTTGATGTCTGATCCAGAACTCAGTCTTTCAGGGGAATGACACCAGAGTTCAAGCCCAGGTGGATCCAGTCATCTCTTCCAACTGCCACACGAATGACCACAATTTAAACCAAAATACTCCCACATGGCCCTCATCTTATTAAATATAGACACTCATCATAACCTGTGGCTGGAGGTTTCAAAGCGGGACACATCCCAAAAGAGTGTCCAAAAAAATCTCCCCTACCCCTCATTTGCCTAAAGTCAAGGTGGCATGGACACCCTTCCTGTGAACCTGGAGTGATCCAATAGACCTGCCGTTAATACTGCTCTGCTTCTCCAATTTGAGGCCTACTGATTCTCAGCGATAGATTTTTTATGTGATTTGGAGTCATAAGAAAACACAAGCATCTCTTCAGGGCTTCAAAGAACTCATTTGACCCAAATGATCCCTATTCTCACTTGATAGAGGTCAGGGACCTAACAGAGGAAGGCAAAAGACTAATCAACAATGACAGATTTTTGGCCATTTTGCTTTTGATTGCAAACATGGAATCTATCTTTAGATTCATCATGTGCTGAGAATCTAAGCCACAACCTCATACAGGGCCAAGAGGCTGATTCAGACACATCCCTTTCCAAAGCAATTAAGCAAAGAGCCACAGGTTATGCCCATTTATTTTCATTTGAAAACTGTTTTATTCAGGCTTCACAAAGGGGTGGCCTGAGGCAAAGACCTTCCTGAAATTCAGGGCAACAGAACCAAAGGTAAGCAAATGAACCAAAGCAGGGTTTCTCCACTGAGAGTTTACTGGTCACACTGATATCTGAGTTTTCTAAGATGTTCCCATTCTCTACAGCTCTCAAGTATATGGACATGTCACATATCTTGGAGATGGTACATATCTTGGACACAAAACCATGAGCCTATACTAGAGAGTGTCCAGAATTCAGGAAGAAAACATTAACTTAGGAAGTTTGTAGGTGTTGCCCATCCATAAGGCACACCACAGTCCATTCATCAATTAGGCAGAATAAATACTGGAGAGTTTTCTACTAGACAGGACACATGCATTGATGCATTCTCTTGTCTAATGTCTACAACCACAGACACAGTGGGATACACAGACATAGCAACACTACCCCTGTCAAACGACTTATTAGAAACAGTCCACTCCAATCCAAACAAAGAGCCTTTCCTACCTATTCTCAGAAATTGAGAGAAAACCACAAACTCACACCCACACGCAAAAAGGCACCTCTTTAACACAAGTAGGTCTGTGACTATCCAGAGTGTCCTCTAACTGGTGGGCCATACTATGTTCCCCTGAAATGGCCTGTCCTGTCTCAGATCTGGTCTCCTTGGGCAACTTTGTGAAGTTTTCAGGAGCCAGTGGTGAACCAATACCTGCTTTCTCAGGAAAGGTCCCTCTTCAGAGCTCTTCTGGCATTTGACAATTCTCATATAAGTAGGTACCAAGGAAGACTGACTCTGTCCTTGGTAAATCCAAACAAGTGAGACCACTGGAACTGGGACTGGGACTGGCTCTGGGTGCCTGGCTTCCTGGATCTCAAGTCCAGAGATTTCCATCACCAAAGAAGTGAGGTGAGGTCACTTCCTTCAGGAACTGAATGAAGTCACTGCCTTGGCCACCACTTTGTACTTACAGTTGCTTCCAAGGGTCCCATGAGATGGAGGCTGCTCCTACTTCAGTGACACTTTCACAAGTTAGAATGGTATATCAAGCATAGGCACCTGGGAACAGCTTTCCACGCAGGCATGGTTTGATCAGTCTTCTCTACAATAGGAAAGGAGAGGCTGATTCAGACACATCCCTTCATACTGACCAGGTTGCTTGCCATGGAATATGACTTTTGATCTCTTAGGTCCTTCATAGCTGCCTGCAACTTCTCCAGGGTATCATTTCTGCCTGGAACTTTGATGTTCTCAGCAGGTGGAAGACCCCCTACATTACTATTGTAAGACAAACTCTGTCCCGGCTCATCTGTAAACTTAGTTTGAGGGAACAGTGTATGTTTAGGGTAATAACAGGTTCGATTTGGGTTAGGAATCATACTGAGGAACAAACAATGGTATTGGGAACTTGCGATATTTACAAGAATATATTGGTGAAATATATGTATGAACACAAAAATCTAGATAAGATTTGAATCCAAGAAGGGCATTGGGCTGTTGATTGGAATACTTAGCTTTGAATTATATTCTGCATATATGTCTCAGATAAATCAATATACAATGGCTTAAGATCTTGTGCCTTGGATGATTGATTGTAGAAGAGATCATCCAGTCAAAAAGGTATAGTTGGTAGGATTAGGAAGATAGTCAGTAGATTTAGAAAAAAAGAGTGAGTATAGGATTTCGACCAAAAGTTCTTTAGCAATAGGATTTCGGATAGAGAGTGAATGTAAATGTCAGCACATGTGAAGAGTCAGTCACAATGATGAACTCGTGAAAATATGTAGGAAAGCAGATATCAATAGAGACATTAGGAAATCAGGCAAAATACAAAGTGAGTGATAGGATTAGTCATTTTCAACAGGGTTGAGGTTCAATATATAATCTTAGGAAGAAACAAATATGTAGTCACAAATAAGATTGATTTGAGAGCATTAGGCAACGTGGACATGGATGTTTTTAGTAAACCATGCTCACATTCCATTTAGGCATTGGTGAAAGGTTAATAAAATAGGTACTTGTCACTTCCTGTTTTTCGGTATGCTTAACAAAACACTGTTGGAAACTTGAGGACTGTTTGCTAATCTTGTTTCCAGAATGTGCTGTCCCCAACTGCCAAACTGCATAATACACACCCTCACCCGTTTGCACGCAAACCTCCCCCTTGCCCTGACCCATCAATAAACTTCCCTCCCTGCCCTCTCCAAGGAAAGTATATAAGCTCTGCTTGAGCTGTTTTCATTGCTCTCTGCTCTATTCAAGTGACCTCTGAGCCCCAGAAAGCTGGTCTCCCAATAAACCCTTTACTGTTGCATGAGACATTCTCTTGGTGGTCTCTTCCTCTGTCGCTCACCCGATCTTTACATCTGGAGGCACCAGCGAGATCCAGCAGCGGCGGACGAAAGACCCCCAAGGGGTTCCTTTCAGGGTAAGTAAGGTGACTCTTTCTGGTTTCAGGTTTCAGGTTAGGGTTTTGCAATATCGCTATCGGTGTTGAGCATGAGCTCTCTCTGACGGTGGCTGACAGACGTGTCACAGAGCCACAGGCCACATCCCTGGGGGACGCCCCAGAGGACTCAGGAAATCAAGAAACAATAGTCTCCTCGACTCTGTGATATTTTGTTTCGGATTCGGTATTGCCAGCCCATCAGGTTTTGAGGGCTACTCAGTCCTTGTCTCAGTATTGGACGTCCATTGTCTGTCTTTATTGTCTTGTCTTGTCTGTGTAGTATGTCGTTGCTTTCACTGTTTGTGTATCTCTCATTTTGGGACAGAGCACTTCAACACTTCTCTCCCTGACCCTTGATCACTGGACCAAAGTCTGCTTAAGGGCCCAGAATCTTTCTTTTTCATTAAAACGCTGGACCTGGCAGACTCTCTGTGCCTCAGAATGACACACCTTTGGAGTTGGATGGCCCCCAGAAGGATGTTTCTACTTCCCACTAATTTGAAAAATCAGAGATATTGTCTTTCAGCTGAGGCCACATAGCCATCCAGATCAACAGCCATATATCTTAACTTGGCAGGACCTCTGCAAATCTCCTCCTCCATGGGTGAAGCCTTTCCTTGTCCCTGCCTACGCTCCTACTCCTTCCACCACGATTCTATCTCTCAAACCCTCTGCTCCTCCTCCTCCACCCTCTGTTCTCCCTGAGTCTCAAGATTCTACTGCACTCTCCTCCTCCTTCTTATCCCCTGCCCTTGTCCCCAACCCCAAAAACCTCTAAGTGATTCCCCTGCTGACTCTGCTTCTCTGCCATTGGAGGAAGTTAGGCCGGCCCAGTGCCCTCCAGATTACTTCCCCGCGTCACACACAGCCCCTCCTTCCCTGGAGGAAGCTGGCCCGGCTAAAAGAACTCAAAGAACTCCCTGGGGTTTTCACACTTGCTTACTTGGGATGACTGCCAACAAATCCTAGGGACTCTCTTTACGGCAGAGGAATGAGAGAAAAACCTCCTGGAAGCTAAAAAATATATTCTCGGACCAGATGTGTGACCAACACAACTTCCCAACATAATCAAAGCCAGCTTCCCCTTGAATTGACCCAACTGAAACCCCAACACCTTTGAAGGTAGGGAGCATCTGTCCACTTATTGCCAGGCCCTAATAGTGGGTTTCCAATCGGCCGCTAGGGAACCACCTAATTTGGCCAAGGTAAGAGAGATAATTTAAGGGCCTAATAAATATCCCTCTATGTTTCTAGAGAGAATTATGGAGGCATATAGGAGATTTACTCCTATTGATCCTCAGGCAGAGGATCAAAAGGCATCTGTCATGATGGCCTTCATTGGGCAAGCTGCCCTGGATATTAAAAGAAAGTTACAACTCTTAGAGGGATCACAAGATATGACTTTGGGAGATTTAGTCAGAGAAGCCGAGAAAGTATACTATATGAGAGAAACAAAGAGAAAGAAAGGGAGCAAAGGGAAGATGAGAGATGCAAAAGACAGACTAAGGCATTGACTAAGGTCCTGGTCACAACAATAAATAGGCCAGAAATTAACAAACAGGAAGACAGGAACGGAAACCTGGGCGCACGCCAGAGGCCACCCCTGGCCTCAGATCATTGTGCCTACTGTAAAGAAAAAGGTCACTGGGCCAAAGAGTGCCCTAGAAAAGAGACAGCCACAACAGCCAGCCATTCTGACTCAAAAGGATGACTAAGAACGTCGGGGCTCAGATCCCTTCCCCGAGCTCAGGGTAACTTTTGAAGTGGAGAGGACCCAGGTAAACTTTGAAGTGGATACAGCAGCAGTATACTCAGCCCTTAAGGCCCCACTGGGCACACTATCAAATAAAATGTCTCTAGTTCAAAGGGCTAATGGCAGTAAATATCAGACATAGACAACTAAGAGGACCATGGACATGGGGAAAGGAAAAATCCATCACTCCTTCCTAGTAATCCCAGAATGCCTGGCCCCATTGATGGGCAGAGATCTGCTCAGTAAGCTCCAGGCCAAAACAACTTTTAACCCCGAAGGCCCCAAAATGAAATTTCTAAATCCTTCAATAAAAACTCCTATAGTCTTGGCTTTATAAATGTCAGTAGAAGATGAACATCCACTCTTCACACCCCCCAAGACTGCTCAAACAAGCAAGCTACCCCAGAAATGGATAACAGATTACCCAGATACCTGGGCAAAAACGGCTAGGTTAGGCCTAGCCGTGAAACAACCTCCAAGAACAGTGGAGTTAAAAACCTCAGACTCCCCAATCAATGTCAAACAATATCCTCTGAGCAGAAAAGCTAAAGATGGGATAAGGCCCCATATTCAGAAATATCTGGCCTTAGGGTCCTAAGGCCCTGTCAATCGGCCTGGAAGACTCCCCTGCTCCCAGTAAAAAAAGCCAGGAACCGGGGACTATCCCCCGTTCAAGACCTAAGAGAGATTAATAACAGAGTGCAGGACATTCACTCCATGGTAACTAATTCGTACAATCTGCTTATCACTCTGAACCCTTAGCAGAAATGGTATACTGTTCTGGACTTAAAAGATGCTATCTTTTGTTTGCCTCTGCATAAAGATAGTCAGTTGCTGTTTGCTTGCTAGTGGGTAGACCCAGAAACTGGAACGTCTGATCAAGTAACTTGGACTAGACTCCAACAGGGGTTCAAAAACTCTCCCACTCTCTTTGATGAAGCCCTCCACAGAGATCTCAACAACGTCAGAACTACACACCCCAAAGTCACCCAGCTTCAATACGTGGAAGACCTGCTACTGGCAGCCAACACCAAAGAAAACTGTGAGTCTGGGACCCAAGCACTATTATATGAGCTTGCTCAACTCGGGTATAGAGCTTCTGCCAAATAGGCCCAAATTTGCCAGCAAGAAGTAATCTTCCTGGGCTATTCCCTTAGAGGCAGTAAACGATGGCTCACTGAGCCCAGAAAACAAACGGTTGTGCAGATACCACCCCCATCTAGCAGCAGACAACACAGAGAGTTTCTTGGGACTACTGGGTTTTGCAGGTTATGGATTTCTGTGTTTGCGTCCTTAACTTCTTCTTTATACCCGCTGTTAAATGGAGATACCCAATTCCAATGGACCCCTGAGCACCAGAACGCTTTTGATAACATCTAACGACACTGGCACTGAATTCCTCAACTTGACTGAGCCAAGCCTGCAATTTCAGAAAGCCCTACACTACGTTAAAAATGTACATTAATTCACACACCTTGGTTCAAAGAAACTGCAGGCATTCCTGAAGGATCAAGAACAGAGTTTTCCACTAACCCACTCACAGCAAAAGGAAATAACTGAACAGGTAACAAAAGTCTGTCCGGTCTGTCAATAGGTTAATGCTTATCTTTCCAAGCTTTCCGCAGGAAAGAACCTATTAGGAACCAGACCAGTACAATTCTGGGAAGTGGACTTTACTGAAATTAAGCCAGCAAGGTATGGACTTAAATATCTCCTAGTCTTTGTAGATATATTTTCAGGATGGATTGAAGCCTTCCCCACAAAAAAAGGCACAATTGGTGGTCAAGAAGATCCTGAAAGATATTTTTCCAAGACACGGCCTGCCTAAGGTAATAGGGTATGATAATGGCTCGGCGTTCATGGCCCAGGTAATTCAGGGGTTAGCCAGGACACTGGGGATAAATTGGAAGTTACATTGTGCTTATAGACCCCATAGCTCAGGACAGGTAAAAAAAATAAATAGAACCATTAAAGAGACCTTAACGAAATTAAGCTTAGAGAGCGGCATAAAAGATTGGACTATGCTCCTGCCTTATGCACTGTTTCATGCAAGAAATACTCCCTCTATTTCTTTGTGTAACCTCACCCCCTATGAAATTCTTTATGGAGCCCCTCCTCCAGTAAGGGACCTAACCCCAACTCTAAGACCTAGTGATCCCCTCCACAACCCCTTGTTTGACAGACTTAAAGCTCTTGAAAGAACTCAGCGATACCTGTTGAAACAGCTGGCCACTGCCTACCAACCTGGTGAAGAGGGGACTCCACATCGATATCAAATAAGAGACATCCTCTACATAAGACAACATCAGGTGTCATCCCTGTAACCCCGCTGGACAGGACCATACCAGGTGCTACTTATAAAACCTACAGTGGTAAATGTAGAAGAAATCAATTCCTGGATCCTAATTCTTATCTCAAGCCTGCGCCCTGTCCAGACTCTGGCTGAAAAACTGGAAAAGACTGAAAACCCTTTCAAATTGCATATTCGCCATGTGGATAAGGCTATAGACTCTCCCCTTGTCCACCAGTAGTCCTTACCCTCATCAGCCCGTTCATCAGCGATGGCTGATCACAAATCTTACTAGACAAGAAGTATGGTCTATCTCGCATACAGCCCCCTTAGGGACCTGGTGGCCATCTCTCCACCCAGAATTTGTCAGCTGGCTATACGTCTTTCATATTGGGATATCTCTGATGAAGAGGATCCAACTAAAATTCCATTAAATCCCTACTGTACCACAGATAATGGAAACAAACATTATGGATCTAGGGACACGCGAGCCAGATGCAGGTTGGCTAGCATAGAATACTATGTTTGCCCGGCAGACTATCAAAGTCACAAACAGCCATGGCTGTGTGGGGGAAAAGCGGACTTCTTCTGAAAATAATGGGGATGTGAGCATACAGGGGCTGCCTGGTGGAACCCAAACTCTTCATCAAATTCAGTACACAGCATTGGCCATATTACCAATTAGACAACCAAAACTGATGGCCCCCAGAGGGGTCTCCAGATCCTCAAATTCTGTGTGACTTTTTCAACTTCGGCAAGTGTTCAAAAAGATCCATCAATTGGGAATTTCCTTCCAAGGAAATTCCCCTATGTTTATGCCTTTTCCCTCCTTTGCTCACATCCTGAACTATGCTTCTCCAATACATCCTCACCCCCCGCCTTCTGCTCCAGACTCTCTGCAGTCACTCTCACATGAGCAACCTGATTTCTCCCCTCCAATTACTAGATCAAAAACAAAAACCTCCGCTGGATCTCATACCATTGCCTCCTTGCTGAGGTAGCAGGTACTTAGGTACCCTTCCACCCACTCGCTCCTCTCTTCTCCTGTCAGTGCACGCACCGGGTCCCACCAGGTCCTCTTACCAGCTAACACAAAGCTCAAACCAGCTGAGGAGTGCCCTAAGACGCCTATCCAAGATGTAATGAAAATGGCCTTTAAAGTTGCTTTGCCATCACTGAAAACAGGTTACAAAGAATTTAAAGTTCCTCAAAGGCTTTTTGGGATACTCACTCCCATCCTCCCCTCTGCTCTACCTGTTCTACTGCTCAAGTTTTATTGCCAGGAAAATCCAAAACCCCTTTCCCATTATTCTTTTATATCTCTTTTTCCTCATTCTCAGAACCACGGAGCTGCTCTCACCCCCCACCTTCCTTGTCTTTCCCTCTGTTCCAATCCCACAGAAAAATCTTAAATGGCCTTCTCCAGAAGCCTTGATCATGGCTGACTTTAGGACTTTCAGCAACAGAGGCCCTATACAAGAGTTCAGTGTAGATAAACTTCCTCTTTTTGTGTTGCTTTGTTCTACTTGGTCACTGGCTGGAAAAATCAGCACTCCTAAGCTAGACACCCCCTTACTATTTTTTCACAAAATATGTGAACAAGGCCTCTGGCGTTGAGCTGGGGCTTCCAGAGATGGCTACATTTCTAAGATAAAGAAGTTACCAACTGGGCTCCATGGTAACAGCTGGCAGGAAGAAAAAAAAAGAAGAAAAAAGCTCTCCCCCTACCAGGTGTCCTTTAAAAGTTAACTTTCCCAGAGCAGAGGAAAAAAAACAGAAACAAAAACTGCTTTTTGTGAACTTCTGCAGACTGTGAATTTCTGAGCCCCTTACGTTACATGTTGGGTACAAAATTCTGAAACTACCTAAACTTGGGGTTCAGGGGATTAAAAGATTACAACAGAAGCAATGCCCTCTAAATCTGGTTACAACCAAATAGGACTGTTTCCCTGTCTTCTGTGCTATCTTAGGTGCCTTGCCTTGTCCGTCCTTACAACAGTATAATTCTATATACTTAAACATTGTTTATGTTTTCATAAAATGATCAACATATGGCTGTTGCATGAGACAGTCTCTTGTGGTCTCTTCCTCTGATTAAGTATGTAATGGTGCAGATGTTTCCCAGAGTCCTCTATCATGACGCAGGATCATTTAAAGTTCCAATAGGGGCGCATACAACCTGGTTCCACCAGGAACCCGTATCCCTCACTTTCTCCATCCTATTAGGAATAGGAGTTGCTGCAGCGGTGGGCACAGGAACCACTGCCCTAGTCCATGGGACACAACAAATGACCCAATTAGAAGTAGCAATAGACCAAAACTTAAAGATATTAAAAACCTCCATCACAGCTTTACAGGAATCTTTAACCTCTCTCTCTGAAGTTGTTTTACAGAACAGGCGAGGGTTCGACCTCCTCTTATTGAGAGAAGGGGCCTTTGTCCTGCATTGAGTGAAGAATGTTGTTATTATGCCGACCATACTGGAGTTGTAAAAGAATCTATGATTAAATTAAGAAGACGCCTTGTAGAGCATCAACAAGAGAGAGAGGCCCCAAAAGGGTGGTTTGAGTCTTGGTTCACAGAGTCCCTCTGGTTAACTACGCATTTATCAGCCCTGGCTGGTCCATTAATAAACCTCATATTATTGCTAACTGTGAGACCCTGTTTGCTCAACCGTGTAGTTTCCTTTTTCCAAGCTCAAATTGGACAAGTTAAACTTATGGTAATAAGAAAACAATATACCACACTAGCAGACATAAAATGTGACACCCCCAATGATCACTTTAATGATTAAAAGTAACCAAAAGAAGAAGTGGGGAATGAAAGGTTAATAAAATAGGTACTTGTCACTTCCAATTTTTTGGTATGCTTAACAAAACATTGTGGATATCTTGAGAACTGTTTGCTAATCTTGTTCCCTGAATGTGCTGTACCAACTGCAAAACTGCAGAATGTACTCCCTCACCTGTTTGCATGCAAACTGCCCACTCGCCCTGAGCCATCAATAATCTTCCCTCCCTGCCCTCTCCAAGGAAAGTATATAAGCTCTGCTTAAGCTGTTCTCAGGGCTCTCTGCTCTATTCAAGGGAGCTCTGAGCCCCAGCATGCTGGACCCCCATAAACCCTTGGCTGTTGCATGAGACAGTCTCTTGTGGTCTCTTCCTCTGACACTCGCCTGACCATTACATTGGTAAAATAATAAGTGTAACCTTTGCTTTTCGTGTCCAGAATATTACTGTGATAAAATGTACATGTAGATAAGGTGACTTGAGTATATCTTCCACCATTTCTGGGAGCAATATTTTGAAGATGTACAAATTAGTATTGGGTGTACAAATAGGTGTACCCTGTGACTATGAATATAGAGATAATGCAAGAATAGACCATACTGTGAATAAATAATATAATGGGTTCCAAATTTAAATAATGCATTCAATTTATATCTGAAAATATAAAGAAAATCTTATATTGATACACATACATTCATTCCAACCACTGATACATCTAAAGGTAATATTAGGTTTATGGTTTATCATGAAGAGTCTGTGAGTTTTGCTTCAAAACTGATTATGGAAATTTAAAATAATGTGTTTGGAAAGAAGTCTCATGAAAAGACCATTCAAGAAACACGGAGGAATCCATGTGCTCTGAAGCAGGAAGTGATTGAAAGTGAAACAAATGCCTATAAGTTTGCTAACTGGTGGATGAAATATATATCCTATGATGTGCATAAATTGAAGAAATAGTAATGTACCAGTGTTGAATAAAAATGAACATTAAAATACACAACATGTCCCATAGGAATCTACTTGCATTGAGGTTAAACTGGGTCAGTTACTGTATAAATATTAGTATTTGTATGCAACATTAACTGAAGTTAGTTTTCAGTACTGGAAACAAATATGTATTTCAGGGGGATGAATATTTCTGAGAATAATCTTGTGAAAAGTTCATTATAAATCCATATACATGAATATGAATGAATTTACGGAGTGGGTATAAGACACATATATTTCATATTTTGAAAAATCTGGAGAATATATATATATATATATATATATATATATATATATATATATATATATATATACTTCTTGTGTGTGTGTGTGTATATACATATATATGTATATACACACACACACACAAACACACACAGAGAGATATTAAAAAGAGCAATATATATGCCAATCGAAATTCACCACGAAATATATATTATCCACAGATCCAAAAATATTCTTTTTACTGATCATGGATTTACATATAGTGTTATTCAACTAGGAAGCTAACCCATATGTTGAATTTTCAGTTCCAACACTGTTTAGGAGCAGTGATCTCTTCTCACAATTTGTATCTGCCAAGTCAGCCACCTCACAAGTATGCATGTTTCATACCAGGAAGGATTCTATATGTGCATATAAATATACATGTGCTGAATAAGCTACAGAGAAACGGAGACAAGAATTCACATATTTCTTAACTTAAAAACACATAGAGACCTATTCCAACAAAAAATTGACTAGATATATAACTCCTACCCTATGAAATGCAAAAGGAAAGTCCAAATATACACCATGCCTCCTCTGATCTGCTTGTATTCCTATTCTGTTTGGGTTATTTTTCTCCCTCATAGTAGGATTAGTAGTCAGAGTCTAGTAGGGTATGTGTTAGTGTCAGGGTTTCAGTATTTCGAATGGAAAATTAGATAAGGAATCCAATGTGTATGCAATATGTGCTACACAAAATTATTCCCACTCTCATCCAGAACAATGACTTGACATTACCTGTGTGGGTAAACACTCCACAAACATGGAGCTCTGTTGGTCTATAGACTTTTTGAGAAACTGCCTCCAAGTTTGGGCACTTGAAATATATGCTATTCTCAGGAGCATTAGCTTCCTTTCTAGTTAGACCATCAAAGCTGGGTATGCATCTATGTGACCTGGAGGACATGGTTTCTTATTTTACATTGAACTTGAGGCAGCATTGCTGAATTCTCTCTTTGTAGGTAAACTGGTGCCACTGGAGGCTAAGTTTCTTCCCATGTGGACTGTGAAGCTATTTGGAATTCCTCCACTTTTCGTGGTTTTTATTGGTGCTGCACTGGGACTTTGGTATTCGCTTCATGAAATACAACAAGTTCAACTGGGAGACAGTGCTGGAGGGAGTTCTGTCATGTGTGCTGGGTCAGGATCTGCAGGAGAAAGCACCAACCAGGCTTCTATCCAACATAGCTTGCCCCCTTGTCCATAGCAACCTGATTCTGAAAATTGCCCTGAAATCTCTCCAAATAACAAGATGCCTTTACATATAAGGGTCTGCTGGCTGCACCATGTCAGTCCCAAGCCATTTAAAAGCCAATAGCACATTCACATGGCCCCACCACAAATGCTTTATCACACACTTGCACACCACTGCAATAGGCCCACTACTCAGCAGGCTCCAACTTACTGGCATCTCTGTTCTACACCATTTAAATGAAACACAGTCAATCAACGCTTTTGCTGGAACACTCAAGATCAGCAGCAGGACATCCAAAGGTTCTCAAGTGCCACCTGGTCATGGGAATTTAAAACATTTCATGGTATATATCTTCCCCGTTTTTCAAGGATGAAGTTGGAGGCACTGTGGGCTCAAATCATTCAGGGACCATTAAGTGTTGAGGAAGCTAATTTCAACGAAAGCTCTGGAGGACTCTCACAGGCAAGGCTTCCCAAAGAGTGGCCAAAGGTCACATGAAGCCAGGTACATTGAGTTCTACAATGTGAGGTCCATGTGTGTTTTGACTTTCAACTATGGCTGCCAATTATTTCAGAATAAATCATGTGATATCCTGGATGAGATACCCAGTGCTCTGTGGAAAGCCACCCTGGGCCTAGATCTCAGTTTCCAAGGGTGACTCTCATGCGTGGCCTGATAAAATCCCAACAAAATTCATAACAATACTTCTCTGAGTTCAGTACCAGAACTCATTTTCTAAGGGGAATCACTCCAGAGTTCAAGCCCAGATGGACACAGTCATCTCATTCAACTGCCACGCAAATGACCACAATTAAAACCAAAACACTCCTTCATCGCCCTCATATTCTTCCACATAGACACTCATCATTACCTATGGCTGGAGTTTTCCATGAGGAGTGCAGCCCAAGACAGTGTCCAAAATAAGGTCCCTTTCCCCTCATTTGGCTAAAGTCATGGTGGGCTTGACACCCTTTCTGTGAACCAGGAGTGGTCAAATAGGCTTGCCTTTAATACTGCTCTGCTTCTCCAATTTGAGGCCTAATGACTTTCAGGTATAGATTCTTAATGTGATATGGAGTCATGAGAAAACCCAAGCACCTATGGGCTAGCCTCTGCAGGGCTTTAAAGAGCTCATTTGAAAGAAAGGATCCCTATTCTCACTTGATGGAGATCAGTAACCTAACAGAGGAAGGCAAGAGACTTCATCCACAATGACTGAACTTTTTGCTATTTTGGTTTTGGATGTACACATGGGATCATTCTTTGGATCCATCAGGTGCTGAGAATCTAATCCACGGCCTAACACAGGGCCAAGAACCTGATTTAGACAAGTCCCTTTCCAAAGCAATTAAGCAAAGAGCCACAGGTGATGCCTATTCAATTCCATTTAAAAACTGTTTTCTTCACGCTTCACAAAGTGGTGGCTTGAGGCAAAAACCTTCCTGAGATTCAGGGCAACAGAACAATAGGTAAGCAAAAGGCCCAAAGCAGTGTTTCTCCACTGATATTTTCCTGGTCACACTGATATCTGAGATTTCTGAGATGCTCCCCATTCCCTTCAGCTATCCAGTGCACGGCCATGTCCCAGAGCTTGGAGGTGGTACATATCTTGCACACAAAACCATGAGCCTATTTTGGAGAGTGGCCAGAATTCCTGATGAAAACAGGGACTTAGGAAGGAAGTAGGTGTTGCCCATCCCTAAGGCAAGTGACAGTCCATTCATAAATAGGGTAGGATGAATGCTGGGAAGCTTTCTACTAGACAGGACACATCCGTGATGCATTCTCTTTTCTAATGTCTACAACGAAGGACACAGTGGGATACACAGATATAGAAACACTCACCTTGTCATAAGTCATACTAGAATTTGTCCACTCCAAACCAAACAAACCGCCTTTCTTACCTATTCTCAGAACATGAGACAAAACCACAAACTCACACCCACACCCACAAAGGCACCACCTTCCCCCTAGTATGTCTGTGACTATCCAGAGTGTCCTATGACTGGTGGGCCCTACTATGTTTTCCTGAAATGGCCTGTCCTGTCTCGGGTCTGGTCTCCTTGGCCAACACTGTGAAGTTGTCTGGAGCCAGCGGTTAGCCACTACCTGCTTTCTCAGTAAAGGCCCCTCTTCAGAGCTCTTCTGGCTTTTTCCATCCTCACATCAGCAGGTACCAAGAAAGACTGACTCTTTCCTTGGTAAATCCAAACAAGTGAGTCCACTGGGACTAGTACTGCAACTGGCTCTGAGTGCCTGGCTTCCTGGATCCC
This sequence comes from Callospermophilus lateralis, assembly GCF_048772815.1. Taxonomy (NCBI): domain Eukaryota; kingdom Metazoa; phylum Chordata; class Mammalia; order Rodentia; family Sciuridae; genus Callospermophilus; species Callospermophilus lateralis. Next base: position 359,299 of record NW_027513606.1, read on the forward strand.
AAGTTCAGAGAGTTCCATCACCAAGGAAGAGATGTAGGTCACTTCCTTTAGGAACTGAATGAGCTAACTGCCTTGGCAACCACTTGGTCCTAAGAGTTGCTTCCAAGTGTCCCATGAGATGGAGGCTGCCCCTACTTACTGTGACACTTTCACATGTTAGAATGGTATATCAACCATAGGCACCAGGGAACAGCTCTCCAAACAGGCCTGGTTTGGTCCACCTTCTCTATATTAAGAACAGAGAGACTGATACAGACAAAACCCTTCATCCTGACAAGATTGTTTGCCATTGAAGATGACTTTTGCTCTCTCAGGTCCTTCATAGTTGCCTACAACTTCTCCAGAGTTCATTTCTACATGGATCTTTGAGTTTCTCAGCATGTGGAAGATCTCCTACATTCCTGTATTGAAAGACCAACTCTGGGTCTGCTCTTCTGTAAAGTTAGATTGAGGGAACAGTGTATGGTTAGGGTTAATAACAGGTTCGATTTGGGTTAGAAATCATTCTGCGTGATGACTAATAGTATTGGGAATCTGCAATATTTACAAGAATATATAGGTGAAATATAAGTATGAAAATATAAATCTAGGTAAGATTTGAAGCCTAGAAGTGCATTGGGCCCATGATTGGTATACTTAGCTTTGAATTACATTCTGCACAGATGTCTCAGATAAATCGATATAAAATGGGATAGGACCTTCTACCTTGGATGATTGAATGTCGAAGAGAACATCCAGTCAAAAAGGCATAGTCGGTAGGATTAGGAAGATAGCCTGTAGGTTTAGAAAAAAGAGTGATTATGGCATTTGGACAAAAGTTCTTTAGCAATAGATTTTTGGGTAGTGAGTGAATGTCAGTGTCAGCACACGCGAAGGGTCAGTCACAATGATGAACTGGGGAAAATAAGTAGGAAAGCAGATATCAATAGAGACATTAGGAAATCAGGCAAAGTATAATGTAAGAGGGTTAGACATTTTCAACATGGTTGAGGTTGAATATATAATCTTAGGAAGAAAGACATATGTTGCCTCCAATATGATTAACATTTGAGAGCATTAGGCAACCTGGACATGGTTGTTTTTAGTAATCCATGCTCACTTTCCATTTTGCTTAGGTGAAAGGTTAATTAAATAGGCACTTGTCACTTCCTGTTTTTCTGTATGCTTAACAAACCACTGTTAAAATCTTGAGAACTGTTTGCTATTTTGTTCCAGAATGTGCTGTCCCCAACTGCCAAACTGCAGAATATACTCCCTCACCCGGGTGCACGCAAACCGCACACTCGCCCTGACCAATCAATAAATTTCCCTTTCTGCCCTCTCCAAGAAAATTATGTAAGCTCTGTTAAAGCTGTTCTCAGGGCTCTCTGCTCTATTTAAGTGAGCTCTGAGCCCCAGCATGCTGGACCCCCAATAACCTCTTTGCTGTGGCCGAGTGAAAATTGTATACTGTTCTGTACTTAAAAGATGCTTTCTTTTGCTTGCCTCTGCATAAAGATAGTCAGTTGCTGTTTGCTTTCCAGTAGGTAGACCCAGAAACCGGAACGTCTTTTCAACTAACTTGGACTAGACTCCCACAGGGGTTCAAAAACTCCCCCACTCTCTTTGATGAAGCCCTTCACAGACATCTCTACAACTTCAGAACTACACACCCCGAAGTCATTCTGCTTCAATATGTGGATGTCCAGCTACTGGCAGCCAACACCAAAGAAAACTGTGAGTCTGAGACCCAAGCACTATTATCTGAGCTTGCTCAACTTGGGTAGAGAGCTTCGGACAATAAGGCCCAAATTTGCCAGCAAGAAGTAATCTTCCTGGGGTATTCCCTTAGGCACGGTAAATGATGGCTCACTGAGCCCAGGAAACAAACCGTTGTGCAGATACCACCCCCATTTAACAGGAGACAACATAGAGAGTTTCTTGGGACTGCTGGCTTTAGCAGGTTATGGACCTGGGTTTGTGTTCTTAGCTGCTCCTTTATACCCGCTGTTAAATGAGAATGCCCAATTCCAATGGACCCTTGAGCACCAGCAAGCTTTTGATAATATCTAAGAACACTGACAATGAACTCCTCAACTTCAGTGAGCCCAGCCTGCAATTTCAGAAAGCCCTACACTACGTTAAAAATGTACATCAACTCAATCAACTTGGTTCAAAAAAACTGCAGGCATTACTGTAGGATCAAGAACAGAGTTTTAGACTAACTCACTCACAGTGAAAGGAAATAATTGAATGGGTAACAAAAGCCTGTCAGTTCTGTCAATTGGTTAATGCTTACACTTCCAAGCTTCCTACAGGAAAGCACCTATGAGGAATTAGACCAGGACAATTCTGGGAAGTGAACGTTACTGAACTTAAGCCAGCAAGGTATGGGCTTAAATATCTCCTAGTCTTTGTAGATACATTTTCAGGATGGATTGAAGCCATTCCCACCAAAAAAAAAATAAAAGAAAACCGGCACAAATTGTGGTCAAGAAGATCCTGAAAGATATTTATCAAAGACACGGCCTGCCTAATGTAACATGGTCTGATAATTGAAGACCCTTCATGGGCCAGGTAAATCAGGGGATAGCCAGGACCCTGGGGATTAATTGGAAGTTACATTTTGTTTATAGACCCCAGAGATCAGGACACGTAAAAAAAATAAATAAAACCATTAAAGAGACCTTAACGAAATTAAGCTTAGAGACCAGCATAAAAGATTAGACTATGCTCCTGCCTTATGCACTGTTTCATGCAAGAAATACTCCCTTTGTTTCTTTGTGTAACCTCACCCCCTATGAAATTCTCTATGGGGCCCCTCTTCCACTAAGAGACCTAACCCCGACTCTAAGACCTAAGGATCCCTTCCACACACCCTTGCTTGACAGACTTAAATCTTTTGTAAGAACTCAGATATACCTGTGGAAACAGCTGGCTACTGCCTTCCAACCTGGGGACGAGGGGAATCCACATTGATATCAAGAAAGAGACTTCCTCTACATAAGATGACATCAGGTGTCATCCCTGGAACCCCGCTGGAAAGGACCATTCCAGGTGCTACTTATAGCACCTAAAGCAGTAAAAGTAGAGGGAATCACTTCCTCCATCCATGCGTCTCATCTCAAGCCTGTGCCATGTCAAGACTCTGGCTGGAAACTGGAAAAGACTGGAAACCCTTTCAAATTGCATATTCGCCACGTGGGTAAGGCTATAGACTCTCTCCTTGGCCACCCGTAGTCCTAACGCTCATCAGCCCCTACTGCAGCGATGGCTGATCACAAATCCTACTAGATAAGAAGTATGGTCTCTCTTGCATACAGCCCATTTAGGGACCTGGAGGCCATCTCTCCACCCAGACATTTGCCAGCTGGCTATAGGTCTTTCCTATTAGAATATCCCTGATGAAGGGGATCCCATTAAAATTCCATTAAATCCTTTCCGTACCATAGATAATGGAAACAAACATTATGGTTGTAGGGACAGGCAAGCCAGATGCAGGTTGGCTAGCCTATATTAGTATGTTTGCCCGGCAGACTATCAAAGCCACAAACCGCCATGGCTGTGTGGGGGAAAAGCCGACTTCTTCTGTAAGTCATGGGGATTTGAGCATACAGGGGCTGCCTGGTGGAACCCAAAATCCTCATCAAATTCAGTACACAGCATTGGCCATATTACCACTTAGACAACCCAAACTGATGGCCCCCAGAGGAGTCTCTAGATCCTCAAATTCTGTGTGACCTTTTTAACTTCTGCAAGTGCTCAAAAGGGTGAAAGGAAATTCCCCTATGTGAAGGCCTTTTTCCTCTTTCGCTCACATCCTGAACTATGCTTCTCCAATAGTTCCTCAAACTCAGCCTTCTGCTCCATACTCTCTGCTGTCAGTCCCACCTCAGCAAACCTGATTTCTCTTCTCCAATTACTAGATCAAAAACCGAAACCTCCGCCGGTTCTCAGAGCATTGCCCCCTTGCTGAGGTAGCAGGTACTGAGGTACCCATCCACCCACTCACTTCTCTCTTTTCCTGTCAGTGCCCACACCGGGTCCCACCAGGTCCTCTTACCACCTAACCCAAAGCTCAAACCAGCTTAGGAGAGCCCTCAGACCCCTATCGAAGATGTAATGAAAATGGCCTTTAAAGTTGCTTTGTCATCACTGAAAACAGGTTACTAAATTTTAAAGTCCCTCACAGGCTTTTTGGGATACTCACTCCCGTCTTCCTTTCTGCTCTACCGTTTCTACTGCTCAATTTATGTTGCTAGGAAAATCCCAAAATCCTTTCCCATTATTCTTTTACATCTCTCCTTCCTTATTCTGAGATCCACGGAGCTGCTCTCACCTCCCGCCTTCCCCATCTTCCCCCTCTGTACCAGGCCCTCAGAAAAATCTTCACTGAACTTCTCCAGAAGTCTTCACCATGGCTGACTTTAGGACTTTCAGCAAAAGAGTCTCTATAAATGAGTTCAGTGTAGATTAACTTCCTCTTATTCTGTTGCCCTGTTCTACTTGCCTACTGGCTGGAAAAATCATCACTCCTAAGCTAGACACCCCCTTAATAGTTTTTCACAGAATATGTGAACAAGGCCTCTGGCCTTGAGCTGGGGCTTCACAGAGATGGCTACATTTCTAAGATAAAAAGTTACAAACTGGGCTCCATGGTAACAGTTGGCAGGGGGATAAAAGAAAAGGAAAAAAAAAAGCTCTCTGCCTCCCAGGTGTCCTTGAAAAGTTAACTTGCCCACAATAGAGGAAAAAACAGAAAAAAAAGCTTCGTTTTGTGAATTTCTGCAGACTGTGAACTTCTGAGTCCCTTCTCTTTCATGTTGGGTACAAAATTCTAAAACTACCTAAAATTGGGGTTCAGGGAGTTAATTGATTACAACAGAAGCAATGCCCTCTGAATCCGGTTGCAACCAAATAGGACTGTTTCCCTGTCTTTGGTGCTATCTTAGGTGCCGTGCCTTGTCCGTCCCTACAACAGTATAATTCTATATACTTAAACATTGTTTATGTTTTCATGAAATGGTCAACAGATGTGATTAATTGTGTAATGGTGAAGATGTGTCCCAGATTGCTCTATAATGACCAAGGTTCATTTGAAGTTCAAACAGGGGGGCATACAACCCGGTTCCACTGGGAACATATATCCCTCACTTTAGCCATCATATTAGGAATTGGAGTTGTGGCAGGGGTAGTCACAGGAACCACTGCCCTGCTCCATGGTACACAACAAATGACCCAAATAGAAGCAGCAAGAGACCAAAACTTAAAGATAATAGAAACCTCCATCACAGCTTTGCAGGAATCTTTAACATCTCTCTATGAAGTTGTTTTACACTCAAGTTGAGGGTTGGACCTCCCCTCCATGAGAGAAGGGGGCCTTTGTGCTGCATTGATGTAATAATGTTGTTTTGATGCCGACCATACTGAGGTTGTAAAATAAAAGGATGCCTTGAAAAGCGTCAACGAGAGAGAGAGGCCCAAAAAGGGTGGTTTGAGTCTTGGTTCACACAGTCCCCCTGGTTATCTACGCTTTTATCAACCCTGGCCTGTCGAATAATAATCCTCATATTATTGCTAACTATAAAACCCTGTTTGCTCAACCATGTAAGTTCTTTTCTCCAAGCTCAAATTGGACAAGTTAAACTTATGGTAATACCCCACTAGCAGACATAGAATGTGACATGCCCCAATAATCACCTTTATGATTAAAAGTAGCAAGAAGAAGAAGTGGGGAATAAAAGGTTAATAAAAAAGTACTTGTAACTTCCTGTTTTTCTGTATGCGTAACAAAACACTGTTGAAATCTTGAGAACTGTTTGTAATCTTGTTCCCAGATTGTGCTGTCCCCAACTGCCAAATTGCAGAATGTATTCCCTCACCCAGATTCACACTAACCGCCCACTCGCTCTGACCCATCAATAAATTTCTGTCCCTGCCCTCTCCAAAGAAAGTATATAAGCTCTGCTTAAGCTGTTCTCAGGGCTCTCTGCTCTATTCATGTGAGTATATTCAGAAGGAGTATAAAGTGAGTGACAGGATTAGACATTTTCAACAGGCTTGAGGTTGAATACATAATCTTAGGAAGAAACAAATATGTAGTCACCAATAGGATTTATATTTGAGAGCATTAGACAAAGGTGAAATGGATGTTTTAGGAATCCATGCTCACTTTCCACTTAGGATATGGTACAATCATAAGTGTGAACTTTGCATTTGTGTCGAGAATATTACTGTGACAAAATGTATGTGTAGATCAGGTGCATGAGTATTTCTTCCACCATTTCTGGGAGCAATATTTGAAGACTATAAATTATTATTGGGGGTGCAAATAGATGTACCCTGTGTTTATGAAAATAGAGATAATGCATGAATAGACCATACTGTGAATAAGTAATGTAACTGGTTCCAACTTTAAATAATGGATTGAATTCACATCTGAAATTATACAGGGAATCTTATATTGATATACAATCATTCATTCCAACCAGTAATACATCTAATGGTAATATTAGGGTTATGGTTTATCATGATGTGTGTGAATTTTGCTTCAAAAGTGATTATGGAAATTGAAAAAAATGTGTTTGGAAAGAAGTCTCATGAAAAGACCAGTCAAGAAACCTGGAGGAATGCATGTGTTCTGAAGCAGGAAGTGATTGAAAGTGAAACAAATGCATATAAATTTGTGAACTTGTGGATAAAATATATATATTATGAAGTGCAAAAACTGAAGAAATATTAATGTACCAGTGTTGAATGAAATTGAACGTCAAAAGACTCATCATGTCCCATAGGAATTCACTTGCATTGATGTTAAACTGCGTCAGTTACTGTAGAAATATTGATATTTGTAACCACCATTCGCTGTAGTGAGTTTTCTGTTATAGAAAACAAATATGTATTTCAAGTGGATGAATATTTCTGAGATAAATCTTGTGAGAAGTTGATTATTAATCCACATACATGAAAAAGAATGAATTTTGAGAGTGTATATAAGACACATGTAATTCATATTTTGAAATATTTTTAGAGTGTATATATATATATATATATATATATATATACACACACACACACACACACATACATCACATACATACACACAAAATACACACAGACATTAAATAGTAGCAATATATATGAAAAACGTAATTCATCATAAAATATATACCAACCACAGATGGAAAAATAATATTTATTTTACTGAAAATGGATTTATGTATAATGTTCTACTAGGAAGCTCACCCATAGTTTGAATTTTTAGTTCCAACAGCGTTTACGAGAAGTGATCTCTTCTCACAATTTGTATCTGCCAAGTCAGGCACCTCACACAAATGTACGTGTGATACCAGGTAGGATTCTATATGTGCATATAAAAATACACGTGCGGAATAGGCTAGAGAGAAAGGGAGTCAGGAATTGACATATTTGTTCATTTTTAAAACACATGGAGAAATATTTTAATAAAAAATTCACTAGATTTATAACACCTACCCTTTATCTTGCAAAAGGCAATTCTAGTATACACCATGCCTCCTCTGAAATGCTTGTATTTCAATTCTATTTGGGTTATTTTTCTCCATCATATTAGTATTAGTAGTTAGAATCTAGTAAGCTATGGGTTAGTGTCAGGGATTCAGTATTTCGAATGGAAAATTGGAAAATGAATCCAATGTATATGCAAATATGTGCTGCACAATAATCTTCCCACTCTCATCCAGAATAATGTCTTGACATTACCTTGGCCTCAAGTAAGACACAATTAGAGGAGAAGAGTTAGAAAATCTGTGAATACATATCTGGATTGGAAAATGCTCAGTAGTTCACAACCTTGGAGGTTGTAGAGGAGTTTCCAAAAGTAAGGGACACGGTTGATACACCCAACCTAAGCTTTTATTAAAATTAGGAGCCATCTTTCCACAAAACCATGAAAAGATAATTTTGGCTTTAGTATAAATTACTGCAAATTCTGAACCTGCTTGAAATGCCTGCCCGTGCCTTGAACTCCCCCATGCCTAGCTCTCTGACCAGATCGCAGCCCTCTCTGAAACTTCAGTGACACCTCATAAATAATGGCCTTCCCTGACCATACAACGACCCTCTCTGAGGCTCTAATGGTCCTCATAATTTCTGATTCTAGGGCCAACAAAAAAAATGTAAACAAAAATTAGTGTGATGCTTATCAAAATTCTGTTTTCTGTAACGCCCCTTTTGTGTAACTTTCTGGGCTATAAAGCTGGGCTGTAGGAGAGGTGGGTTTGCTGTCTTGTTTCCACTATTTTGAGAGGAAGATGCAGCCCAGCCACTGAAAATAATAAGCTTGTCTTAATTTGACTTTAATTGGAGTCAGTGGTCTTTTCTTGAATCGTGGTCTAACATTTTGTAGTTCCGCAGCGAGATGAACCTGCCCCAACAGATCACAAGACCAGACTGCTGGAAATTCTGAAGCTGGCCTTCCCTCCAGGGCTCCGTCCTGGAGAGGCAAGTTCCAAGGCCTTGGAGTGAGCTTTTGTTCCGGGGAGAACTGCAGTGAACCACCGCACTAAAACAATTAGCAAGCTCATGGTGGAGGAGGCCTCCATTGGTAAGTAGCACCTATATAACATTTGATATCCGGTAAAGGGAGATCTCTTCTGATGACAGAGAGGTGGCCTGGGGAGGCACACATATACTCCTGTCTGGGACAGTAACGAGAATCATTTTGTCCTCTGTTCTATTCTGTAGTGAATTCCTCTGAAAGGGTAGAGAGGTGCCAACAGACACACAGAAGTTCCTATCCCGGAGCATTAGCAAGATGTTCCATTGCTCCTCTGTTTTTCTGTTTCTGCGCCGAGTTTCTGTTTTTTTGTGTGTTTTTTTTCTGTGTTCTACATGTTTTTTGTTTGTTTGTTTTTGTGTGTTTTGTTGTGTGATTTCTGTGGAAAAAACTTAAGGATATTGGACATGAAAATGGGTAATAAAGCATGTAAGGCTGACATCCCTTTGAACTGTGTTTTAAAGAACTGTGATGAACGTTACCCCCCTTTGTTAAGCAGGATAAGAGAAGCCACTAGCTGGCTGCCTGGAGCACACACACTGCACAGGGCAATGCCTGCTGGGGACCTAAGAACTGAGTATCTCCCAGGTTAACAATTGAAACTCCTTTAAAACCCCTTGTCCCTTCAGACAAAGAGAGTTACAACCTTTGGGCAGAGACCCCTGTGTTTTTCCTTTGTTAGCAAAGCAGTAAAACTCCCTTTTTCTTTTTCTCAAACCCTGTCCTCATTATTAAATTGGCATGAATTGACTTCAAATTCAGGAAGTGAACTTTAAGTTACAAATTTTGGTACCCCCCACCGCCCCGGAAATTTTTGAGAGCTGACTACTGAAATGTTAGGAGATGGAGCGTGCTTGGGGTGGAACGAAACCAGAAGAGCTAATCCTGTAAGTATAAGGAGGGACTGAGCGACTCCCAGCAGCTGCCAAAGCCCTGTTTTTTCAGAGAATTACCTCCTTCCTTCCCTGCACTGTAAGGATTATGCCACCTCTGTTTTTTTAAAAAAGAGAAAAAGAAAAAGGGGACACTAAATGCAGTAAAGTAACCATGGAGACCCTTGATATTACATTTCAGGTTGTCCCTCTGTGAAAACATCTGGTTCCCTTGTGGGGACATCTATGGTTCCACTGGTGTAGGAGATTTTTCTCTTATCTGCTCTGTTTTAAAGGCTTCTGTCTGTCAGCCATATTCTGGAGCTCCTTTCTGTCTGTCTTGTGTCTTTTTTTCTGGCCCTTTAAGACATGTGCAATGATATGTTGATATTATAAATTGTTTCTTGGGAATGATCTTAGCTGAATGTGTGTCTAAATGATGATGTTTTATTGTAACAATCTGGTATCTGAATGGGTTTTTAAAGCATTGCACAATCTTGCAGTTAAAAGTCGGGTTTAGGTAATTGTTTAGTTTATGATTTCAGATAATTCATGTCAGAGAACTTAAATACTTAGGATGGAAAACTAAACAACACAACTTCCAAGTTGGCAAGTAACTTCCCAATCGTTCAGGCTATTTTTCACCAATTTTGAACTGGGTAGCCTGGGAAAATGTCACTGTGTGTAGCAGTGCATTAAATTGGACAAGGATAGTAAATCATAGTATGGTATCTGTTGACAAAAAAAAGATGTAAAGATATAAAATTTTGTGAATTGTATCTTAAACTTGTATGATAATTTTCAACATCCAAACCTGAATATTATGGTTGAAATGCCTTAGGCCTGAGGTGTCTGCTCAGATTAGCAGCTTTTCCCTGTTCCTTCTGGACCTCAGCCAGGACTTATGTTGAAATGCAAATGAAAGAAGCCTGCTAACTTAGTAGGAGACTGATCTGAGGCCTAAGAGAAAAAAAAAGTTAAATTGTATGGTATTTATTAATTAATTACCAGTCATTTTTTCTAGAACTCTTATTTTTTTCCTTAGATTCTTTATTTTTTTGAGCTCATGATTTTGATCCTACAGACCTAGGTTAATGTTTTTCTGATCAGTTCTATCTTTGACCAACTGTGGAGTTTTTAAAACATTGCAATGGATATTTCACCTGTGAAAAGCTACAAGACCTTTACTATTATTATGTGTACACACTGTTGTTATGTGTTGTATATCTATATATACATATGTCCGTATATCATATATATGATACACAAATTAACATATATAAAGTGCACTCATAAAAACAACGCTCATAAAAACAAATTTTACAAAGTGGATCTAAAGATCTTTAATTCACGTGATTTAAATTGTTGAATTTAAATTGGATAAACAGATAAAAATAAATGTCTTTAAAACTCAGCTTACAAGTTTTTCTAGGTGTTCAAAAATCTAATAAAATATTAATGTCTACAAAAATTCTAATATGACTTGGTTCTAGGACTTTTCCTTCAACAAAAAAAAATGGTTTACAATCTTCAATACATTTGTCTAATATTTTGATAAATAAGTAAAGTAAATTTGATATGGGATTACTCATTCATGAGTACTTTTGTTACATATCTGATTGATTTACTAAGGTCTGTAGAAGTGTGTAATAAAGTCTGTATAAGATTGTAAAAATCAGTCATGTGTTAAAGAGACAAAAATTTCTGAAAACATAAGTTTACCCATAACATTGTGTTTTATTAAGTTTTATTTTTTCTAGAGCAAGCAACCATAAAAATTAAACAACTGATTAAATAAGAACTGTTATTTTAGAGCCCTGTACTGCCATTTCTTTAAAAGCTAAACTTGCTTAATGTAGAAACATCAATGTAATTGTGATGCTATTAATGTGCTCCTATCTTTCAGGTATACAAGTCTGTAAGGTAGAAACTTTAAAAGAGCATTATACCAAGCTGGTGTTCTGAAGTTGTATAGTAAAAAAAATATATTGGGCATTCATTTACCAGTTTTCAATAAGATATGTAAAGTTTTAGGTTACTTTTTACATTGGGGAACAATTTAAATGTATTTTTATGTTAATGAGAGCCTTATCTATGCAAAGGTTAAAAACTTTCAGTGTTTATTAAATTCATGTTTTAAATGTGATATCCTATGGTGTTAGCTAATGTTCATGTGACCTCAAACAATTTATATAAAATTTGTAAAATGATATTTAAAAAAACAAAGTTCATCTTTAGAACTAAAACACTTAATATTTATAAAGAGCCCTGCCTTACCTGAGATAAGGCTCTGTGTCCCATATTACTACATGTGAGAATGACTACGAAAGCTGTAGGTAAGATTATGTTTCATTTAAAGTTATGTTCAAAAGTTGTTTTGTTTTCTGTTAAGATTACTAGGATCTCAAACAGGGGATATAATGTATAACTCAGCTAAAAAATTCAGGGGAGCTATTACACGAACTAAGTATTTTTACACTTGTTAAAAAATTTTATTTTGTAATTTCCTTATAAGTGATCTAAAGATTCCCTGTTAGTGTTTTACAGAAGTGTTGCTTTAAGAACACAGCATGGGTTAATTTAAGATAATAAGTCATCACCTACAAGACACCTACAATACAGATCCCAATTAATAAAAAGATAAATAATTATAAACTTATAGACATTAAACCCCAGTACTCTTAATATAAGGCTGTTAAAATTTATTTGCTGGATTATTAAGATTAGGATTTAAAATTAAATTTACATGAAAAGAGCCAAGAAAACCAATATTTGGCTCTTGCCCTCTGAGTCAGTCTGAATCCATTGAACAGGGGACTTCTCTAAAAGCTTTGCCACTCTGGGCCTCATAACCTCCCAATCAGGGAGATTAATGAGACCACTGGAAAACAGAAAGCCAATCAGTGCATTTTCTATGAAGAAGAGAGTCATCAGAGAAGGGAGACATCTTTGATGCTTCCGAGGGAAGCCCCATGGTCAAGCAAGACCTGGACCCACCTAGCGCAAATGGCACCAGCAGAACTGAGAAGCTGCTCTCAAGTTTCCCCAGGAATGACTTTCATAAAACTCAGCTAATGTTAACAATAGATAGAAACAAAAGTCAGTTTGACAGCTTCATCTTAAACACTTAGCAAAGAGAGTTAAAACCAAAATACAGCCATTCCTGACATTTTAAATAATAATAATTATAATAATAATAATAATAATAATAATAATAATAATAATAATAATAATAATATTTTAAGGTATTCACTTTATGTTATCCTCCCAAAATAAGTAAGACTGGAGGCCACAAAGAAGGATTCTCAGTCAGCAATGCCTGATAACTATAAAAAGTGACTATCAAGAGGAGCTGCCAGAGGCACAAATTTTAAGTTTAAGGCCTACAGATATTCCTAACCTACACAGGTAGGCTTGGTGTTTGCTAGTATGATTATCCAGCCCTGAGTAACAGAATTAAAGGTTTCTCTATTACACACAGAGGTCATACTAGTAAAAGAATTTTGCAAGATCAGATGACATTAAATTATTAAACTGTATCTTATGGGGAGGGACAAATGTAACACTAAATGTTAAATATTAAGTTGACATTCTGATAACTGGGGATATTAAAGCCTGCTGAGGGAACTTCTATACAGTGACATGTTCCAGCTGCTGCAACATTTTTTCAGTACTCATGGTTTTTGTTTCTCACATAGAAGAACCCTTCCCCAGATGACTTTACAACCTGTTCTTCCCCAACCAGACTTCAAACCGAACTGATTTCTAAAAGGCAACCCATGTCCCTCAACTGACTTCTAAAAGACAAGTCATGTCCCATATGCTGTGCCCACTCACGTCACCCTCTCTCAGCTCTGAAGACGCCAAAATGAGTGACGCCTCTCGTCTAACAACTATGGAGCCAAAAATAAATAGACTATCAATATAAGTAATTAATTATGTCAGGTAAAATCAGGAATCCAGTTTTGGGTGAGTTCTAAAAATTTGGAGACTGTTACCTGAGGAATTAAAATTCCCTCATTGCTCTTTTCCTACCCTATCAAAGATTTGGAAGGGGCACATTAGAAAGGGGGAATGATAGACCCAACATGATCATTTATTAATATTGGGAGCCATCTTGCCACAAAACCATGAAAAGATAATTTTGGCTTTACTATACATTACTGCAAATTCTGAATCTGCTTTGAATGCCTGCCCATGCCTTGAACTCACCCATGCCTGGCTCTCTGACCAGATAGCAGCCCTCTCTGAAACTTTAGTGACACCTCATAAATATTGGCCTTCCCTGGCCAGACAACGACAGTCGTTGAGGCTCTAATGGTCCTGATAAATTCTGATGAGGGGCCAGCAAAAAACAAAAAATGTAAACTAGCATTAATGTGATGCTTCTCCGAGTTCTCTTATCTGTAACCCGCCTTTGTGTAACTTTCTGGGCTATAAAGGTGGGCTGTAGGAAAGGTGGGGTTGCTGTCTAGTTTCCACCATTTTTAGAGGGAGAGGAAGCCAGTTGAAATAATAAGCTTGGTTTAATTTGATTTTAATTGGAGTCAGTGGTCTTTTGTCATGTCCTGGTCTAACAGGTAAACACTCCACAAATATGGAGCTCTGCCGGCCTAAAACTTCTTGAGAAACTGCCCGTGACCTTGGGCACTTGAAATATATGTTGTTGTCAGGAGCTTTAGCTTCCTTTGTAGTGAGACCATCAAAGCTGGGTCTGCATATCTGTGACCTGGAAGATATAGTTTCTTATTTTCAAATGAACATGAGGCAGCAGTGCTGAATTCTCTCTTTGTTGGGAAACTGTGGCCACTGAAGGCTGAGTGCCTCCCCGTGTGGACTGTGAAGCCATTTGCTCATCTTCCACTTTTCATGGTGTTTATTGCTGTTGCACTGGGAGTTTGGTATTTGCTTCACAAAATACAAGGAGATCAACAGGGACTCAGTGCTGGAGGAATTTCTCATACGTGTGGTGGGTCAGGGTCTGCAGGAGAATACACCAACCAGGCTTCTATCCCACATAGCTTGCAGCCTTAACCATTGCAACCTGATTGTGAACATTGCCCTGAAACCTCTCCATATAACAAGATGCCTTTATATGAAGAGGTCAAACGTATAAGGGATTACGCGCTGCACCATTTCAGCCACAAGCCATTTGGAAGTCATTGGCAGATCCACATGGCCCCACCAGAGATGTTTTATCACACACCTGTGCACCACAGCTCTGTGTCACTATTCAGCAGTCTCCATCTGAGTTTGCCTAGATCTCAGTTTCCAAGGGCGACTCTCATGAGTGGCCTCCTAAAATCCCAACACAATTCATGGCAATTCTTCTCTGAGGTCAGTTCCAGAACTCAGTTTCTAAGGGGAATCACACCAGAGTTCCAGGCATGGTGGCCACAGTCATGTCTTCCAACCGCCACAAAAATGACCACAATTAAAACCAAAACACTCCCACATGGCCCTCATCTTCTTCCATATAGACACTCATCAAATTCTCTGGCTGGAGGTTTTCATAAGGGGCGCAGTCCAAGACAGTGTCCAAAATATGCTCCCTTGCCCCTATTTTCCCTAATTCAGTGTGGCCTGAACACCCTTCCTGTGAACCACGAGTGATCAAATATGCCTGCCCTTATTACGGCTTCACTTCTCCAATTTGAGGCCTAATGACTGCCAGTTATAGATTCTTTATGTGAATTGGAGTCATGAGAAAACCCAAGCATCTATGGTCTAGCCTCTGCAGGCATTTGAAGAACTCATTTGTCCCAAAGGATCCCTATTTTCACTTGATGGATGTCAGAAATATTACAGAAGATGGCGAGAATCTTCATACACAATGACTGCTATTTTGACCATTTTGGTTTTGTAGCACACAGGGAATCTTTCTTTAGATCCATCAGGTGCTGAGAATCTAAGCCACAGCCTCACACAGGACCAAGAGGCTGATTAAGAAACATCCCTTTCCAAAGCAATTAATCAAAGAGCCACAGGTGATGCCCATTCATTTCCATTTGAAAACTGTTTTGTTCAGGCTTCACAAAGGGGTGGCCTGAGGCAAAGACCTTCCTGACATTCAGGACAATGGAACAATAGGTAAGCAAATGGCCCAAAGCAAGGATTCTCCACTGAGACTTTACTGGTCACATTCATATCTGAGTTTTCTGAGATCCTCCAATTCCCTTCAGTTATCATGTACATGGCCATGTCACAGAGCTTGGAGGTGATACACATCTTGGACACAAAACCTTGAGCCTAGTCTCGAGAGTGGCCAGAATTCAGGAAGAAAACAGCAAGGTAGTAAGATAGTAGGCATTGCCCATCCATAAGGCGAGTCAAAGTCCATTCACAAATTGGGCAGAATGAATGCTGGGAAGCTTTCTACTAGACAGGACACATCCATTGATGCATTCTCTTTTCTAATGTCTACAACCACGGACAAAGTGGGATACACAGACATAGAAACACTCGCCTTATCAAACAACTTACTAGAAAAAGTCCACTCCAAACCAAACAAACCGCCTTTTCTACCTATTCTCAGAACATGAGAAAAAACCACAAACTCACACCCACACGCAAAAAGGCACCTCCTTCCCCCAAGTAGGTCTGTGACTATCCGGAGTGTCCTCTGACTGGTGGGTCATACTATGTTCCCCTGAAATGGACTATCCATTCTCAGATCTGGTCTCCTCGGCCAACTGTGTGAGGTTGTCAGGAGCCTGTGGTGAGACCCTACGTGCTTTCTCAAGAATGACCCTGGCATTTGGCCATCCTCACATCAGTAGGTACCAAGGAAGAGTGACTCTGTCCTTAGTAACACAAAACAAGTGACCCCACTGGGACTGGGACTGGGATTGGCTCTGGGTACCTGGCTTCCTGGATCCCAAGTTTAGAGAGTTCCATTACCAAGGAAGTGAGGTAGGTCACTTCCTTTAGGAACTGAATGAGGTCACTGCCTTGCCAAACACTTTGTTCTAACAGTTGCTTCCAAGTGTTCCATGAGCTGGAGGCTGCCCCTACTTCCTGTGACACTTTCACAAGTTAGAATGATATATCATTCATGGGCACCAAAGAACAGCTCTGCACAAAGGCCTGGTTTGGTCCATCTTCTCTACATTAAGTAGAGAGAGGCTGATTCATACACTTCCCTTCATCCTGACCAGGTTTTTTGCCATGGAAGATGACTTTTGCTCTCTCACGTCCATCATAGCTGCCTACATCTTCTTCAGGGATCCTTTCTGCATGGACCTCTGAGGTTCTCAGCAGGTGGAAGATCCCCTACATTTCTGTATTTTAAGATCAGCTCTGTCCCTGCTCTTCTCTAAAGTTAGATTGAGGGAACACTGTGTAGTTAGGGTTAATATCAGGTTTGATTTGGGTTAGCAATCATTCTGTGGGATGAATAATGGTACTGGGAATCTGTGATATTTATAAGAATATAGACGTATGATTCTAGTATGAAAAACAGAAATCTAGGTAAGATTTGAAGCCCAGAAGAGAATTGGGCCCTTGATTGGGATACTTAGCATTGAAATACTTTCTGCACAGATGTCTCAGATAAATCGATATACAATGGCATAGGACGTTGTACCTTGGATGATTGAATGTCAAAGAGAACCTCCAGTCAAAAAGGGATAGTTGTTAGGATTAGGAAGATAGTCGGTAGGTTTAGAAAGAAGAGTGAGTATAGGATTTGGACAAAAGTTCTTTATCAATAGAGTTTCAGTTAGAGAGTGAATGTTAATGTCATTCCATGTGAAGAGTCAGTCACAATGATGAACTGGGAAAAATATGTAGGAAAGCAGATATCAATAGAGACATTATGAAATCAGGCAAAGTATTAAGTGAGTCATAGGATTAGGCATTTTCAACAGGGTTGAGGTTGAATATATAATCTTAGTAAGAAACAAATATGTAGTCACGAAGAGAATTGACATTTGTGAGCATTAGGCAACCTGGACAAAAATGTTTTTAGTAATCCATGCTCACTTTACATTTAGGCTTTGGTGAAATTACATAAAATAGGTAGTTGTCACTTTCTGTTTTTCTGTATGCTTAACAAAACACTGTTGAAATCTTGAAAACTTTTTGCTAATCTTGTTTCCAGAATGTCCTGTCCCGAACTGCCAAACTGTAGAATGTATTCCCTCTCCCATTTACACGCAAACCGCCCACTCGCCCTGACCCATCCATAAACTTCCCTCCCTGCCCTCTCCAAGGAAAGTATATAAGCTCTGCTTAAGCTGTTCTCAGGGCTCTCTGCTCTATTCAAGTGAGCTCTGAGTCCCAGAATTCTGGACCCTTGGCTGTTGCATGAGACAGTCTCTTGGTGGTCTCTTCCTCCAACGCTCGCCCGAACTTTACATCCAGCAGTGGTGGATGAAAGACGGACAATGGGCTCCTCTCAGGGTGAGTAAGGTGCCTCTTTCTGGTTTCAGGTTTCAGGTTAGGGATGGGCATAATGGCTATTGGTGATGAGCATGAGCTCTCTCTGAGGGTGGCTGACAGACGTGTCACAGAGCCACAGGTCATGTCTCTGGGGGACGCCATGGAGGTCTCGGGAAATCGAGTAACAATAGTCTCCTCGACTCAGTGATATTTTGTTTTGGATTCGGTATTGCCCGCCCATCAGGTTTTGCCGGCTACTCTGTCCTGTTCTCAGTACTGGACGTCCATTGCCTGTCTTTATTGTCTTGTCTTGTCTGTGTCGTGTGTCATTGGTTTCACTGTTTGTGTATCATTCATATGGGACAGAGCACTTCAACGCCTCTGTCCCTGACCCTTGATCAGTGGACCAAAGTCTGCTTAAGGGCTCAGAATCTTTCTTTTTCAGTAAAACGCCGGACCTGGTAGACACTCTGTGCCTCAGAATGACCCACCTTCGGAGTCGGATGGCCCCCAGAATGATGTTTCTACTTCTCACTAATTTAAAAACTCAGAGATATTGTCTTTCAGCCAGGGCCACTTAGCCATCCAGATCAACAGCAATATATCTTAACTTAGCAGGACCTCTGCAAATCTCCTTCTCCATGGGTGAAACCTTTCCTTGAACCTGCCCCCGCTCCTACTCCTTCCCCCACGATTGTATCTCTCAAACCCTCTGCTCCTCCTCCTCCACCCTCTGTTCTCCCTGAGTCTCAAGACTCTACTGGACTCTCCTCCCCCTCCTTATGCCCTGTCCTCGTCCCCCAACCCCCAACTCCCTCTAAGTGATTCCCCTGCTGGTGACTCAGACTCTCCACCATTGGAGGAATCTAGGCCAGCCCAGCTCTCTCCAGATGACTACCCCGTGGCACACACAGCCCCTCCTTCCCTGGAGGAAGCTGGCCCTGCCAATAGAACTCAAAGAACTTGCCGGCAGTGAGTAAATTTTGAAGTGGACACTGGGGCAGTATACTCAGCCCTTAAGACACCATTGGGCCATCTATCAAATAAAATGACTCTAGTTCAAGGGCCTAATGGCAGTAAATATGGGGCTTAGACAACTAAGAGGACCATGGTCCTGGGGAAAGGAAAAATCCATCACTCCTTTCTAGTAATCCCAGAATGCCCCCCCCCCCCCATTGATGGGCAGAGATCTTCTCAACAAGCTCCAGGCCAGAATAACTTTTATCCCTGAAGGCCCCCAAGTGAAATTTCTAAAACCTTCAGTAGAAACTCCTATAGTCACAGCTTTAACTATGTCAGTAGAAGATGAACATCAACTCGTCACCCCCCCCCCAAGACTGATCAAACAGGCAAGCTACCCCAGAAATGGATAACAGATTTTGCAGATGCCTAGGAAAAAACTGCTGAGTTAGGCCTAGCCATGAAACAACCTCCAATAACAGTGGGGTTAATAACTACAGCCCACTCAATCAATGTCAAAAAATATCCTCTGAGCAAGAAAGCTAAAGATGGGATAAGGCCCTGTATTCAGAAGTATCTGGCCTTAGGGGTCCTAAGGCCCAGTCATTCAAAC
This sequence comes from Callospermophilus lateralis, assembly GCF_048772815.1. Classification (NCBI taxonomy): domain Eukaryota; kingdom Metazoa; phylum Chordata; class Mammalia; order Rodentia; family Sciuridae; genus Callospermophilus; species Callospermophilus lateralis. The sequence goes on from NW_027513606.1 coordinate 378,641, forward strand.
TGGAACACACCCCTGGTACCAGTAAAAAAATCCAGGAACTGGGGTCTATCGCTTCGTTCAAGACCTAAGAGATATCAACAACAGAGTGCAGAACATTCACCCCATGGTACCTTATCTGTACAATCTGCCTAGCACTCTGAACCCTGAGCGGAATTGCTATACTGTTCTGTACTTTAAAAAAATGCTTTCTTTTGCTTGCGTCTGCATAAAGATAGTCATTTGCTATTTGCTTTCGAGTGGGTAGACCCAGAAACCAGAACGTCTGGTCAACTAACTTGGACTAGATTCCCACAGGGGTTCAAAATTTCCCCCACTCTCTTTGATGAAGCCCTCCCCAGAGATCTCAACAACTTCAGAACTATGCACCCTGAAGACACCCTGCTTCAATATGTGGATGACCTGCTACTGGCAGCCAACACCAAGGAAAACTGTGAGTCTGGGACCCAAGCACTATTTTCCGAGCTTGCTCAACTCGGGTATAGTGCTTCTGCCAAATAGGCCCAAATTTGCCAGAAAGAAGTAATCTTCCTGGGATATTCCCTTAGGGGCAGTAAACGATGGCTCACTGAGCCCAGAAAAGAAACCATTGAGCATATACCACCCCCATCTAATAGCAGACAATTCAGAGAGTTTCTTGGGACTGCTGGCTTTTGCAGGTTATGGATACGCGGGTTTGCGTCCTTACCTGCTCCTTTATACCCGCTGTTAAAAGGAGATGCCCAATTCTAATGGACCCCTGAGCACCAGCAAGCTTTTGACAACATCTAATGACACTGAAACTGAAATCCTCAACTTCACTGAGCCCAGCCTGCATTTTCAGAAAGCCCTATGGTACGTTAAAAATGTACATCAACTCACTCACATTGGTTCAAAGAAACTTCAGGCATTCCTGAAGAATAAAGAACAGAGTTTTCCACTAACCAACTCAGAGCGAAAGGAAATAACTGAACAAGTAACAAAAGCCTGTCAGGCCTGTCAATTGGTTAATGCTTACCCTTCCAAGTTTCTTGCAGTTAACCACCTACAAAGATCCAGACCAGGACAATTCTTGGAAGTGGACTTTACTGAAATTAAGCCAGCATGGTATGGACTTAAATATCTCCAAGTTTTTGTAGGTACATTTTCAGGATGGATTGAAGCCTTCCCACAAAAAAAAAGGCACAAATTGTGGTCAAGAAGATCCTGAAAGATAATTTTCCAAGATACGGACTGCCTAAGGTAATAGGGTCTGAAAATGGATTGGCGTTCATGGCCTTGTAAGTCAGGGGTTAGCCAGGACCCTGGGGATTAATTGGAAGTTACAATGTGCTTATAGACCCCAGAGCTCAGGACAGGTAAAATAAATAAATAGAAACATTAAAGAGACCTTAACAAAATTAAGCTTAGATATCAGCATAAAAACTTGGACTATGCTCCTGCCTTATGCACTGTTTCATGCAAGAAATACTCATACTCCCTCTGTTTCTTTGTGTAATCTCACGCGCTATGAAATTCTCTATGGTCCCTCCTCCAGTAAGGGACATAACCCCAACTCTAAGACCTAATGATCCCTTCCGCACCTCCTGAGTTGACAGAGTTAAATTTCTTGAAAGAAGACAGTGATATCTGTGGAAACAGCTGGCCACTACCTACCAACCTGGGGACGAGGGGACTCCATATCAATATCAAGTAAGAGACTTCATCTACATAAGACGACATCAGGTGTCATCCCTGGAACCCCGCTGGAAAGGACCATACCAGGTGCTACTTATAACACCTACAGTGGTAAAGGTAGAGGGAATCACTTCCGGGATCCATGCCTCTCATCTCAAGCCTGCGCCCTGTCCAGACTCTGGCTGGAAAATAGAAATGACTGGTAATCCTTTCAAATTGTGTATTCGCCATGTGCATAAGGCTATAGACTCTCCCCTTGGCCAATAGTAGTCCTAAACCTCATCAGCCTGTTCAGCAGCGATGGCTGATCACAAATCATACTGTACTAGAAGTATGCTCTATCTTGCATACAGCCCCCTTAGGGACCTGGTGGCCATCTCTCTACCCAGACATTTGTCAGCTGGCTATAGGTCTTTCCTATTGGGATATCCCTGATGAAGGGGATCCCACTAAAATTCCATTAAATCTTTTCCGTGCCATACGTAATGGAAACAAACATTATGGATGTAGGGACACGTGAGCCAGATACAGGTTGGCTAGCCCAGATTACTATGTTTGCTCAGCGGACTATCAAACCCACAAACAGCCAGGGCTATGTGGGGGAAAAGCCGACTTCTTCTGTAAGTCATGGGATGTAAGCATACAGGGGCTGCCTGGTGGAACCCAAACTCCTCATCAAATTCAGTACTCAGCATTAGGCATATTACCAATTAGACAACCAAAACCGATGGCCCCCAGAGGGGTCTCTAGATGCTCAAATTCTGCATGACCTTTTTGACTTCGGCAAGTGCTCAAATGGTGGAAGGAAATTCCCCTATGTGGAGGCCTTTTCCCTCCTTCACTCACATCCTGAACTATGCTTCTCTAATAGATCCTCACCCTCTGCTTTCTGCTCCAGACTCTCTGCTGTCACTCCCACATAAGCAACCTGATTTCTCCCCTCCAATTACTAGATCAAAAACCGAAGCCTCTGCCGGCTCTTAGACCATTGCCCCCTTGCTGAGGTAACAAGTACTAAGGTACCCATCAACCCACTCACTCCTCTCTTCTCCTGTCAGTGCCCTCACCAGGTCCCACCAAGTCCTCTTACCAACTAAACCAAAGCTCAAAAAGCTAAGGAGAGCCCTCAGCACCCTATCCAAGATGTAATGAAAATGGCCTTTAAAGTTTTTTTTTGTCATCAGTGAAAACAGGTTACTAAAAATTTAACATCGCTCACAGGCTTTTTGGGATACTCACTCCTGTCTTCTCCTCTCCTCTACGTGTTCTACTGCTCAACATTTTGTTGCCTGGAAAATCCCAAACCCCTTTCCCATTATTCTTTTACATCTCTCCTTTCTCATTCTCAGACCATTCTCTTAAACCTCTCTCTCTGAATTTGTTTTACAGAACAGGCGAGGGTTGGACCTCCTCTTCATGAGAGAAGAGGGCCTTTGTGCTGCATTGAGGGAAGAATGTTGTTTTTATGCCGACCATACTGGAGTTGTAAAAAAATTTATGAGTAAGTTAAAAAGATGCCTTGAAGAGCATCAACAAAGGAGAGGGGAACATAAAGGTTGGTTTGTGTCTTTGTTCACATAGTCCCCCTGGTTACCTACGCTTTTATCAACCCTGGCCAGTCCATTAACAATCCTCATATTAATGCTAATTGTAGGAACCTGTTTGCTCAACCGTGTAGTTTCTTTTCTACAAGCTCAAATTGGATAAGTTAAACTTATGGTAATCAGACAACAATATACCTCACTAGGAGACATAAAATCAGAGACCCCCCAATGATCACTTTTATGATTAAAAGTAACCAGAATGAGAAGTGGGGAATGAAAGGTTAATAAAATAGGTACTTGTAATACCTGTTTTTCTGTATGCTTAACAAAACACTGTTGAAATCTTGAGAACTGTTTGCTAATCTTGTTCCCAGAATGTGCTGTCCCCAACTGCCAAACTGCAGAATGTACTCCCTCTCCCATTGGCACGCAAACCACTCACTCGACATGACCAATCAATAAATTTCCCTCCCTGCCCTCACCAAGTAAAGTACATAAGCTCTGCTTAAGATGTTCTCAGGGCTCTCTTCTCTATTCAAGTGAGCTCTGAGCCCCAGCATGCTGGACCCCTAAAAAGCCCTTTGCTGTTTCATGAGACAGTCTCTTCCTGGTTTCTTCCTCCAATGCTCGGCCGACCTTTACATTGGTACAATCATAAGTGTGAACTTTCCTTTGTGTGTCCAGAATATTACTGTAATAAAATGTATATGTAGATCAGGTGACAGGAGTGTTTCTTCCACCATTTCTGGGAGCAATATAATGAAGATGTATGAATTAGTATTGGGGATAGAAATAGGTGAACCATGTGTCTATGAATATAGAGATAATGCATGAATAGACAATACTGTGAATAAATAATATAACTGGTTCCAACTTTAAATAATGGATTGAATTGATATCTGAAAATATACAGAAAATCTTATATTGATATAATACATTTAATCCTACCCGTTATATATCTAATTGTAATATTAGGGTTATGGATTCTCATGAAGAGTGTGTGAGTATTGCTTCAAAAGTGATTATGGAAATTGAAAATAATGTGTTTGGAAAGAAGTCTCATGAAAAGACCAGTCAAGAAACCCGGAAGTGTACATGTGTTCTGAAGCAGCAAGTGATTGAAAGTGAAACAAATGCCTAAATATTTGCTAACTTGTAGATAAAATATATATCCTATGATGTGCATTAATTGAAGAAATAGTAATGTACCAGTGTTGACAAAAATTAACGTTAAATACACATCATGTCCCATAGGAATCTACTTGAATTGATGTTAAACTGGGTCAGTTACTGTAGAAATATTAGGATTTGTATGCACCATTCACTCAAGTTAGTTTTCAGTACTAGGAAAGAAATATGTATTTCAGGTGGATGAATATCTCTGAGAATAACCTTGTGAAAAGTTGATTATAAATCCACATATATGAATATTAATTAATTTAGGGAGTGTATAATAAGACTCATACATTTCATATTTTGAAAAATCTGGAGAGTGTGTGTGTATACACACACACACACACACACACACACACACTGAGACATTAAAAATAGCAATATATATATATATCAATCGAAATTCACCATGAAATATATATCATCCACAGATCCAAAAATATTCATTTTATTGAAGATAGATTTATGCATAATGTTGTTGAACTAGCAAGTTTACCCATACATTGAATTTTCAGTTCCAACAGCATTTAGGAGGAGTGATCTCTTCTCACAATTTGTATCTGCCACGTCAGCCACCTCACAAAAATGTACGTGTGATACCAGGTAGTATTCTATATGTGTATATAAAAATGCATGTGATGAATAGGCTACAGAGAGAGGGAGACAGGAATTCACATATTTGTTAACATTAAAAACACATGGAGAACTATTTCAACAGAAAATTGACTATATTTATAACACCTACCCTTTTTTATGCAAAAGGCAAGTCCAACTCTACACCATGCCTCCACTGAACTGCTTGCATTTCTATTCTGTTTGGGTTATTTTACTGCATCATATTAGGATTAGTAGTCAGAGTCTAGTTTGTTATGGGTTACTGTCTGGGATTCAATATTTCAAATGGAAAATACGATAATGAATCCAATGTGTATGCAAATATGTGCTACACAAAAATCATCCCACTCTCATCCAGAACAAAGCTTTGACATTCCCTTCGTCTGAAGTAAGTCACAGTTAGAACAGTGGTGTTAGAAAATCTGTGAATACATATCTGGAATGGAAAATTCTCGGGAGTTCACAACCTTGGAGGTGGTAGAGGAGTTTCCAAAAGTAAGGGACATGGTAAACACTCCTCAAACATGGAGGTCTGCTAGCCTAAAGACATCTTGAGAAACTTCCTCTGAGGTTGGGCACTTGAAATATATGTTATTTTCAGGAGCTTTAGCTTTCTTTGTAGTGGGACCATCAAAGCTGGGTCTATATCTATGTGACCTGAAGGATATGGTTTCTTATTTTCCAGTAAACTTGAGGCAGCAGTTCTGAATTCACTCTTTGTAGGTAAACAATGGCCACATGGGTCTAAGTGTCTCTCCGTGGGGACTGTGGAACCATTTGGTCATCCTCCACTTTTCGTGGTGTTTTTTGCTGCTGCACTGGGAGTTTGGTATTTCCTTCACAAAATACAATAAGTTCAACAGGGACACAGTGCTAGACAGAGTTCTGTCACTTGCGGTGGGTCAGGGTCTGCAGGAGAATGCACCAACCAGGCTTCTTTCCCACATAGCTTGCCAACTTGTGCATAGAAACTTGATTCTTAACATTGCCCTGAAACCTCTCCATATAAAAACATGCTTTTACATATACGGGTCTCCTGCCTGCACCATGTCAGTCACAAGCAATTTGGAAGCCAATGGCAGATCTACATGGCCACAAGACAAATGTATTATCACACAACTGCACACCACTTTCTAGGCCCACTACTCTGCAGGCTCTAACTTAATGGCATCTCTGTTCTACACCATTTTCATGAAACCCAGTCAATCAAGGAATTGTCTGGTACACTCTTGATCAGCAACAGGACATTCAAAGGTTCTCCAGTGCCACCTGGTCATGGGAATTTCAAAAATTTCATTTTATTTATCTAGCCATTTTTCAAGGATGAAGTTGGAGGCACTGTGGGTTTCAATTCATTCAGGAACCATTAAATGGTGAGGAAGCTCATTTCAATGAAAGCTCTGGAGAATGATAACAGGCAAGGTTTCCCAAAGAGTGTCCAAAAGGTCACATGAAGCCAGCGCTGTTGAGGTCTACAATGTGAGGTCCATGTGTGTTTTGACTCTCAACTATGGCTGCCAAGTTTTTCAGAATAAAATCATGTGATATTCCGGCTGAGATTTCCAGTGCTCTCTGGAAAGCCACCTGGGCCTAGATCTCAGGTTCCAAGGGTGACTCTCATGCATGGCCTCCTTAAATGCCAACACAATTCATGGCAATACTTCTCTGAGGTTAGTTCCAGAACTCAGTCTCTAAGGGAAATCACACCAGAGTTCAAGAGCAGGTGGACCCAGTCATCTCTTCCAACTGCCACACAAATGACCACAATTTAAACCAAAACACTCCCACATGACCCTCATCTTTATCCATATAGACATTCATCATAACCTCTGGCTGTATGTTTCCATGAGGGGTGCAGCACAAGACAGTGTCCAAAATAGACTTCCTTGCCCCTCATTTGCCTAAAGTCTGGGTGGCCTGGAAACACTTCCTGTGAAACAGGAGTGATCAAATAGGCCTGCCCTAAATACTGCTGTGCTTCTCCAATTTGAGGCCTACTCACTGTCATGTATTGATTATGTATGTGATTTGGAGTCATGAGACAACACAAGCAACTATGGGCTAGACTCTGCAGGGATTTGAAGAGCTCATTTGACCCAAAGGATCCCTATTCTCACTTGATGGAGGTCAGGAACCTTACAGAGGAAGGCGAGAGACTTCATCCACAATTACTGCATTTTTTGCCATTTTGGTTATGGATGCAAACATGGGATCTTTCTTTAGATCCATCAGGTGCTGAGAATCTAAGCCAAAGCCTCACAAAAGGCCAAGTGGCTGATTCAGACACATCCCTTTCCTAAGCAATTAAGCAAAGAGCCACAGGTGATGTCCATTCATTTCCATTTGAAAACTGTTTTGTTCAGGCTTCACAAAGGTGTGGCCAGAGGCAAAGGCCTTCCTGACATTAAGGGCAACAGAAGAATAGGTAAGCAATAGGCCCAAATCAGGGTTTCCCCACTGAGACTTTCCTGGTCACATTGATATCTGGGTTTTCTGAGATGCTCCAATTCCCTTCAGCTATTCAGTACATGGCTATGTCACAGAGATTGGAGGTGGTAAATAATTTGGACACAAAACCATGATCCTATTCTGGAGAGTGGCAAAATTCAGGAAGAAAAGAGAAACTTAGGAAGATAGTAGGCATTGCCCATCCATAAGGCAAGCTGAATTCCTTTCGTAAATTGGGTAGGATGAATTCTGGGAAGATTTCTACTACACAGGACACATTCATTGATGCATTCTCTTTTCTAATATCTACAACCAAGGTCACAGAGAGATGGACAGAGATAGAAACACTCAGCTCCTCAAAGGACTTACCAGACACAGTCAACTCCAAACCAAACAAACCACCTTTCCTACCTATTCTCAGAACATGAGACAAAATCACAAACTCACACCCACACCCACAAAGGCACCTCGTTTTCACAAATAGGTCTGTGACCATCAGGAGTGTCCAATGACTCGTGGGCCCTACTATGTTTTCCCGAAATGGCTTGTCCTGTCTCAGATCTGGTCTCCTTGGCCAACTCTGAGGAGTTGTGAGGAGCAAGCGATGAACAACTACATGCTTTCTGAAAAAGTACACTCTTCAGAGCGCTGCTGGCATTTGGCTATCCTCACATAAGTAGGTACCAAGGAAGACTGACACTGTCCTTGGTTATTTCAAAAAACTGAGCCCACTGGAACTGGGACTGGGACTCGCTCTGGGTGCCTTGATTCCTGGATCCCAAGTTCAGATAGTTCCATCACCAAGAAAGTGAGGTAGGTCACTTCATTCAGGAACAGACTGAGGTCACTACCTTGGCGACCACTTTGTCCTAACAGTTCCATTCAACGGTCCCAATAGATGGAGGCTACCCCTACTTCTTGTGACACTTTCACAAGTTAGGATGGTATATCAACCATAGGCACCCAGGAACATCTCTCCACACAGGCCTGGTTTGGTCCATCTTCTCTACATTAAGAAGAGAAAGGCTGATTCAGACACAAACCTTCATCCTGACCAGGATGTTTGCCATGGAAGATGACTTGTGCTCTCTCAGGTTCTTCATGGCTGCCTACAACTTCTCCAGGGATTATTTCTGCATGGACCTTTGAGGTTCTCAGCAGGTGGAAGATCCCCTACATTCCTCTTTTGTAAGACCAACTCTGATCCTGCTCTTCTGTAAAGTTAGATTGAGGGAACAGTGTATGTTTAGGGTTAATAGCATGTTCAATTTGAGTTAGGAATCATTCTGTGGGATGAATAATGGTACTTGAAACCTGTGATATTTACAAGAAAGGGGAAATATAATTATGAAAACAGAAATCTAAGTAAGATTTGAAGCCCTGAAAGGCAAATTGGGCCCTTGAGTTGGATACTTATCTTTGAATTTTGTTCCGCACAGTTATCTCAGATAAATCCATATACAATGGCATAGGACCTTGTACCTTGGATAATTGAATGTAGAAGAGAACATCCAGTCAAAAAAAGATAGTCAGTAGGATTAGGATGATCGTCGGTAGGTTTAGGAAGAAGAGTGAGTAAATGATTTGGACCATAAGTTCTTTCGCAAGAGGGTTTCGAGTAGCGAGTGAATGTAAATGTCAGAACATGTGAAGAGTCAGTAACAAAGATGAACTGGGGAAAATATGTAGGAAAGTAGATATCAATAGAGATATTAGGAAATCAGGAAAAGAATAAAGTGAGTGATTGGATTAGACATTTTCAACAGGCTTGAGGTTGAGTATATAATCTTAGGAGGAAACAAATATATAGTCACAAATAGGATTTACAATTGAGAGCATTAGGCAACCTGGAGATGGATGATTTTTGTAGTCCATGCTCACTTTCCATTTAGGATTTGGTACAATCATAAATGTGACTTTGCATTTTGTGTCCAGAATATTACTGTGATAAAATGTATATGTACATCAGGGAACATGAGTATTTCTTCCACCATTTCTGCAAACAAGTTTTTGAAGACATATAAATTAATTTTGGGAGTAAAAATAGGTGTGCCCTGTGTCTCTGAATATAGAGAAAATGCATGAATAGACCATACTGTGAATAAATAATATAACTGGCTCCAACTTTAAATAATGGATTGAATTGATATCTGAAAATATACAGGAAATTTTATATTGATATACATTCATTCATTACAACCAGTTATACATCTAATGGTAATTTTAGGGTTATGCTTTATCATGAAGAGTGTGTGAGGTTTGCTTTAAAATTGATTATGAAAATCGAAAATAATGTGTTTGGAAAGAAGTTTCATGAAAAGGCCAGTCAAGAAACCTGGAGGAAATCATGTGTTCTGAAGCAGGAAATGATGGAAACTGAAACAAATGCCTATAAATTTGTGAACTTGTGGATGAAATATATATATTATGATGTTCAAAAACTTAAGAAATAGTAATATACCAGTGTTGAATGAAAATGAACCTCAAAATACACACCATGTCCCATAGGAATCTACTTGCATTGATGTTAAACTGAGTCAGTTAGTGTAGCAATATTAGGATCTGTAACCACCATTGACTGTAGTGAGTTTGTTGTACTAGGAAACAAACATGTATTTCACGTGGATGAATATTTCTGAGAAAAATCTTGTGAAAAGTTGATTATAAATCCACATACATGAACATAAATGAATTCAGGGAGTGTATGTAAGACACATATATTTTAAATTTTGAAAAATCTGGACAGTATATATATACAAAACACACACACAGAGACATTAAAATGTAGCAATATATATGCCAATCGAAATTCATCATGAAATATATATCCTCCAGAGATGGAAAAATTTATATTTTAATGAAAATGGATTTATGTATAATATTCCACTAGGAAGGTCACCCATAGGTTGAATTTTAAATTCCAAAAGTGTTTAGGAGGGGTGATCTCTTCTCACAATTTGTATCTGCCAATGCATGCACTCACAATAATGTACTTGTGATACCAGGTAGGATTCTATATGTGCATATAAAAATACATGTGCTGAATAGGCTACAGAAAAAGGGAGACAGAAATTCACATAGTTGTTAACTTTAAAAACTCATGGAGAACTATATCAATTAAAATTGACAAGATTTGTAACACCTACAATTTGTTATGCAAAAGGCAAGTCCAAATATATGTGATACATCCACTGAACTGCTTGTATTTCTATTCTGTTTGGGTTATTTTTCTCCATCATATTAGGATTATCAGTAAGAGTCTAGTTGGGTATGGGTTATTGTCAGGGATTCAGTATGTCGAATGGAAAATAGGAGAATGTATCCAATGTGTATGCAAATATGTGCTACACAAAAATCTTCCTACTCTCATCCAGAAAAATGCCTTTACATTACCTTCACCCCAAGTAAGACACAATTAGAGGAAAATAGTTAGAAAATATGTGAATACATATCTGCAATGGAAAATAATCAGGAGTTCACAACCTTGGAGGTGGTAGAGGAATTTCCAAAACTAAGGGACAGTGTAAACACTCCACGTACATGGAGCTCTGCCGGAATAATACTTCTTGAGAAACTGCCTCTGTGGTTGGACACTTGAAATATTTGTTGTTCTCAGGAGCTTGTCAGAAACTATGTTCCTTTGTAGTGAGAACATCAAAGCTGACCCTGCATCTATGTCCAATGAACATGAGACAGCAGTGCCGAATTCTCCATTTGTATGTAAACTGTGGCCACTGTGGGTAAGTGTCTCCCCGTGTGGACTGTGAAGCCATTTGGTCATCCTCCACTTTCCATGGTGTTTCTTGCTCCTGCACTGGGAGTTTGGTATTTGCTTCATGAAATACAAGGAGTTCATCTGGGACACAGTGTTGGAGGGAGTTATGTCACATGTGGTTTGTCAGGGTCTGCAGGAGAATGCACCAAACAGGCTTCTATCCCACATAGCTTTCTCCTTGACCATAGCAACCCTATTCTGAAGATTGCCCTGAAACCTCTCCATATAAAAAGATGCCTTTACAAGAAAGAGCCTGCTGGCTGCACCATGTCAGCCACAAGCTATTTGGAAGTCAATGGGAGATCCACATGTCTCAACCACAGATATTTTTTCACACACCTGCACACCACAGCTCTTGGCCCACTACTCTGCAGGCTTCAATATACTGGCATCTCTGTTCTACACCATTTTCATGAAACCCAGTCAAACAAGGCACGGTCTGGTACACTCATGATCAGCAACAGAACATCCAAAGGTTCTCCAGTGCAACCAGGTCATGGGAATTTCAAAAATTTCATGGTATTTATGTAGCCATTTTTCAAGGATGAAGTTGGAGGCACTGTGGGTTTCAATTCATTCAGGAACCATTAAAAGTTGAGGAAGTTCATTTCAAAGAAAGCTCTGGAGAACTCTCACAGGCAAGGCTTCCAAAAGAGTTATGAGTTCCATGTGTGTTTTGACTCTCAACTATTGCTGCCAAGTATTAAAGAATAAAATCCTGTGATATCCTGGCTGAGATTCCCAGTTCTCTGAGGAAAGCCACCCTGGGCCAAGCTCTCTGTTTCCAAGGGCGACTCTCATGCGTGGCCTCATAAAATCCCAACACAATTTATGACAATACTTCTCTGAGTCAGTTCCAGAACGCAGTCTCTAAGGGGAATCACACCAGAGTTCAAGCCCAGGTTGACCCAGTCATCTCTCCACACCGCCAAACAAATGACCACAATTAAAACCAAAACACTCCCACATGGCTTCCATCTTCTTCCATGTAGACACTCATCATAACCTCTGGTTGGAGCTTTCCATGAGGGGCACATTCCAAAGAGTGTCCAAAATAAGCTCCATGTCCCTCATTTGGCTAAAGTCAGGGTGCGCTGGAAACCCTTCCTGTGAAACCGGAGTAATCAAATATTCCTGCCCTTAATACTGCTCCGCTTCTCCAATTTGAGGCCTTCTGACTGTGGGGTTTAGATTCTTTATGTGAATTGGAATCAGGAGAAAAGACAAGCCCTTCTGCAGAGATTTGAGTAACTCATTTGACCCAAAGGATCCCTATTCTCACTTGATGGATTTCAGGAACCTAACAGAGGAAGGCAATAGAATTCATTCACAATGACTGAACATTTTGCCATTTTGGTTTTGGATGCACACATGGAATCTTTCTTTAGATCCATCAGGTGCTGAGAATATAAGCCACAGCCTCACACAGGGCCAAGAGGCTGATTCAGACACATCCTATTCCAAAGAAATTAAGCAAAGAATCCAAGGTGATGCCCATTCATTTACATTTGAAAACTGTTTTCTTCAGGGTTCATAAAGGGGTGGCCTGAGGCAAAGACGTTCCTGAAATTCAGGGCAACAGAACAATAGGTTAGCAAATGACCCAAAGCAGGGTTTCTCCACTGAGAGTTTCCTGGTCACACTGATATCTGAGTTTTCTGAGATACTGGCCATTCCATTCAGCTATCCAGTACAAGGCCATGTCACAGTCGTTGGAGTTGGCACCTATCTTGGACACAAATCCATGATCCTATTCTGGAGAGTGGCCAGAATTCAGGAAGAAAAAATGGGACTTAGGAAGGTAGTAGGTTTTGCCCATCCATAAGGAAAGCCACACTCCATTCATAAGTTAGACAGGATGAATTCTGGGAAGTTTTCTAGTAGACAGGACACATCCATTGTTGCATTGTCTTTTCTCGTGTCTACAACCACGGACACAGTGGGATACACAGACATAGAAACACTCACCTTGTCAAACGACTTACTAGAAACAGTTCACTCCAAACAAACAAACAAACAAACAAAAAAAACGCCTTTCCTACCTATTCTCAGAACATGAGAGAAAACAACAAACCCACACTCACAAAGGCACCTCCTTCCCCCAAGTAAGTCTTTGACTATCCGGTGTGTCCTCTGACTGGTGGGCCATACTATGTTCCCCCGAAATGGCCTGTACCCTCTCTTGTTTCCTTGGCCAACACTGTGAAGTTGTCAGGAAAAAGTGGTGAGCCACTACCTGCTTTATCAGGAAAGGTCCCTCTTAAGAGCTCTCCTGGCATTTTGCCATCCTCACATCAGTAGGTACCAAGAAAGACTAACTGTCCTTGGTAAATCCACACAAGTGAGCCCACTGGGACTGGGACTGGGAATGCATCTGGGTGCCTGGCTTCTTGGATACCAAGTTCAGAGAGTTCCATCACCAAGGAAATGAGGTACATCACTTTCTTTGGAACTGAATGAGGTCACTGCCTTGGCAACCCCTTTGTCCTAACAATTGCTTCCAAAGGTCCAGTGAGATGGTGGCTGTCCCTACTTTCTCTAACACTTTCACAAGTTAGAATGGTATATCAATCATAGGCACCCGGGAACAGCTCTCCACACAGGCCTGGTTTGGTCCATCTTCTCCACAATAAGAAGAGAGAGCCTGATTCAGAAACATCCTTTCATCCTGACCAGGTTGTTTGCCATGCAAATTGGCCTTTGCTCTCTTAGGTCCTTCATACCTGCCTACAACTTCTCCAGGTATCATTTCTGCATGGACCTTTGAGGTTCTCAGCAGGTTGAATTTCCCCTACTTTCCTGTATTGTAAGAACAACTCTGTCCCTGCTCTTCTGTAAAATGAGATTGAGGGAACAGTGTATGTTTAGGGTTAATAACAGGTTTGATTTGGGTTAGAAATCATTCTGCTCCATGAATAATTGTATTGGGAACCTGCGATATTTACAAGAATGTAGAGGTGAAATATAATTATGAAAACAGAAATCTAGGTATGATTTAAAACCCACAAGGGCATTGGGCCCTTGATTGGGATACTTAGCTTTGAATTATGTTCTGCACAGATGTCTCAGAAAATTTGATATACAATGGCACAGGACCTTGTACCTTGGAAGATTGAATGTAGAAGAGAACATCCACTCAAAAAAGGATAGTCATTAGGATTTGAAAGATAGTCGGTAGGTTTAGGAAGAAGAGTGAGTATATGATTTGGACCAAAAGTTCTTTAGCAATAGGGATTCAGTTAGAGAGCGAATGTATATGTCAGCACATATGAAGAGTCAGTCACTATCATGAACTGGGGAAAATATGTAGAAAAGCAGATATCAATAGAGACATTACTAAATCAGGCAATGTATAAAGTGAGTGAGAGGATTAGACATTTTCAACAGGGTTGAGTTTGAATATATAATCTTAGAAAGAAAGAAATACGTAGTTACCAATAGGATTGACATTTGAGAGCATTAGGCAACCTTGAAATAGATGTTTTTAGTAATCTATGTTCACTTTCCATTTAGGCTTTGGTAGAATCATAAGTGTGACCTTTACAATTTTTGTCCAGAATATTACTGTGATAAAATGTATACATAAATCAGGTGACATAATTATTTCTTCCACCATTTCTGGGAGCAATATATTGAAGACGTATAAATTAGTATTGGGGGTAAAAATAGGTGTACCATGTGTTTATGAATATAGAGATAAAGCATGAATAGACCATACTGTGAATAAATAATATAACTTGATCCAACTTTAAATAATGGTTTGAATTGATATCTGAAAAATTACAGGAAATCTTATACGGATATACAATCATTCATTCCAACCAGTTATTCATCTAATGGTAATATTAGTGTTTTGGTTTATCATGAAGAGTGTGTGAGTTTTGCATCTAAAGTGATTATGGAAATCGAAAATAATGTGTTTGGAAAGAAGTCTCATGAAAAATCCAGTCAAGAAACCCTGACAATACATGTGTTCTGAAGCAGGAAGTGATTAAAGTTGAAACAAATGCCTATAAATTTGCTCACTTGTGGATGAAATATATATCCTATGATGTGCAAAAGCTGAAGAAATAATAATGTACCAATGTTGAATAAAAATAAACATCAAATTACATATCATGTCCCATAGGAATATACTTGCATTGATGTTTGACTGGGTCAATTACTGTAGAACTATTAGGATTTGTATACACCATTCACTGAAGTTAGTTTTCACTACTAGTAAACAAATATGTATTTAAGGTGGATGAATATTTCTAAGAATAATATTGTGAAAAGTTGATTATAAATCTAAGTCCATGAACATGAATGAATTTAGGGAATTTAAATAAGACACATATATTTCATAGTTTGAAAAATCTGGAGAGTGTATATATATATATATATATATATATATATATATATATATATATATATATACACATATACATATATACACAAAACACACACACAGACATTAAAAAGTACTAATATATATGCCAATCGAAATTCATCTTTAAATATATATCATCCACATATGTAAAAATATTTATTTTACTGAACATGAGTTTACGTATAATGTTGTTCTACTAGGAAGCTCCCCTATAGGTGGAATTTTCAGTTCCAACAGTGTTTAGGAGGAGTGATCTCTTCTCACAATTTGTACCTGCCAATTCAGCAACCTCACAAAAATGTACCTATAATACCAGGTAGGATTTTATAAGTGCATATAAAAATACATGTGATGATGAATAGGCTACAGAGAAAGGGAGAGAGGAATTCACATAGTAGTTAATTTTAAAAACACATAGAGAACTATTTTAATTAAAAATTGACTAGATTTATAACACCTACCGTTTATCATGCAAAAGGAAAGTTCAACTATATACCATGCCTCCTCTAAACTGCTTGAATTTGTATTCTGTTTAGGTAATTTTTCTCCATCATATTAGGATGAATAGTCAAAGGCTAGTAGGGTATGGGATAGTGTCATGTATTCAGTATTTCAAATGGAAAATTGAAAAATGGATCCAATGTGTATGCAAATATTTGCTACACAAAAATCTTTTCAATCTCATCCAGAACAATGCTGTGACATTACCTTCGCCCCAAGTATGACACAGTTAGAGGAGAAGAGTTAGAAAAATCTGTGAATATATATCTGCAATGAAAACTGCTCAATTTTCACAACTTTGGGGGTGGTAGAGGAGTTTCCAAAAGTAAGGGACAATGTAAACACTCCACAAAGGTCGAGACCCTTTGCCCACAAGGAAGACGCAACTCAGGAATCTTCTTTCAGCAGTTTATTCAGGCCCTTGATATTTCTTCTTCTTCCTTGTTGGATGCCCCTCCCAGCCTTAATAAAGCATCCCAAGCCCCAATGCAAAGCTGCCACGTGGAACTTTCTCACAGGGTGCTGAAAAACCATGCACCAACTCTCCCAAACAAGCAGTTGTTTGTTACAGACCACAGTGGAGCCAGCGCCATCCTGCAATGGCGACCATAATCTGCAGAAGAGGCTCACCACAGTTCCCCCTTTCTGTTTTCTGAAAACAATACAGGCGAGAGTAGAGGTCCTATCCCACTGTGCAGAAGTGGCTGCATAGTATGGCTCAGTCCTAAGGAGGGCCCAGCCCCAGATCTGAAGCCATATCAGCCGACGCCTTTTTCGTGGGGCGGGGCGTGGACATCATACCCGCATGCAATAGGACATGCTCTCCTTGAGGTCCACTTCAAGGATCACTCAAGTGCAGTGCCTTGCCTCGCATCCTGTATCATGACGAAGGTGGACGAAGGGGGACAGCTGAGGCTGAACTGTGGCTGTACACAACGACAAACGAGTTGACAGCACCCTGAAAGAAAGGCACGGACTTTAAGGCGATAGAGAAGCATTAGTGTGGAAACCCACCTGCGTGCAATGGCAGCAAGACCGGCAGAGTGCAAGGGCTTTCCAACACTAAGAGAATAACGAGGAAAGACATGCCGATCCCAGTGCAATGTTATAATAACTTGGGGTGCAACGACCATGTCAAAGATTTACTGTTTAAGATGCGCAAGCCAGACTTGAGGTGAATTGCCATTTTCTAAAGCTGCAAGAGCTTGGATGATCATAGCCTTATCGTGAGCATTGCGGGCCTTGAGGCAACAGAGAAACCACAAACAGAGAAACATACCGAAGCAACACATTGCACCAAAACTGCCTACCCCCACCCACTGTATAAAAAAGGAAAAAGCAGAAGATATCCAATCGGTGAATTTACCCAAAGTCACGGGATCAACACGGGTGTTATTCAAGACACCTATCTGGGTTAGTTGAGACTGGATCATGTCTTCCGCTTCCATGGACCAATTTCCAGCCAAATATTCGCCAATGATGCGGGAAACATTCCTGGAATCATTAAATCTGACAGAGGTTATGCATAAATGTGCACGTTGGTCAACACAACCCAAAAGCACTAAGTCAGCCAATTCTTCTACCTGAGCTTGGAGTAAATCTATTCTTTGGTTGGCAGCTAAAATCCCTGACAAAATATGTTTATTAATTGTATTTTGGGATTCAAGTATGGTGGAAGTTTGTTGGACAACTTGATTAATGGTGGCAGCAGTTTGTACTTGATTGGCCATAGCCACTCCGGCCGTAACCGCTGCAGCAGCAGATACCGCCACGGCTGTCACTATAGCCGCTGTGATTCCAAAATCTCTGTGGACTCTAAGTAGCTCAACAATAGGGAATTTATCAGGATCTGCAGTGACCGGGATTGGGACAAAAGTTGGAATTTTCATAACCACTGCTACAGTCCAGGAACCATTCCAACACTCAGATAAGAGACTGGTAGTATGAGAACAATCCAGCATCCCCGACAAGGTGGCCTTAGCCAAAAGGAATAAGAAGGGGGATTGGACACAGACCATTGCAGGAGGCATTGTGGCATTATACAACAGAGAGTTGAATGAAACAGATGTAAGTGTATTACCTCGTTCACTTTCCCTAACAGTACCAGAAACATTAGTCAGCCAACTTTTGGCTCCTACCAACTGAGCCAATGCAGAAATATCGGCTGAAGCCCCCTTTTCATTGGAAATCAGCCATTGAAACCAGGACCAACCTACTCCTGTAGAGGAGCTGGCACTATTGTTAAAGTTATAAACATACCTCTTAAGAGAGGGGGAAAGGGAGAAACCTTTAGCAACTTGATGTTTCTCCCAAGAATGATCCTGACAAGGCGTAAATGTTGGGGGGAAACCAAGATTAGGGGAACAGTAAGGAGAGGCCTTGAAATGAGTGGCATCATGAATACTACTAGAAGAAGGAGGCACTGGGATTAGTACCTCGGAGATAATAGCCAAGGTAGTTATGTTAAGAGCAGAGCTACTGTTTGCGGGGGTTCCTGAGCCTGATTGCTTCCCCGAAGCTACCTTGCTCAATACAGCACTGATAATGCTCCCTGAGACCTGATTGGACCGCAATGGGTCCTCCCAGTTAGTCAAATTTTTGGTCTTAAGGCTAATGCAATTAGCGTTTTTAAGTCTGAAAGAAAAAACTCCTGTTAGATTAACTTGAGATTGATTAAAAATTCTCTCCATGTCCCCTCTAGGAGAGGCACAGGGAGCAGACATCTCACATGAGGTAGAAAAAAGAGTGGGGAGGACACTAGAATTACCATGAACCGGCATCGGCATTGGCCATGCCCGTGCCACTGCCCACCACCGCATTGGTGTCGCCTGTGCCATCGGCACCAGCACCAGAGCCAGAGCACTTAGCAGAATGAAGATCCTCATCACAGAATTGTTGTGGTATCTCTTGTTGCTGGTCAGTTGATGTCGAGACTCTTCTTGTCAAGCGTTCAGGGACCCACAACGGTTCCGTACGATCCTGGGGAAAAACACATACAGGTCCTCGTGCCCATGTCAGCACGGGGTCAGGGCCGTTCCATTGGCACGTAAGAACATCCTTCCACTTAACATAGTCAATCACAGAGGGCTGAGGGGACACATGTCTATCGGCCGCAAAGCCACCATGAATATCCAAATTCGAAAAATTAATGGTAAAGAGAGCTAAGGACAGGCGTTCTTTAGGAGTGTGTTCAGCTCCTATTCCCCCTTTTTGTTTTTGTAAAGTTTCCTTTAAGGTGCGATGAGCACACTCAACAATGCCTTGTCCTTGAGGATTGTAAGGCAAACCATGAGTAAGTTGCACTCCCATAGTAGAACAAAAAGCTGTAAATTGTCTGCCAGTATAAGCAGGTCCATTATCAGTCTTAAGGGATGCAGGTGCACCCCATGCTGCCCATGCCTCTAAACAGTGAGTAATGACATTACGTGCCTTTTCTCCTGATAAAGCAGAAGCATGGGTAATTCCAGAGCACGTATCAACAGAAACATGCACATACTTGAGGTTACCAAAGTCAGGTATATGTGTCACATCCATTTGCCAAACAACCAATGGCTTTAATCCCCGTGGGTTTACTCCATAATTAGGGGGATGAAGAAATGTGACACAGTGGGGACATTGCAATACTATCTGCCGATCATCCGCTCTTGAAATGGAAAAATGCCTGTGCAGCGTTAATGCATTAACATGGAAGATTTGGTGAAACAACTTAGCCCCCTCTAAGGAGGAAGCCAAGCATATCAATTGACCTCTAGTGGCTAAGTCCGCACGCACAGGCATTACCCTGGGATAACGTACCAGGAAGAGAGGTGTTAGCCCTGATGTGCATTGGATAAAAAGAAGCAGTGCGGTTAGAGATAAGCTGTTGAAGCTGAGTAAAGTAAGCAGACACATTGTGGGCATCACTAATAGCTCCCACGGCCTCCAGGACTTTTAGTGCTTGTACCACATACCTGGAGTCCGAAATAAGATTAAAAGGAAAAGAACACTGTTTAAAAACTTCAATAACAATTTGTAGTTCTATCCATTGTGGATTTCCAGGAGCAAATTGATGCTGGATAGGGGGAGAGTCATTAATTACATAAGCTCCCATTCCAGACTTGGAACCATCAGTAAAAATGTTAACAGCCCCCGGAATTGGACTGGATGAAGTTACCTTAGGGAAAATGATGGGATGTTCTTTAACAAAATGGAGTAATGGATGAGAAGGGTAGTGATTATCAATACCCCCTTGAAACGAGCAACACAGAATAGCCCAGTTGTCTAGAGTAGCACATAAAACATTAAGTTGAGCTTTAGTGTAGGGTATGATAAGAGAAGAAGGTGATTGGCCGAAAAATTGAATGCTTTGTTGAATCCCTTTAAGTGCCAACGCTGCAACAGCATCAGGATAATATTCTAAGGATTTTCCTGGGGATACATGTGGGTGGATCCATAGTAAAGGCCCATCTTGCCACAGTACTCCAGTAGGCTGCCGCATAGTGGCAAGCACACATAACTGGAAAGGTTTATCACTCTGGAGCCTGCATAGAGTGGCATGCTGTATAGCTTTTTCTACTTTTATAAGGGCCGCTCTAGCCTCAGTAGTGAGGCTACGAGGGGAAGCAAGATCTGGATCACCGTTAAGAGTAGCATACAAAGGCTGGAGCACAATATTATGAATATGTAAATATCCTCTTATCCAATTAATGTCTCCCAGCAATTTTTGAAAATCATTTAGAGTTTGGAAATCTTGAGTCCTGATGGTAATTTTTTGTGGTTTTAATTTGTCATACCCAATTGTCGCTCCCAAATACCTGATAGAATCCCCTGTTTGAACCTTTTCAGGTGCGATGTGCAGTCCATGTTGAGCCAACAGCATCACGAGTTCTTTATAAGCCTCATTAACTGTCTGTTCTAATTTTGCGGCCAATAACACATCATCCATATAATGAATGATCTTGGTGGAGGAATACTTATGTCTGAGAGGTGCGAGTGCCTTCCCCACATACATTTGGCACATCGTGGGACTGTTAGCCATCCCCTGTGCCAACACCACCCACTCAAACCTTTGATCTGGTTCCTCGTGATTACACGAGGGAAGGGTAAAAGCAAAACGTTGTGAATCTTTAGGATGCAAAGGAATGGAAAAGAAACAGTCTTTAATGTCAATAACAATTATATCCCAGCCTTGAGGAACAGAGGAGAGCAGAGGCAGCCCTCTTTGAATGGGTCCCATAAGTTGCATCTGAGCATTAACTGCTTGTAGATCATGCAGTAGGCGCCACTTCCCTGATTTTTTCTTAATGACAAATATGGGAGTATTCCATGGAGAAGTAGAAGGTTGGATGTGACCCAAATCAAGTTGTTCTTTGACTAGATCATGGGCTGCTGCCAGTTTAGCCGAGGGAAGAGGCCACTGAGGCACCCAAACAGGCTCCTCGGTGAGCCATGTTATGGGTATTTGAGCCCCAGTGGCCCCTAGGAAAAACCCAGACCAAACCTGTTAAGCTTTTGATGAGCTAGCACAGGATGCTTATGCCCCTGTAGGTGCCTATTAGGGTCCCCAAAAATCTTTCCATCGGCCTCCACCATCCTTGCTACAAAATCTGAAAAGGGTTCTGTAGAGCCCTGCAGAATCTTAGTCAAGTAACCAGACACCTCTCCTCTATTTGGAAGTGACTTCCATGCCCGAATGCAAATGTTGTTAATTTGATCATATGCCTCAGGAGGGAATCCTGTCTGTTGATTAGCAAATCTGCCTTGTCCTAAAAGCATATCCTTGTCCCAATGGGGGTGTCCCGCGGCATAGTTTTGGGCGGCCTGCTCAACAGCGCCCTCTAGCAGAAAGGCTCTCCAGTCCAAATATTTACCTGGAGAAACACAAGCCCGAACAAGGCTAGCCCAATCTGAAGGAGTCATACAAAATCTAGCAAGTCCCTCCACCTGAGTAATTGTGAAAGCGGCATCCACGCCATAAGTGCGGAAAGATTCCGCCAAGGTTTTAATTTTCTTAAAGTCTAAAGGCTCATGATATCTTCCCCTGTTATTGTCCTGAAATACAGGGTATGCAAGTCCCATATCTGTATTAACTGTCCTCCAAACTTGCGCATGAAAATATCTCCCGGAATTTTGGCTCCCCCCCACATACGGGGGTGGGGCAACCGGCACCATATCTTCTTTGAGATATTCTACCTCCTCCTCCTCAGATTGTTGTTGACCGATATTGGATCCCGTCCCCTTTTTACAGTAGGCCTGCGTGCCCTGTATCCCTTTTTTCCTTTTCTTCACTTTTATCTTTCGTAGTTGTTGTAACAATATATCAAGGTCCTCAGAACTCTCTGAGCCACTTGTGTTCTCAGGCGTTTTTAATTCAGCCAAGTCTGGGTAGAGCCTTCTCCTATTTTTAGTTTCAGGCTCTTTTGCCTTCTCACTACTCTTACTCCCAATGTTCTCTGCCACTTCACTATGTGATCCTTCAGACTTTTCCTCATGTAGTTGCTCAAAAACTTCTTGTCCTTTAGTAAGTGCTTCCTGACATCTGCCATCTGGGAGGCAACTACGGATCATCTTCCAAAGGGGTATCACCCCACCCTCTAATATGCCCTGCTCAGAAGCAAAGTCAAGATCTGTGCCTAACTTATCCCAGCTAGGTATAGTAAGGCTGCCCGAGAACGCAAACCACAGTGCAGCAATATCTGTCTTCCGTAAAAATCTCTGTAAAGTACTACGTTTCACTTCTAGGCCCTTGCAACGTAACAGGTTATCTAGGGCCAGGAGAAGCGGACTTGAAGATACAGCACTCATGACACAACAAAAGACACACAAAAAACAAAAGTGAAAGTAAGAGCGAAAGTACACAGTGCAGCTGCAATAAGATGTAATGCTCTCTCTGGCTTTACAGAGGAGCTGCTGCTTTGATAGCGGGTCCCACTTACCTGGGACTAATCCCCGCTTTGACCGCGGGTCCCACTTACCTGGGACTAACCTCCGCTTTGACCGCGGGCCCCACTTACCTGGGACTAACCGGTGCCCCACCCCTGACTGCTGAAAGTTCTGGTTCCCTGGTTTTCAGCACCACTTGTCGCGACCCCTTGCCCGCAAAGAAGACGCAACTCAGGAATCTTCTTTCAGCAGTTTATTCAGGCCCTTGATATTTCTTCTTCTTCCTTGTTGGATGCCCCTTCCAGCCTTAATAAAGCATCCCAAGCCCCAATGCAAAGCTTCCACGTGGAACTTTCTCACAGGGTGCTGAAAAACCATGCACCAACTCTCCCAAACAAGGAGTTGTTTGTTACAGACCACAGTGGAGCCAGCACCATCCTGCAATGGTGACCATAATCTGCAGAAGCGGCTCACCACACACAAACATGGAACTCTGCTGGCCTAAAGTCTTCTTAAGAAACTCCCTCTGAGGTTGGGCACATGTAATATATGTTGTTCTCAGGAGCTTTAGCTTCCATTGTAGTGAGACCATCAAAGGTGGGTCTGCATCTATGGGACCTGGAGGACATGGTTACTTATTTTAAAATGAACATGAGGAAGCATTGCTAAATCCTCTCTTTGTAGGTAAACTGTGGCCACTGGGGGCTAAGTGTCTCCCCATGTGCACTGTGAACCCATTTGTTCATACTCCATCTTTCGTGGTGTTTCTTGCTGCTGCACTGGGAGTTTGGTATTTGCTTCATGAAACAAGGAGTTCAACTGGGACACAGTGCTGGAGGGAGTTCTGTCACGTTTGGTGGGTCAGGGTCTGCAGGAAAATGCACCAACCAGGCTTCTATCCCACAAGCTTGCCTCTTTGAGCATAGTAACCTGATTCTGAACATTGCCCTGAAACTCCTCAATATCACAAGATGCCTTTACATAGAAGGGTCTGCTGGCTGCACCATATCAGTCTTAATCCATTTGGAAGCCAATGGCATATCCACATGGCCACACCACAGATTTTTTATCACACACCTGCCCACAATTTCTCTAGGTCCACTACTCAGCAGCCTCCAACTTACTAGCATGTCTTTTCTATATTATTTTCATGAAACCCAGTCAATCAAGGCACCTTCAGGTATACTTATGATCAGAAACAGGACATCCAAAGGTTCTCCAGTGCCACCTGCTCATGGGAATTTTAAGCATTTCATGGTATTTATCTAACCATTTTTCAAGGATGAAGTTGGAGGCACTGTGGGTTTCAATTCATTTAGGAACCATTAAATGGTGAGAAAGCTCATTTCAATGAAAGATCTGGAGAACTCTCACAGGCAAGGCTTCCCAAAGAGTGGCCAAAAGTTCACATGAAGCCAGGCCCATTGAGGTCTACAATGTGAGGTCCTTGTTTGTTTTGACTCTCAACTATGGTTGCCAAGTCTTTCAGAATAAAATAATGTGATATCCTGGCTGAGATTTCCAGTGCTCTGTGGAAAGCAACCCTGGGCCAAGACTCATTTTCCAAGGGCGACTCTCATGCGAGGCCTCCTAAAATCCCAACACAATTCATTGCAATACTTCTCTGAGGTCAGTTCCAGAAATCAGTCTCTAAGTGGAATCACACCAGAGTTGAAGCCCAGGTGTAACCAATCATCTCTTCCAACCGCCACACAAGTGATCACATTTAAAACCAAAACACTCCCACCTAGCCCTCATCTTCTTCCATAAAGACACTCATAATAACCTCTGGCTGGAGGTTTACTTGAGAGGCACAGCCCAAGACAGTGTCCAAAAGAAGCTCCCTTACCCCTCATTTGCCTAAAAGCCCAGACTCCCTTCCTGTGAAACAGGAGTGATTAAATATGCCTGCTGTTAATACTGCTTCACTTCTCCAATTTGTGGCCTACTGACTCTGGAGTTTAGATTCTTTATGTGAATTGGAGTTATGAGAAAACCCAAGCACCAATGGGCTAGACTCTACAGAGCTTTGAAGAACTCATTAGACCCAAGGAATCCCTATTCTCACTTGACGGAGGAAGGAACATTACAGAGGAAGGTGAGAGACTTCATGCACAATGACAGCTCTTTTGGCCATTTTCGTTTTGGATGCACACATGAGATCTTTCTTTAGACCCAACAGGTGCTGAGAATCTAAGGCACAGCCTCACACAGAACCAAGAGGCTGATTCAGACTCATCCCATTCCAAAGCAATTAAGCAAAGAGCCCAAAGTGATGCCCATTCATTTCCATCTGAAAACTGTTTTCTTCAGGCTTCACAAAGGGGTGACCTGAGGCAAAAACCTTCCTGACATTCAGGGCAACGGACAAATAGGTAAGCAAAAGACCCAAAGCAGGGTTTCTCCACTGAGACTCTCCTAGTCACACTGATATCTGAGTTTTCTGATATGCTCCCATTCCCTTCAGCTATCCAGTACATAGCCATGTCACAGAGCTTGGAGGTGGTACATAACTTGGAAACAAAATCATGAGCCTATTCTAGAGAGAGGCCAAAATCAGGAAGAATACAGGAACTTAGGAAGATTGTAGGTGTTGTACATCTATAAGGCAAGCCACAGTCCATTCATAAATTAGGGAGGATGAATGCTGAGAAGCTTTCTACTAGACATAACACATCCATTGATGCATTCTCTTTTCTAATATCTACAACCACAGACACAGTGGGATACACAGACATAGAAACACTCGCCTTGTCAAAGGACTTACTAGACACAGTCCATTCCAAACCAAACAAACTGCCTTTCCTACGTATTCTTAGAACATGAGACAAAACCACAAACTCACACCCATACCCACAAAGATACCTCTTTCCCCCAAGTAGGTATGTAACTATCCAGAGAGTCCTCTGACTGGTGGGCCATTTTTTGTTCCCCCGAAATGGCCTGTCCTGTCTAAGATCTGGTCTACTTGGCCAACTCTGTGAAGTTGTCAGGTCCCAGCAGTGAGCCACTACCTGCGTTCTTAGGAAAGGCCGCTCTTCAGAGCTCTCCTGGCATTTGGCCATACTCACATCAGTATTTACCAAGAAAGACGGACTCTGTCCTTGGTAAGTCTAAACAAGTGAGACCACTGGGACTGAGACTGGGCCTGCCTCTGGGTGCTTGGCTTCCTGGATTCCAAGTTCAGAGAGTTCCATCACCAAGGAAATTAGGTAAGGTCACTTCCTTCAGAAACTGAATGAGGTCACTGCCTTGGCAACCACTTTGTCCTAACAGTTTCTTCAAACGGTCCTTTGAGATGGAGGCTGCCCCTATTTCCTGTGACAATTTCACAAGTTAGAATGTTATATTAACCATAGGCACTTGGAACAGCTCTCCACACAGGCCTGGTTTGGTTTATCTTCTCTACATTAAAAAGATAGAGGCTGATTCAGACACATCCCTTCGTCCTGACCAGGTTTTTTTTGCCATGTAATAGGACTTTCACTTTCTCAGGTCCTTCATAGTTCCCTACATCTTCTCCAGGGATCATATCTACATGGACCTTTGAGCTTCTCAGCAGGTGAAAGATTCCCTATATTCCTGTATTGTAAGACCAACTCTGTGCCTGCTCTTTTGTAAAGTTAGATTAGGGAACAGTGTATGATTAGGGTTAATAACAGGTTTGATTAGGGTTAGGAATCATTCTGCTGGATGAATAATGGTATTGGTATTCAGTGATATTTAATAATATAGAGGTGAAATATAAGTATGAAAACAGAATTCTAGGTAAGATTTGAAGCCCAGAAGGGCATTGGTCACTTTAGTGGGATACTTACCTTTGAACTATGTTCTGCACAGATGTCTCAAATAAATAGATAAACAATGGCAAAGGACCATGTACCTTGGTTGATTGAATGTCTAAGAGAACATCCAGTCAAAAAGGCATAGTCGATAGGATTAGGAAGATAGTGTTGGTTTAGATAGAAAAGTGAGTATAGGATTTGGACCAAAAGTTCTTTAGCAATAGAGTTTTGGTTAGAGAGTGAATGTAAATGTCAGCACATGTGAAGAGTCGGTCACAGTGATGAACTGGAAAAAATATGTAGGAAAGCAGATATCAATAGAGACATTAGGAAATCAGGCAAAGTATATAGTGAGTGATAGGATTAGACATATTCAACAGGCTTGAGATTGAATATATAATCTTAGGAAGAAACAAATATGTAGTCACCAATAGGATAGACATTTGAGAGCATTAGGCAACCTGTACATGGGTGTTTTTAGTAATCCATGCACACTTTCTATTTAGGATTTGGTACAAACATAAGTGTGACATTTGCTTTTTTTGTGTCCAGAATATTACACTGATAAAATATATATGTAGATCAGATGACATGAGTATTTCTTCCACCATTTCTAGGAGCAATATATTGAAGACATATAAATTAGTATTGGGGGTACAAATAGGTGCACCCTTTTTCTATGAATATAGAGATAATGCATGACTAAACCATACTGTGAATAAATATTTTCACTGTTTTCAACTTTAAATAATGGATTGAATTGATATCTGAAAATATACAGGAAATTTTATATGTATGTACATACATTCATTCAAACCAGTTATATATCTATTGGTAATATTAGGGTTATAGTTTATCATGAAGTGTGTGTGAGTTTTGCTTCAAAATTGATTATGGAAATCGAAAAAAATGTGTTTGGAAAGAAGTCTAATGAAAAGACCAATCAAGACACCTGGAGAAATACATGTGTTCAAAAGCAGGAATTGATTGTAAGTGAAACAAATGCCCATAAATTTGTGAATTTGTGGATGAAATATATATCCTATGATGTCCATTATATGAAGAAATATTAAGTACCAGTGTTGAATAAAATTGAACGTCAAAATACACACCTTGTCCCATCGGAATCTACTTGCATTGATGTTAAACTGGGTCAGTTACTGTAGAAATATTAGTTTTTGTATGCACCATTCATTCAACTTAGTGTTCAGTACTAGGATACAAATATGTTTTTCAGGTGGATGGATATTTCTGAGAAAAATCTTGTGAAAAGTTGATTATAAATCCAAGTCCATGAACATGAATGAATTTAGGGAATTTAAATAAGACACATATATTTCATAGTTTGAAAAATCTGGAGAGTGTGTATTTGTATATATATACACATATTTATATATACACAAAACACACACAGAAACATTAAAAAGTAGTAATATATATGCCAATCAAAATTCATCAATAAATATATATTATCCACAGATGACAAAACATATATTTTACTGAACATGGATTTATGTATATTGTTGTTCTACCAGGGGACTCAACCATAGGTTGAATTTTCGTTTCCAACAGCGTTTAAGAGGAGTGATCTTTTTTCAGAATTTGTATCGGCCAAGTCAGCCACCTCACAAAAATGTACCTGTGATACCAGGTAGGATTCTATAAGTGCATGTAAAAATACATGTGATGAATAGGATACAGAGAAAGGGATACAGGAATTCACATATTTGTTAATTTTAAAAACACATGAAGAATTATTTCAATTGAAAATTTACTAGATTTATAACACCTAGCGTTTATCATGCAAAAGGCAAGTCCAACTATACACCATGCCTCCACTGAACTTCTTGTATTTCTATTCTGTTTGCATTATTTTTCTCCATCATCTTAGGATTAGTTGTCAGACTCTAGTAAGGTATGTGAATATTTCTCAGAATAATCTTGTGAAAAGATTATTATAAATCCACATTCATGAATATGAAAAATTTAGGAAGTGTAAAATAAGACACATATATTTCATATTTTGAATAATCTGGAGAGTGTGTGTGTGCGTGTGTGTGTGTGTGTGTGTATATATACACACTCATGCACACACACACACACACACACACACACACACACATATACACAGACATTAAAAAGTAGCACTATATGTCAATTGAAAATCACCAAGAAATATATATCATGCACAGATTCAAATAAATTCATTTTACTGAACATGGATTTATGTATAATGTTGTTCAACTAGGAAGCTCACACATAGGTTGAATTTTCAATTCCAACAGCGTTTAGGAGGAGTGATCCCTTGTCAGAATTTGTATCTGCCAATTCAGCCACCACACAAGAATAAACGTGTGGTAACAGGTAGGATTCTATATGTGCATATAAAAATACAGGTCCTAAATAGGCATTAAAAACATATGGAGAACTATTTCCAAAAAAAATTGACTGGATTTATAACTCCTACCCTATATTATGCAAAAGGCAAGTCCAACTATACACCATGCCTCCTCTGAACTGCTTGTAGTTCTATTCTTTTTGGGTTATTTTTCTCCAACATATTAGGATTAGTATTCAGAATCTAGTAGAGTATGTGTTAATGTCAGGGATTCAGTATTTTGAATGGAAAATTGGAAAATTTATCCAATGTGTATGCAAATATGTGCTACACAAAAATCTTCCCACTTTCATCCAGAACAATGCCTTGACATTACCTTCACCCCAAGTAAGACACAATTAGAGGAGAAGTGTTAGAAAATCTGTGAATACTTATCTGGAATGGAATATGATAAGGAGTTCACAACCATGGACGTGGTAGAGGAGTTTCCAAAATTAAGGGACAGGGTAAACACTCCGCAATAATGGAGCTCTGCTGACCTAATGACTTCTTGAGAAACTGCCTCTGAGTTTGGGCACTTGAAATATATGTTGTTGTCAGGAGCTTTTGCTTTTTTTCTAGTGAGATGATCAAAGCTGGGTCAGCATCTATGTGACCTGGAGGA
Organism: Callospermophilus lateralis; assembly: GCF_048772815.1. Classification (NCBI taxonomy): domain Eukaryota; kingdom Metazoa; phylum Chordata; class Mammalia; order Rodentia; family Sciuridae; genus Callospermophilus; species Callospermophilus lateralis. The sequence continues at coordinate 408,370 of NW_027513606.1, forward strand.
CATAAATTGTAATATTCCAATGAACATGAGGGAAGAGTGCTGGATTCTCTTTTTGTGGGTATACTGTGGCCACTGGTGGCTAAGTGTCTCCCTGTGTGGACTGTATAGTCATTTATTGCTCTTCCACTCTCCATTGTGTTTCTTGCTCCTGCACTGGGAGTTTGGTATTTGCTTCACCAAATACATGGAGCTCAACTGGGACACAGTGCTGGTGGGAGTTATGTCACGTGTGGTGGGTCAGGTTCTGCAGGAGAATGCACCAACCAGGTTTCTAACCCACATAGTTTACCCCCTTGAACATAGCAAGCTGATTCTGAACATTGCCTTGAAACCTCTCCATATATCAAGATGCCTTTAAATAGAAATTTATGCTGGCTGCACCATGTCAGTCCCAAGCAATTTGGAATCCAATGGTAGATCCTCATTTCCCTACCACAGATGTTTTATCACACATATGCCCACCACTTCTCTAGGCCCACTACTCAGCAGGATCCAACCTATAGGCTTCTCTGTTCTACACCATTTTCAGGAAACCCAGTCAATCAAGGCACTCTCTGGTATACTCATGATCAGCAACAGGACACCCAAAGTTTCTCCAGTGCCACCAGGTCATTGAAATTTCAAAAATTTAATGGTATTTATATAGCCATTTTTCAAGGATGAAATTGGAGGCACTGTGGATTTCAATTCATTTAGGAACCCTTAAATGGTGAGAAAGCTCATTTCAATGAAAGATCTGGAGAACTCTCACAGGCAAGGGTTCCCAAAGAGTGGCCAAAAGGTCATATGAAGCCAGGCCCATTGAGGTCTACATGTGAGGTCCATGTGTGTTTTGACTCTCAATTATGGTTGCCAAGTCTTTCAGAATAAAATCATGTGATATCCTGGCTGAGATTTCCAGTCTCTGTGGAAAGCGACCCTGATCACATTTTCCAAGGGCAATTCTCATGCGAGGCCTCCTAAAATCCCAACACAATTCATGGCAACACTTCTCTGAGGTCCATTCCAGCACTCAGTCTCTAAGGGGAATCACACCAGTGTTCAGGCCCAAGAGGACCCAGGCATCTCTTCCAACCGCCACACAAATGACCGCAATTAAATCAAAACACTCCAACATGGGCCTCATATTCTTCCATATAGACACTCATCATAACCTCTGGCTGAAAGTTTCCATAAGGGGTGCAGCCCAAGACAGTGTCCAAAATAAGCTCTTTTGCCCCTCATTTGCCTAACATCAGGGTGGACTGTACACCCTTCCTTTGAACCAGGAATGATCAAATAGCCCTGCCGTTAATACTGCCCTGCTTCTCCAATTTGAGGCCTACTGACTGTCAGGTATTGATTCTTTCTGTGATTTGGAGTCATGACAAAACCCAAGCCCCTATGGACTATCCACTGTAGGGCTTTGAAGAACTCTTTTGACCCAAAGGATCCCTATTCTCACTTGATGGAAGTCAGGAACTGAAAAGTTCAGACGAACGTCTTAGGAAAAGACCACCAAGAGACTGTCTCATGCCACCGCAAAAGGGTTTATTGTGGGTCCAGCATGCTGGGGCTCAGAGCTCACTTCAGAGGAGCAAAGAACAAAGAGCCCCAGAACAACTTGAGCAGAGTTTATATACATTCTATGGAGAGGGCAGGGTTTTTACATACATCATAGCCTCTTTTAGAAAATCATCTTATACCCCAGCAAAATCAAATAACAACTCTAAAACATGATTAGCACATTCATTGGCGGGAACAGGTCGTGCAGTGGGTGATTGGTCAGCCCTGAGAAGGGGTTAACATTTAAACTGATTGGTTGAAGCCCTGAGATGTATACGTGCAGATCTGCATGGTTTCTGGGAAGGGGTGTTAAGTATCTAGCTGGTCAGGGAAGATTTCAACACACATCTAATAGGAAGATCTGGGAATTGTCTTAAGTGCCACAGGAATTTCAGGTTCTGAGTGGAGCTTGAAAGCTTTACAAAACCTGGTTCTTTACATTTCAATTTCAATATAATTTATTCTTTCATTTCCCACTCCTTTTTCTGACTACTTTTAATCTTAAAAGTAATGTTTCATAATTATTCTGGCGTCTCAAATTCTATTTCTGCCTGTGGAGCATATTTCTGTCTGATTAGCATGAGTTTTACCTACCCAATCTGAGCCTGGAATAAGGAAACTATGCGGTTAAGCAAACAAGGTCCCACAGTTAGCAACACCTTAAGGATGATCAGGGGTCAAGCTAAGTCTGATAGGAGTGTAGTTAACCAGGGGGACTGGGTAAACCATGACTCAAACCACCCTTGTTGAATCTCCCTTTCTCTCTGGCACTATTCAAGTTATTTTCATAATTTACTCATGGATTATTTTGCAACTCCAGTAGGGTCAGCATAAAAACAACAGTATTCTCTCAGTGCTGCACAGAGACCCCCTCCCTCATGAAGAGGAAATCTAGTCCTCCCCTGTTCTGTAAAACAAATGCAGAGAGAGAGAAAGGTTAAGGATTCCTGCAGCACTGTGATAGAGGTTTCTAACGTCTTCAAGTCTTGATCTATTGATGTTTCTAATTAGGCCAATTGTTGTGACCCACGGATCATAGCAGCTGTTCCCATACCCGCTCCTGCAGGACCTCCTATCCCCAATAGGATGGCTAGAGTAAGGGACAATGGCTCCCGGTGAAATTGGGTTGTTTGTCCCCCAAGTAGACCTTCGAATGATTCTGCATCATGATAGAGCACCCTGGGGAGTATCTGCACCATTACACAATAATTTACAGAGCTGTCAAATACCTGGGGTGAAAAGCAATGAGTTCTGACTGTGTGGAGTTCAGTACCATAAACATTCCTTTAATTAGTTCCCAGGGGGTGGAGTCAGCTGTACTCTGGACTGGGGAAGTAGGCAAAGACGGAAACCGGGAATTATGAGATGGTAGAGGGGTTCTGGTAGATCTAGGCATGGGAGGTTTAGGAGGCTTAATTCCTGGCTTGAGGGGATTGGGCCCTATTGCTGTGGGATTTTCTTTCTTTTTAAGCTGGAGGGTGAACCAGAGACCAAAGTCATAACCGGGGCCATAAATATAGAATTGCATTCCCCACGTATTTCTCATAGGCCATTTTGTTCTGAGGTAGCCCCTTCCTTTGGAAGTGAAAGTTATATTGAGGGGGTAACATAGACTATTCTTTCCACAGCGAGTTTTTGACACCACTTGGCTAGCGGCACATTTCTTGGGATCAATCCAGGTGTCATTTCATCCTACCCAAATCTTGCTGTCTGGGGAGTTTGGGTTCCACCATGCAGCTTCCGTTTGTTCACAACCCCAAGATCTAAAATAAAAGTTACTGGGTCCTCCACAGGTTTGGGCCTGTTTGCGACTTTGGAAATCTGCTGGGCACACATAATAGTCTTGACTGGCTAGTTTACACATGAGCTTGGGGAGATGACATCCATAATTCATGGGGTAAAGTGGTCTATGTTGCCCTGGTTTGCATTTGAGTGGGATCTGTGTGGGGTCCTCTATGTCAGGGAGATCCCAGTCAGAGAGGCCTATGGGAAGCTGACAAATGTCCGGGGGGAGAGATGGCCACCAATTCCATAAGGGGGCTGTATGTGAAATACACCACCCTACTTGCCCAGTAGGATTTATAACTTGCCATCGTTGCTGAACAGGCTGATGGGGATTAGGACTGCTGATGGTCAGGGGAAGAATCCATAGCCCTACCCACACGACGGACACGCAACTTGAGATGGTTACCAGTCTGTTTCAGTTTCCAGCCGGAGTCTGTACAGGGTGCAGGCATGAGATGGGTGGTATGGATCTATGAAGTGATCTCATCCACTTTCACCACTGTGGGTGTTATAAGCAGCACCTGGTATGGTCCTTTCCAGTGGGGTTCCAGGGATGACACCTGATGCCATCTCAGGTAGATGAACTCTCCCACTTGATATCGATGTGGGGTTCCCTCATCTCCAGGCTGATTAGCAGAGGCCAACTGTTTCCACAGGTATCGCTGGGTGCTGGTTTTGTTCAAGGGCTTTAAGTCTGTCAAGCAAGGGGGTGTGAAAGGAATCATTAAGTCTCCTAGTTGGGGTTAGGTCCCTTACTGAAGGAGGGGCACCATAGAGAATTTCATAAGGGCTGAGGTTACACAAAGAGGAAGACTTGGTATTTCTTGCACAAAACAGTGCATAACTTAGGAACAGAGTACAATTTTTCATGCCAGTCTCCAAGCTTAATTTCGTTAAGGTCTCTATGATGGTTCTATTCATCCTTTCTACCTGTCCTGAGCTCTGGGGTCTATAAGCACAATGTAACTTCCAATTAATCCCCAGGGTCCTGGCAAATCCCTGTCTTACCTGGGCCATGAATACCGGTCACTTATCCGACCCTATTACCTTAGGCAGGCTGAACCTTGGAAAATGTCTTCTAGGATCTTTTTGACCACCAGCTGAGCCGTTTCTTTCTTCATGGGGAAGGCTTCGACCCATCCTGAAAAAGTATCTACAAAGACTGGGAGACATTTAAGTCCAATCCTTGCTGGCTTTATTTCAGTAAAGCTCACTTCCCAGAATTGTCTTGGTCTGATTCCTCATAAGCGCTTCCCTGAAGTAAGCTTCGATGGGTAAGTATTAACTAATTGGCCAACTTGACAAGCTGTAGTCACCTGCACAGTTATTTCTTTCCTCTGTGAGTCAGTCAATAATAATTCCTTCCTTTGGTCCTTTAAGAGTGCCTATAACTTCTTAGAGTCTAAGTGGGTGAGCTGGTGTATGTCTTTGAGATAAAGGTGGGCTTTTGAAAATTGTGTACTTGGCTCTGTAGGTTCCCAGAGTTCTGTATCTGTCTCCTCAGATGATAAGTTGCCTGAATGTTCCGGTGCGGCCAAGTCTCCTGATTGTTGTTCCCCCCGGTGTGGAAAAAGTGAACAGAGGCACTCCGTTTAGGGCTGCCAATTAGCTTCCTCATCTGCCCTTCTGTTTCCAACCGCCACGGGGTCGTTTCCCTTCTGGTGCCCTGGACAGTGCACTATGCCTAGGTCCGTAGGGCCCTGCACTGCTGAGAGAAGGTGGAGGATCATATCTTTGTTCTTTATTTCTTTATTTCTTTCCCAGCGGAGCTTAATAGCTGCCTTTGCTGGTAAATAGCCCAGTGCACATTTGCAGTGGCAAATGCATAGCGGCTAACAGTGTATATGGTGGCCCTTTTGCCTGTTGCTGGTACCAATGCTTTCGTAAGGGCAATCAGTTCTGCCTTTTGGACTGATGTCTCTTCTGTGAGACCAGAGAAACAGATGACATTAGTTTTGCTAACTACTGCTGCTCCAGCCCACCACGTACCATCTTGGAGGAAGCTGCTCTCGTTCGTAAACCATACGACTTCAGGGTGAGGCAGTGGCTGGATCCTTCAAGTCTCGTCCTATTCTGGTTTCTCTGCCTCTTTTTGGGGCACTCTTTGTCCAAGTTTTCTTTTTCTTTACACTAGGCACATTGATCTGAGGCCAGGGGCAGCCTTTGGCATGGGCCCATGTATCCCTTCATGTCTCCGTGCTTTTTAACTTCTGGTCTATTTGCTGCTCTGACCAAAACCTTGGCCAATGATTTAGTCTGCCTTTTGCTCCTTTCATCCTCCTTTTGTTCCCTTTCCTTCTCTCTCATCTGTTCCCATTCCTCCTCAGTTTCTCTCTTATAATATACTTTCTCAGTTTCTCTGACTAAATCTCTTAAGGTCATATCTTGTAATCCATCTAGACGTTGTAACTTTCTCTTAATATCTAGGGCAGCCTGCTGGATAAAGGCCATTGCAACAGAGGTTTTTTTGTCCTCTGCCTGAGGATCAAAAGGAGTATATTTTCTATTTGCTTCCATAATTCTCTCCAGAATCATAGAGGGAGACTCATTAGGACGTTGGATTATCTCTCTTACCATGGCCAAATTAGTCGGCCCTTTGCCGGCCACTCGGAGCCCCGCTATTAGAGCCCGGTGATAAGTGGACAAATGCTACCAACCTTCAAAGGTGTTGGGGTCCCAGTTTTGTCGGTTCATGGGCCCATAAGGACGAAGAGGGAGCATCACAGTGGCTTCTGAGTTTTCTATTTTCCGTAGCTGGCGGGTTTCTTCAGGTGGCCCAGCTTCCACCAGAAAAGGAGGGGCTGCTGCTGCTGCGGAGAAGTCCCTTGGAGGGCTTGGGTCTGGCCCAATTGCCTCTAGTGGCGGAGAGGCTGAGTCAGTGGTGGGAGAATCATCTGGAATGTGTTGGCGGTTTGGGAGCGAGGGTAGAGGATAAGGAGGGGGAGGATTGTCCAGTCTTGTGACTCAGGAAGAATGGGGGGAAGATGGGGAGGGAACGGAAGGTTTGAATGATAGGATCCTGGGGAAGGGGTATATGGCTGTTGATCTGGGTGGCCACGTGGTCCCGGCTGAAAGACAATATCTCTGACTTTTCGGATTAGAGGGAAGTAGAAGGATCCTTCTGCGGGCCACCCGACTTTGAGGATGGGCCATTCTGAAGCACAGAGAGTCTGCCAGGTCTGACATTTAACTGAAAAATAATGATTCTGGGCCCTTGAGCGGACATCAGTCCAATGATCAAGGGTCAGCGACAGAAGCATGAAAGTGCTTTGTCCCATAATGGGAGTTACTTAAAAAGAGACAGTGAAGACACAAACGCAACACAGACAAAGACAAACAGTAAACGTTTAACATGGGTCCAAGACAAATATTAGAACTCAGTAACTGGCAAAACCTGATGGGTTAGACAATAAAGACAGACAGTAAACTCAACATGAGTTCGGGACAATGAACAAAACTGTGTAGCCAGCAAAACCTGATGGGCTGGCAAACCGAATCCTGAAGCAAAATATAACCGAGTTGAGGAAACTAATATTCCTTGATTTCCCTCATCCTCTGGAGTGTCCCCCAGGGACGTGGCCAGTAGCTCTGTGACACGACTGCCAGCCACCGTCAGAGAGAGCTAATGCTCTTCACCGACAGCCACTTTGCCAAGCCCTCACCTGAAACCCGAAACCAGAAAGAGGCGCCTTTCTTACCCTGAGAGGAGTCCCTTGGGGTCTTTCGTCCACTGCGCCAGATATCTCACCTGGGGCCTCCAGATGAAAAGGTGGGGCGAATATCGGAGGAAAAGACCACCAACAGGCTTTCTCATGCAACACCAAAGGGTTTATTGGGGGTATAGCGTGCTGGAGCTCAGGGCTCACTTCAGAGGAGCAAAGAACAAAGAGCCCTAAGAACCACTCGAGCGGAGTTTATATACATTCTTTAGAGAGGGTAGGGACTTTACACACATCATAGCCTCCTTTAGCAAATCATCATATTCCACGGGAAAATCAAATAACAACTCTAAAACATGATTAGCACATTCATTGGCGGGAACAGGTTGGGCAGGGGGTGATTGGTCAGCCCTAAGAAGGGGTATACATTTAAATTGATTGGTGGATGCACTGTGATGTATACGTGGTGAGCTGCATGGTTTCTGGGGAGGGGCTGTTAAGTAACTAGGTCCTCAGGGAAGATTTCAACACACATCTAATGTGCAAATCCGGGAATTGTCTTAACTGCCACAGGAATTTCAGGTGCTGAGTGCAGCTTGGAAACTTAACAAAACCTGGTTCTTTACATTTCAATTTCAATTTCTTTTATTCTTTCAGAACCTTACAGAGGAAGGTGAGAGAGTTCATCGACAATTACTGCTATTTTGGCTATATTGGTTTTGGATGCACACATGGGATCTTTCTTAAGATCCATCTGGTGCTGATAATCTAAGCCATAGCCTCAAACAGGGCCAAGAGGCTGATTAAAACATATCCATTTCCAAAGCAATTACTACTCTGAAGTCAGTTACAGAACTCAGTCTCTTAGGAGAATCACGCCAGTGTTAAAGCCCAGGTGAACACAGTCATCTCATCCAAAAGCCACACAAGTTACCACAATTAAAATCAAAACAATCCCACATGGCCCTCATCTACTTCCATATAGTCACTCATCATAACCTCTGGCTGGAGGTTTCCTTAAATGGCACAGCCCAATAGAGTGTCCATAATAAGCTCCCTTCCCCTCATTTGCCTAAATTCAGGGTGGCCTGGACACCCTTCCTGTGAACCAGGATTGATCACATAGTTCTGCCATTAATACTGCTCTGTTTCTGCAATTTGAGGCCTACTGACTGTCAGGTATAGATTCCTTATGTGATTTGGAGTCATTATTAAACCCAAGCACGTTTGCAGGGATTGGAAGAACTCATTTGACCCAAAAAATCCCAATACTCCCTTGATGGAGGTCAAGAACCAAACAGAGGAAGGCAAGAGACTTCATCCACAATGACTGATTTTTTGCCATTTTGGTTTTGGATGCACACATTGGATCTTTCTTTAGATCCATCCGATGCTGATAATCTAAGCCACAGCCTCACACAGGGCCAAGAGGCTGATTCAGAGACATTCCTTTCCAAAGTAATTAAGCATAGAGCCACAGGTGATGCCCATTCATTTCCATTTTAAAACTGTTTTCTTCAGGCTTCACAAAGGGTGGCCTGAGGCAAAGACCTTCCTGACATTCAGGGCAACAGAACAATAGGTAAGCAAAAGGGCCAAAGCAGGGTTTCTCCACTGAGACTTTCCTGGTCACACTGATATCTGAGTTTTCTGAGATGCTTGCCATTCCCTTCAGCTATGGATTACATGGCCATGTCACAGAGTTTGGAGGTGGTACATATTTTGGACACAAAACCATGAGCCTATTCTGGAGAGTGGCCAGAATTCAGGAAGAAAACAGGAACTTAGGAAGACAGTACATGTTGTCCATCGATAAGGCAACCTGCAATCCATTCCTAAAATGGGTAGGATGAATGCTGGGAAGCTTTCTACTAGACAGGACACATCCATTGATTCATTCTCTTTTCTAATGTCTACAACCACGGACACAGTGGGATACACAGACATAGAAACACTCGCCTTGTCAAAAGACTTTCTAGAAACATTCCACTCCAAACCAAGCAAGCCGCCTTCCCTACCTATTCTCAGAATATAAGACAAAACCACAAACTCACACCCACACTGAAAAAGGCACCTCCTTCCCCAAAGTAAGTCTGTGACTATCCAGAGTGTCCTCTGAATGGTGAGCTATACTATGTTCCCCAGAAATGGCCTGTCCTTTCTCAGATCTGGTCTCCTTGGCCAACTCTGTGAAATATCAGGAGCCCGCGGTGAGCCACCTCTTGCTTTCTCTGGAAAGGCCAGTCTTCAAACTTTCCTGGCATTTGGCCATCCTCACATCAGTAGGTACCAAGAAAGACTGACTCTGTCCTTGGTAAATTTAAACAAGTGATCCCACTGTACTGGGAATTGGACTGGTTCTGGATGCCTGACTTCCTGGATCCCAAGTTCACAGAGTTCCATCACCAAGGAAGTGAGGTGAGGTCACTTCCTTCAGGAACTGAATGAGGTGACTGCCTTAGCAACCACTTTTTCCGAACAGTTGCTTCCATACTTCCTCTGACACTTTCACAAGTTAGATAGGTATCTCAACCATAGGAACCCAGGAACAGCTATCCACAAAGGCCTTGGTTGGTCCATCTTTTCTACATTAAGGAGAGAGGGTGAATGAGACACAACCCTTCATCCTTACCAGGTTGTTTTCCATGGAATATGACTTTTGCTCTCTCACGTCCTTCATAGTTGCCTACATGTTCTCCAGGGATCATTTCTGCATGGACCTTTGAGGTTTTCAGCAGGTGGAAGATCCACTACATTCCTGTATTGTAAGACCAACTCTGTCCCTGCTGTTCTGTAATGTTAGATTGAGGGAACAGTGTATGGTTAGGGTTAATAACATGTGTGATTTGGGTTAGGAATCATTCTGCTGGATGAATAATGGTATTGGGAACCTGCGATATGTATGAGAATATATAGGTGAAATATATATGAAAACAGAAATCTAGGTAAGATTTGAAGCCCAAAAGAGCATTGGGCCCTTGATTGGAATACTTAGCTTTGAATTAGGTTGTGCACAGATGTGTCAGATTAATCAATATACAATGGCATAGGACCTTGTACCTTCGATGATTGAATGTCGAAGAGAACATCCAGTCAAAAAGGGATAGTCGGAAGTGAAAGGTTAATAAAATAGGTATTTGTCACTTCCTGGGAAGAATTTTGTGTTTATTCCGAGCATAATGTAGTTGTAAAAAAAATGATTAAATTAAAAAGACACCTTGAAGAGCGTCAATGAGAGAGTGAGAGGACCAAAAAAAGTGGTTTGAGTCTTGGTTCACCTAGTCCCCCTGTTTGACTACTTTTTTATCAACCCTGGCCTGTCCGATAATAATCTCCATATTATTGCTAACTATAAAACCCTGTTTGCTCAACCGTGTAATTTCTTTTCTCTAAGCTCAAATTGGACAAGTTAAACTTATGGTAATACCCCACTAGCAGACATAGAATGTGACACCCCCCAATGATCACTTTTATGATTAAAAGTAGCTAGAAGAAGAAGTGGGGAATGAAAGATTAATAAAATATGTACTTGTCACTTTTTTTTCTGTATGCTTAACAAAACACTGTTGAAATCTTGAGAACTGTTTGCTAATCTTGTTCCCAGAATGTCCTGTCCCCAAATGCCAAACTGCAGAATGTACTCCCTCACCCGGTTGAATGCAAACCGCCCACTCTCCCTCACCCATCAATAAACTTCGCTCCCTGCCCTCCCCAAAGAAAGTATATAAGCTCTGCTTAAGCTCTTCTCAGGGCTCTCTGCTCTATTCAAGTGAGCTCGGACCCCCTGCATGCTGACCCCCTGTAAACCCTTTGCTGTTGCATGAGATAGTCTTTTGGTGGTCTCTTCCTCCGAAGCTCGCCCAATGTTTACTTTGATGATTGGATGTAGAAAAGAACATTCAGTCAAAAAGGGATAGTCGGTAGGATTAGGAAGATAGTTGTTAGGTTTAGGAAGAAGAGTGAGTATAGGTTTTGGAAAAAAAATATTCTTTATCAATAGGGTTTTGTTTAGAGTGTGAATGTAAATGTTAGCCCATGTGAAGAGTCAGTCAAAATAGTGAACCGGAGAAAATATGTAGGAAAAAAGATATCAATAGAGATATTACGAAATAAGGCAAAGTATAAAGTGGGTGATAGGATTAGACATTTTCAATAGGGTTGAATTTGAATATACGATCTTAGGAGAAACCAATATGTAGTCACTAATTGGATTGATATTTGAGAGCATTAGGCAACCTGGACATGGCTGTGTTTAGTAATCCATTTTCATTTTCAATTTAGGCTTTGGTACAATAATAAGTGTGAACCTTGCATTTTGTGTCCAGAATATTACTGTGATAAAATGTATATGTAGATCAGGTGACATGAGTAATTTTTCCATCATTTCTGGGAGCAATATTTTGAAGATTAATAAGTTAGTATTGGGGGTACAAAGACGTGTCCCTTGTGTCTATGAATATAGAGCTAATGCATGAATAGACCATACTGTTAATAAATAATATAACTGGTTCCACTTTATATAATGCATTGGATTCGTATCTTAAAATATATAAGAAATCTTATATTGATATACATACATTCATTCCAACTAGTTATACATCTAATGGTAAAATTAAGGTTAGGGTTTATCATGAAAAGTGTGTGAGTTTTGCTTCAAAAGTGATTATGGAAATCAAAAATAATGTGTTTGGAAAGAAGTCTCATGAAAAGACCAGTCAAGAACCATGAAAAAATACATGTGTTCTGAAGCAGGAAGTGATTGAAAGTGAAACAAATGCCTCTAAATTCGCGAACTTGTGGATGAAATATATATCCTATTATGTGCATAAACTGAAGAAATAGTAATGTACCAGTTTTGAATAAAAATGAACGTCAAAATACACATCATGTCCCATAGGAATCAATTTGCATTGATGTTAACCTGGGTCAGTTACTGTATTAATTTTAGGATTTGTAGGCACCATTCACTGAAGATAGTTTTCAGTACTAGGAAACAAATACGTATTTCAGGTGGATGAATATTTCTGACGATAATCTTGTGAAAAGTTGATTATAAATTCACATATATAAATATGAATGAATTTAGGAAATGTATAATAAGACACATGTATTTCATATTTTGAAAAATCTGGAAAGTTTGTATATATATATATATATATATATATATATATATATATATATATATATATACACACACACACATCCACACAGACATTAAAAAGTAGCAATATATATGCCAATTGAAATTCACCATGAAATATATATCATCCACAGTTTCAAAAATATTCATTTTACTGAACATGGATTTATGTATAATGTTGTTAAACTAGGAAGCTCACAGAGAGTTCGAATTTTAACTTCCAACAGCATTTAGGAGAAGTGATCTCCTCTCACAATGTGTATCAGCCGAGTCAACCACTTCACAAGAATGTATGTGTTGTACCGTGTAGGATTCTATATGTGCATATAAAAATACATGTGCAAATAGGCTACAGAGAAAGGGAGACAGGAATTCACATATTTGTTAACTTTAAAAACACATGGAGAACAATTTCAACAAAAGTTGACTAGATTTATAACTCCTACACTACATAATGCAAAAGGCAAATTCAACTATACACCATGCCTCCTCTGAACTGCTTGTATTTCTATTCTGTTTGGATTATTATTCTCCATCATATTAGGATAAGTAGTCAGAGTCTAGTAGGCTAAGGGTTAGTGTCAGGGATTCAGTATTTCGAATGGAAAATTGGAAAAGGTATCCAATGTGTATGTAATTATGTGCTATGAAAAATCTTCCCACTCTTATCCAGAACAATGCCTTGACATTACCTTTGCCCCAAGTAAGACACAATTACAGGAGAAGAGTTCGAAAATCTGTATATATATATATATATATATATATATATATATATGGAATGCAATATGCTCAGTTGTTCACAAACTTGGAGGTGGTAGATGAGTTTACAAAAGTAACGAACAGGGTAAACCCTCCACAAAAATGGAGCTTTGCTGGCCTAAAGACTTCTTGAGAAACTGCCTCTGAGGTTGGGAACTTGAAATATATGTTGTTGTCAGGAGCTTAATCTTCATTTGTGGTGAGACAATTAAAGCTGGATCTGCATCTATGTGACCTGAAGGATCTTGTTTCTTATTTTCCAATGAGACAGCAGTGCTGAATTCTCTCTTTGTAGGTAAACTGTGGCCACTGGGGGCTATGTGTCTCCCTGTGAGGACTCTGAAACCATTTGGTCATCCTCCAATGTTCGTGGTGTTTCTTGCTGCTGCACTGGGAGTTTGGTATTTGCTTCGTGAAATACAAAGATTTCAACTGGGACACAGTGCTAGAGGGAGTTCTGTCATGTGTGGTGTGTCAGGGTCTGCAAGAGAATGCACCAACCAGGCCTCTATCTCACATAGCTTGCCCCCTTGACCATAGCAACCTGATTCTGAACATTGCCCTGAAAACTCTCCATATAACAAGATGCATTTACATATAAGGGTTTGCTGGCTACACTATGTCAGTCACAAGCTATTTGGAAGCCAATGGCAGGTCCACATGACTCCACCACAGATGTTTTATCACACACCTGCACACCACTACTTTAGGCCCACTACTTAGGAGGCTCCAACTTACTGGCATCACTGTTCTTCAACATTTTCATGAAACCCAGTCAATCAAGGCACTGTATTGTATACTCATGATCAGCAACAGGACATCCAAAGTTTCTCCAGTGCCACCTGGTCATGGGAATTTCAAAAATTTGATGGTATTCATCTAGCCATTTTTCAAGGATGAAGTTGGAGGCACTGTGGGTTTCAATTCATTCAGGAACCACTAAATGGTGAGGAAGTTCATTTCAATGAATTCTCTGGACAACACTCACAGGAAAGGCTTCCCAAAGAGTGGCCAAAAGGTCACATGAAGCCAGGCCCATTGAACTGTACAATGTGAGGTCCATGTGTGTTTTGACTCTCAACTATGGCTGCCATGTTTTTCATAATAAAATCATGTGATATCCTGGCTGAGATTCCCAGTGCTCTGTGGAAAACCAACCTGGGACTAGATTTCAGATTCCAAGCGTGAATCTCATGCGTGGCCTCCTAAAATCCCAACTCAATTCATGGCAATACTACTCTGAGGTCAGTTCCAGAACTCAGTCTATAAGGGGAATCACCCAAGAGTGAAGCCCTGGTGGACCGAGTCATCTCTTCCAACTGCCACAAAAATGACCACAATTATAACCAAAACACTCCCACATGGCCCTCATTTTCTTCCATATAGACATCCATCATAACTTCTGGCAAGAGGTTTCCATAAGTGGCGCAGCTCAAGACAGTGTCCAATATAAGCTTCCTTGTCCCTCATTTGCCTAAAGTAAGTGTGGCCTGGACACTCTTCCTGTCAACCAGGAGTGATCAAATAGGCCTGCCATTAATACTGCTCCGCTTCTACTATTTGAGGCCTACTGACTGTCAGGTATAGATTCTTTATGTGGTTTGTAGTCATGAGAAAACACTACCACATCTGCAGGGCTTTGAAGAACTCATTTTACCCAAGGGTCCATAATCACACTTGATGGAGGTCAGGAACCTAACAGAGGAAGGTGAGAGACTTCATCCACAATGACTGATCTTTTTGAATTTTGGTTATGGAGGCACACATGGGATCTTTCTTTAGATCCATCAGGTGCTGACAATCTAAGCCCCAGCTTCACCGAGAGCCAAGAGGCTGATTCAGACACATCCATTTCCAAAGAAATTAAGCAAAGAGCCACAGGTGATGCCCACTCATTTCCATTTGAATACTGTTTTCTTCAGGCTTCACCAAAAGGTGGCCTGAGCCAAAGACTTTCCTTACATTTAGGGCAACAGAAAAATAGGTAAGCAAATGACCCAAAGCAGGGTTTCTCCACTGAGACTTTCCTGGTCACAATGATATCTGAGTTTTCTGACATGCTCCACTTCCCTTCAGCTCTCCAGTACATGGCCATGTGACAGAGCTTGGAGGTGCCACATAGCTTGGACACAAAACTGTGAGCCTATTTTGGAGAGTGTCCAGAATTCAGGAAGAAAACAGGAACTTAGAAAGATAGTAGGTTTTGCCCATTGATAAGGCTAGCCGCAATCCATTCATAAATTGGCAGTATGAATGCTGGGAAGCTTTCTACTAGACAGAACACATCCATGATGCATTCTTTTTCTAATACCAAGACCACAAACAGAGTGGGATACACAGTAATAGAAACACTCACCTTGTCAGAGGACATACTAGATAAAGTCCTCTCCAAACCAAACAAGTCGCCTTTCCTACTTATTCTCAAACTCACACCCACACTCAAAAAGGCACCACCTTCCCCAAAGTAGGTCTGTGACTATCCGGAGTGTCCTATGATGGGTGGGATATACTATATTTCCACGAAATGCACTGTGCTGTCTCAGTTCTGGTCTCCTTGGCCAACTCTGTGAAGTTGTCAGAAGTCACTGGTGATCCACTACCTGCTTTCTCAGGAAAGGCCCCTCTTCTTAGCTTTCCTGGCATTTGGCCATCCTCACATTACTAGGAACCAAGAAAGACTGACTCTGTCCTTGGTTTACCCAAACAAGTGAGACCACTGGAACTGGGACTGGAACTGACTGTGGTCTCCTGGCTTCCTGAATCCCAAGTTTAGAGAGTTCCATTACCAAGGAAGTTATGTGAGGTAACTTCCTTCAGGAAGTGAATGAAGTCACTGCCTTGGCAAACACTTTGTCCTAACAGTTGCTTCCAAGGGTCCCATGAGATGGAGGGTGCACCTACTTCCTGTGACATTTTCACAAGTTAGAATGATATATCAACCATAGGCACCTGGGAACAGCTCTCCACACAGGCTTGGTTTGGTCCATCTTCTCTACATTAAGAAGAGAGAGGCTGATTCAGACACATCCCTTCACCCTGACCAGGTTGTTTACGATGGAAGTTGACTTTTCCTCCCTCAGGTCCTTCATTGCTGCCTACATCTTCTCCATGGATTATTTCTGTATTGACCTTTGAGGTTCTCAGCAGGTGGAAGATCCCCTACACTCCTGATTGTAAGACCAACTCTGTCCTGCTTTTCTGTAAAGTTAGATTGAGGGAACAGTGTATGGTTAGGGTAATAACAGGTTCGATTTGGGTTAGGAATCATTCTGCATGATGAATAATGGCAATGGGAACCTGTGATATTTACAAGAATATATAGGTGAAATATAAGTATGAATACAGAAGTCTAGGTAAGATTTGAAGCCCAGAAGAGCATTGGGTCCATGATTGGGATACTTAGCTTTGAAATACCTTCTGCACAGATGTCTCAGATAAATCGATAAAAAATGGCATAGGACCTTGTAAATTGGATGATTAAATGTAGAAGAAAACATCCACTTAAAAAGGGTAGTTGGTAGGATTGGAAAGATAGTCAGTAGGTTTAGGAAGAAGAGTGAGTATAGGATTTGCTCCAAAAGTTCTTTAGCAATAGGGTTTCTGGTAGAGAATGAATGTAAATGTCAGCACATGTGATGAGTCAGTAACAATGATTAACTGGGGAAAATATATAGGGAAGCAGATATCAATAGAGACAGGAAGAAATCAAGCAAAGTATAAATTGAGTGATAGGATTAGACATTTTCAGCATGGTAGATGTTGAATATACAATCTTAGAAAGAAACAAATATTTAGCAACAATAGGATTGACATTTGAGAGCATTAGGCAATCTGGACTTGGATGTTTTTAGTAATCCATGCTCACTTTCCATTTAGGCTTTGGTACAATCATAAGTGTGAACTTTGCATTTTGTGTCCAGAATATTACTGTGATAAAGTGTATATGTAGATCAGGTGACATGAGTATTTCTTCCACCAATTATGTGGTCAATATTTTGAAGATGTATAAATTAGTATTGGGTGTACAAATAGGTCTACACTGTGTCTACAAATATTGATAAAATGAATGAATAGACAATACTGTGAATAAATAATATAACTGGTTCCAACTTTAAATTATGGATTGAATTGATATCTTAAAATATACAGGAAATCTTATATTGATATACATACATTCATTACAACCATTTATAGATCTAATGGTAATATTAGGGTTATGATTTGTCATGAAGAGTGTGTGAGGTTTGCTTCAACATGATTATTGAAATCTAAAATGAAAAGTATTCTCATGAAAAGACCAGTCAAAAAACATGGAGGAATACATGTGTACTGAAGCAGGAAGTGATAGAAAGTGAAACAAATGCCTATAAATTTGCAAACTTGTGAATGAAATATTTATCCTATGATGTGCATAAACTGAAGAAATTGTCATGTAACATTGTTGAATAAAAATGAACGTCATAATACACATCATGTACCATAGTAATCTACTTGCATTGATGTTAAAGTGGGTCAGTTACTGTAGAAAAATTAGGACTTCTATGCACCATTCACTGAATTTAGATTTCAGTACTAGGAAACAATATGTATTTGAGGTGGATGAATATTTCTGAGAATAATTTTGTGAACATTTGATTATAAATCCACATACATGAATATGAATGCATTTAGGGATTGTATAATAAGACACATATATTTTATATTCTGAAAAATCTGGAGAGTGTGTGTGTATATACACACACACACACACACACACACACACACATGCACATGCACAGACATTAAAAGGTAGCAATATATATGCGAATCGAAATTTATCATGAAATATATATCATTCACAGATCGAAAAATATTCATTTTACTGAACATGGATTTATGTATTATCTTGTTCAACTAGGAAGCTCACCCATAGTTTTAATTTTCAGTTCCAACAACGTTCAGGAGGAGTGATCTCTTTTGACAATTTGTATCTGCCAAGTCTGCCACCTCACAAAAGTGTACATGTGTTACCAGGTAGGATTCTATATGTGCATACAAAAATACATGTGCTGAATAGGATACAGATAAAGGGAGACAGGAATTCACGTATTTGTTATCTTTAAAACACACGGAGAACTACTTCAATTTAATATTGACTTGATTTATAACACCTACCCTTTATCATACAAAAGGTAAGTCCAGCTATACACCATGCCTCCTCTGAACTGCTTGTATTTCTATTCTGTTTTGGTTATTTTGCTCCATCAATTTAGGATTGCCACAGTCTGGCTGGGCACAATTCAGGAGCCACTTGTCAAAAGCTAACTTTATTTTTAGAACCACACACTCCAAAAAATAGCTCCTCGGGAAAAACACTCAGAGCACAACTGCCACCACCGGCTTCCCACAAGCTCTCAACCTCCTCACTCCTCCTGCTCTTGAGGTCGATTGGCTGGGTTGTTTGAGCAGAGCCAAAATAGTCCCCCAAGAAGCAGCTTCATAATTTGAAAGGGTGGGGAAATAGCCCAATGGGCATCACCGCAGAGGAGCCAATCAGCTAGATGTTGCTGGGGCCGCTGTGAGCCAACCATCAGCTGGCAGTCTGAAAGTTTGCTTTGGCCCCTTGAGCTGTGGCTCTCAACATCTAACCCTCTCTGTTTAAACAACAAGCATGTGGCTTAGGGACCGTGCCTGCCTTAGGTTGTCCAATAGTACATATGGTCCTTACCCATTATCGAATGAGCTGACCTCAAGGTGTCAGCCTCCTGTCTTAGATTGGTACCATTGTAATTGGATCTTACCCATCACTGACTACAGGTCCAGTATACATCCACACCTGTGGAGAGGTCTTTGTACCAGGGGCGGGTGAGGTTCTTTGCCTCATCTCTGTTGGTACCCAAATTTTAGCTGAACGACCATGACAAGCAGAAGGGAGGAAGATACACCAAGGCAATTGATGGCTCTTTTTGAAAAAATTGTACCACCGATGACATCATCAGAGAAATACCCCAACACTACCACAAGTCGCTGCACCAACAGATAGTTCACAATGCATGCAGGTGAGTTCCCAATGCATACAAGTGATACATAGTCCAGGCAAGTTCTGCAAGCAGTTCAGTGATGGCTATTGCAGAAGCTGTAGATTGGTTTTATCTTTGTCTTCACATGCACTGGGATGAAGTTAGAAATTCTGGCAACAATGCCTAAAGAAAGAATTATGTAACATTCCAAAAGGCACTAAAAGAAAACAATTTTCTTAACAATTTACATTGTCTCGAAGAGAATTATTAAATATAATGCAAAGAAAAGGTGGATCCAACATGGTGGCGGGCAGAGAGGCTGCGCTTTTAATGCACTCACAGTGATGGGGTCATAAAGTCGCAAGGATAACTCTTGGATTCTACCAACGGAGATTCTCCTAGCAAAATTCCACTGAAGGGAGACCGCCCGGGAGCTACTAGAATTTTTTTGAAGCGTCTGTGTGACCCGGACGAGCGGGACCCTGCCACTAGACGCGGAGTTCGAGATTCACCAGCCACAGTCCGCGCACCGCGGGCACAGCTGCAGATCCATCCACCCGCCCGCAGCCAAAGTGACTGGGTCCTGCTAGACGCTGAGACATAGCTTGGCAGGAAGAAGTCTTTAGCCAAGCCTCCACGCGCCAGGAGCTGAGGCGAACCGGGCTGGGCCATTCCCACCCCTCCCCTCGGTCAATCAGGCAAGAAGCCTGGGGCCCGCCATAGCAGAGAGTTGACGTCATCGGAGTTCGGCTGGCGAAATTCCTTCCCAGCAGAATCCACTTTAGCAGGTGCGTGACTCCCCATACTGATACAAGCAGCCAGGAAACTTCATTGACTTCTCAGGGGTCATGTCCGTAGGGAAGCAGAGGAGAACCCAGACCCCAAGGCCCCCATATCACCAGTGGTGACCCCTAAGGTCTTAGCCGCCAGTTTACCACAGCACTGGGGCTTAAAAGGGACACTCGGTGGGGCTGCAAGTGTAACTAGATCTCTGGAGAATCACTTCTGGGAAACAGGACCTGGCTGGCAGGCTGACAGGAGGAAGGGGGTTAAGAGCTGGAGAAGTGAAATGGCTCTGGACTGACAAGTCTGAGAAACCCCCTGAAGACGCCGTACAGGGATAGCTCTCGGCAGGTAGAGAGCAGACACTCCGCTTGGAAGGCACAGCTCTGCCTACTGGAAGAGAAGAAGGTGGATCTCTAAGACTTTAATTTTTTTTGTTGTTGTTGTTGTTGCTGTTGTTGATATTTTTTTCTCTCCTTCTTCTCTCCCTGTTCCTTTCCCCCCTTTTCCTTCTCTCTTTCTATCCCATTTCAAGTTTTATTGTTCTTTTCATTCCCCTCTAATCTATCTCTCCCTCTATCATTTTTTGTTTTTAAGAGCACCTTCATTCTCCTACCGCCCAACTCTCATCCCAAGCATTACATCTTCCATTGTGTGTAATTGTCTAAATGCAAATAGGTGAATGTCTCGAGGCTGTCTATAAGACTCCTAAATACCTAGCTACTACCAACACCCTGATCCAATTGCCTGGTAGTATCCACCTTCAGTGGAGCAATCTTCCAAAGTAGCCAAGTCATACTAACCATTGTACCACCAGAGCACCCAACCTAAACATATAGTCCTAAGAACAAACAGCAAATCATTATATGCATACAGAACCTAGAAGCCTTATATGAATTGAATGAATCAGCTTTAAAGTAAAACAAAGCCCAAAATTTCTAGGCATAATCTCCCACCACAAAAGAGAGACAACAGAGATATACAAAGCCAAAACAAATGTATAGGAGAAAGCAGTTACAAAGCAGTCAAACAGAGCTGGAAAGCAACGTGAACAATATGAAAAAACAAGGGAAAAAAGGGTTACGAACAATGCAGTACAATCTAAATATACAGGAGGACCTAGAAGAATCAGAAATATGGACAGGGAAAGAAATCAAGGCATTCCTAATTCAGATGGAACGGAATATTAGAGAAGACATGAGACAGCAAATCCAAGCATTGAAAGTATATTTTGAAGAGGAACTAACCACACAAATTAAATCCACAAAGAATGAGCTTTATCAGGAGATAGAGGTGTTAAAAATAATCAAGTTGTAATCATAGAAATGCAAGAAACCGTAAATCAGATTAAAAGTGCTAATGAGAATATTACAAACAGACTAGATCAAGTAGAAGTCAGAACATCAGATAATCAAGACAAAGTATATCAACTTGAAAAGAATATAGTCAACACAGAAAAGATGCTGAAATCAAACATATAACACAAAACACAAGTGTGCACACATAATATAATACATACAACACATGACATAATATTAAAGGCCTTATGACTTTTTACAGGTGAAATCTCCATTGCAATGTCTAAAAACTCTATTGTCCAAAAATAGAACTGATCAGCAAAACATTAACCTAGGTCTGTATGAGCTAAAAAAATAAATAAATAAATAAAACTTCATGATATGAGAAAGGGCAATAATAAAATAGATGTTGAAAAAAACATTCTGGTTCTGTCACAGATGTAAGAACAGCCAAACTGGAGTTCTGGATATCAGCTCTTATTGATTTGAGCCAAATCATCTTATTTTTGGTCTGTAGAAATATCTTTAGTTAATCTCTCTGGAATCCAAATTGGCTACTCTTCTCGAGTAGAAACAAAAAAACAGACCCCGGACTCCAGACAATTACTGGGTCAGGACCTTTCCATTGTTCTGTTAGAATATCCTTCCAAAGTACCTTGGGCTTATGTACATTATTTGGACATATATGCCTTTCTGCAGCACTAAGCCCTGATGAACCCAAATTTAAAAAGTTTAGAGTAAAAGGGTTATTTTAAGTTTATCTTTGGGGAATATATACCCCTTCCCAATTCCTTCTTTTTGCTTTAATATGTATGTTTTAATAGTTTGATGTGATCTTTCAACTATGCCTTGTCCCTGTGGATTGTATGGGATTCCTGTTATATGAGTAATGCCAAATGATGAGCAAAATTGTTTAAAAGAGGTAGAAATATAACCAGGGGCATTATCTGTTTTTAACTCTTTTGGAACGCCCACAGTGGCAAAATTTTGTAAGCAATGAGCTATAACATCTTTAGTTTTTTTCTCCAGCAAGAAGGGAGACCATCAAAAATCCAGAAGAAGTATCAACTGTAACATGCAAATATTTTAATTTTCCAAATTCTGGCAAGTTTGTGACGTTCATCTGCCAAATATGGTTAGGTATCAATCCTCTAGGATTGACTCCAAGATTAACTTGTGGTAAAAAGGTCACACAATTTTGACATTGTTTTATTATTTGTCTAGCTTGTTCCTTAGTTATTTTGAAATGCTTTTGTAAAGTATTAGCATTGACATGGAACTTTTTATAAAAATTTATAGCTTCTTCTAGTGTAGAGAAAATATGTATGTATGTCATGTGTTGTTTTATCTACTAAATAATTGCCCAAACTAAGGGCTCCAGGCATTCCTGTATGTGTCCTGAAATGTCCTATAAAGAACGGATCTTTCCTGTCCCAGATTAGACTTTGTATAGTGGAAAGCAAAGAGAAAAGAGTAGAGGAAGGGGAAATCCTTCCACCATCTTCAAGTGATACTATAGCACTAACTATATACTGATTATCGGAAAATAAATTAATTACAGATGCTTTAAGCATCACAAAAGCTTGTAATACTGCATTAAGCTCTACATTTTGAGCTAATTGTTTTCGTACTAAAAATGTAAAAGTTTGATCAGGTGTAACTATTACTGCTGTACCATTATTTGACCCATCAGTGAATATATTTGTAGCATTTATAATAGGTGTTTTTCTTCTCATTTTTGGAAAAATTACATGATGTGATGACCAAAAAGACAATAAAGGATTAGATGGTAAGTGGTTATCAAATGAAACATTAGATTTGCACATGATTATTGCCCAAGTATTTAACTAATTATCTAACTCATCAATTTGATTCATAGTATATGGAGTAATAATTTTATTGGAAGACATTCCAATCAGTCCCTTTGCTGCTTTTATTCCTTTGAGTATTAATTGTCCTAAAGCCTCAGTATACCTAGTAAGAATAGTGTTAGGAGAACAAGATAAATGTATTCATAATAATGGACCTTCTTGCCAAAAATACTTCTGTAGGAATATTTTTTTGGTGGTAGTACAATAAATAATAAAGGCATTCTTAAATCAATTCTATCCAAATGAATATTTTCCATACATTTTTCAATGATTTTTAATGCCTTTCTTGCTTCAGGTGTTAACATTCGGGGTGCATTTGGATCTGATAGACCTTTTAGGATATCAAATAAAGGTTCAAACTCTCCTGTTGGTATACCTAGATACGGCCTTATCCAATTTATGTCTCCTAATAACTTTTGAAAGTCATTAAGTGATTTGAGTTGATCTATTCGTATTTGAATTTTTGGTGGATGGACCATGATTGAGGATAAAAGAACTTCTAAATAATTAATTGAAAAATTTAATTGTACTTTATCTATTGCTATCTCTAGTTTATAATTTTTTAATAAGTTTGTAAGTGTGGCATAACATTCTAGCAATGCGTTTTTAGCTTTCTGTGCTAATAATACACCATCCATATAGTGAAATATTTGTAGTTCAGGATTTTGATTTCTAAGTGGCTGGATTAATTTGTTAACATAAATTTGACACATAGTTGGACTGTTAGCCATCCCTTGAGGGAGTACTTTCCATTTGGATCTCTGATCAGGACCTTCATGATTCAGTGCAGGGATAGTAAATGCAAACCATGGACTATCCTCAGGATGAATTGCAGTTGAATAAAAACAATCATTAATATCTATAATTAAAACATACCAGGTTTTTGGCAAAGCAGAACATTGAGGAATTCCCAAATGAGCAGGTCGCATAATAACCGTCTCATTATTAATGGCTCTTAAATCTTGCAATAATCTCCATTTACCAGATTTCTTTTTGATGACAAAAATGGAAGTATTATGGGGAGATACAGACGGTTGTATATGTACTTCCGCTAATTGTTGTTTTACCAGGTCATGGGTTGCTTGTACCTTTTCTTTAGTCAGGGGCCACTGAGGAACCCATACTGGTATTTCTGATTTCCAAGTAGTTTTTATTGTCTTAGTGGCCCTTTCTTAAAATCCAACCCATGTCTGTCTGTTCTTTGATCTATTTGTATTAGGGCTGCTATACCTTGTTCTTGTTTTTCTAATCTTTTTCCTTTCCTAAAACCTTGTCTAACCATAATTGTGGGTACATTTTGATTGATGTTATTTGTTAATGTCAAACCTAATCGATCTAGGACATCTCATCCCCATAAATTTATGGGAAGATGATCCATACATATGGCTGTTTAGTTCCTTCACATCCTTCAGGATCCTTCCAATCTAATACCATTGCTCTTCTATGGGGATTAGTCACCAATCCTAGGCCTTGAAGCATTTGAGTGTATTGTTGTAATGGCCAATGTTTTGACGAGAGATGATGCTAAGTTCTTGATGAGAGATGATGCTAAGTTCTGCATCTGTATCCAATAGCCCATTAAATTCATGTCCTTGAATATTTAGTTTTAGCATGGGGCGAGAATCTAAATTTAAAGAAACATAGCCCAATCTACACGTGTGGAGCCTAATCCCTTGGAACCTCTTTCTACAGCATGACTGAAAAATTTATCATGTAGGCTTGGTATTATTAGTAACTGTGCTATTCTGTCTCTTGGTGAAATTACAGATATACCCTTTGGAGAACTGGCTATAATTTTTAATTCACCTTCTATGGTCTACAAGCATGGACACAGAGAGATACACAGACATAGAAACAGTTGCCTTGCCAAAGGACTTACTAGACACAGTTCACCCCAAACCAAACATTCTGCTTTTCCTACCTATTGTCAGAACATGATACAAAACCACAAACTCACACCCATACCCACAAGTCACCTCCTTCCCCAAAGTAGGTCTGTGACAATCCAGAGTTTCCTCTGACTGGTGCGCCATAATATTTTCCCATGAAATGGCCGGTACTGTCTCAGATCTGGTCTCCTTGGCCAACTCTGTGAAGTTTTCAGGAGCCAGCTATTTCCTGCTTTCTCAGGAAAGGCTCCACTTCAGAGCTCTCCTGGCATTTGGCCATCCTCACATCAGTATGTACCAAGAAAGACTGATTTACATTGTTTAGTAAATCCAAACAATGAACCCACTGGGACTGAGACTGGGACTGGCTCTGTGTCCCGGGCTTCCAGTTCAGAGAGTTCCATCACCAAGTAAGTGAGGTAGGTCACTGCTGGCTTGTGGGAAGCCGGTGATGGCAGTTGGGTTCTGAAGGTTTTCCTCAGGAGCTGCTTTGTTTGGCATGTGTGGTTCTTAAAATAAAGTTCGTTTCTTTTGTCAAGTGGCTCCTGAATTTTGCCCAGCCAGACTGTGGCATTTGGAGGGCCGCAAGGGGAATGAGTGAGGGTAAGTGATAAGGTAAACTGCTCACCTCTGAAGGCAGGGCGAGAGGATGGGAAGCCATTTTAAAATTCCTCTTGTTTTGCTTCACTTTTGTTTTAAGTTGCCTGTCCCTGGAGATGGGTAAGATGGAAGAAAAACCACTCACATCTGAGGAACTGATTGAGAGAAAAAAGAGATGGACATTTCAGGAGGATAGAAAAGCTATTATAATGATTTTCTGTTGTTCCACTTTTGTTTCATTCTGGTTCAGTTTTGTTTGGCGATATCTTCTTGGGTTGTATTATAGTTATAGTAGAAATATTCAAGTAAAAGAGAAGGTCTCTCAAGCTAGTCAGACAGAGATAAAAATTCAATTAAAAGAGAAGGTCTCTCTAGCTAGTTAGACAGAGGAAAAAAACAGGTGATTGATCCTGATAATGTGTCTGAATCAGCCTCTTGGACCTGTGTGAGGCTGTGGCTTAGATTCTCATCACCTGATGGATCATTCCGTGTGTGAATCCATACCCAAAATGGCCAAATGAGCAGTCCCTGTGGATGAAGTCTCTTGCCTTCCTCTGTAAGGCTACTGACCTCCATCAAGTGAGAATACGCATCCTTTGTGTCAAATGAATTCTTCAAAGCCCTGGAGAGTCTAGCACATAGGTTCTTTGGTTTTCTCATGACTCCAATTCACATAAAAATATCTATACCTGACAGTCAGTAGGCCTCAAATTGGAGAAGCAGAGGTGTATTAAGGGCAGGCCTATTTGATCACACGTGGTTCACAGGAAGGGTGTCCAGGCCACCATGACTTTAGGCAATGAGGGGCAAGAGAGCTTATTTTGGACACTGTCTTGGACTTCGCCACTCATGTAAACCTCCAGACAGAACTTAGTATGAGAGTGTATATATGGAAGAAGATGAGGACCATGTGGGAGTGTTTTGGTTTTAATTGTGGTCATTTGTGTGGTAGTTGGAAGATATGACTGGGTACACCTGGGCTGAACTCTGGTGTGATTCCCCTTAAAGACTGAGTTCTGGAACTGACTTAGAGAAGTGTTATCATGAAATATGTTGGGATTTCAGTTGGTCACGCATGAGAGTCGCCCTTGGAAACCGAGATCTAGGCCCAGGTTTGCTTTCCACAGAGCACTGGGAATCTCAGCCAGGATATCACATGGTTTTATTCTGAAAGACATGGCAGCCATATTTGAGAGTCAAAACACAAATGGACCTCACATTGTAGACAGCAATAGCCCTGGCTTCCTGTGAAATTTTGGCCACTCTTTGGAAGCCTTGCCTGTGAGATTTCTCCAGAGATTTCATTGAAATGAGCTTCCTCACCATTTAATTGTTCCTGAATGAAGTTAAACACACAGTGCCTCCAACATCATTCTTGAAAAATGGCTAGATAAATACCATGAAATTTTTGAAATTCCCATGACCATGAAAATGGTGTAGAACAGAGATGCCAGTAAGCTGGAGCCTGATGTGAAGTGGGCCTAGAAAAGTCGTGTGCAGGTGTGTGATAAAATATCTGTGGTGGGGCCATGTGGATCTGCCATTGGCTTCCAAATGGCTTGTGACTGACATGGTGCACCCAGCAGACCCTTCTATGTAAAGGCATCTTGTTATATGGAGAGTTTTCAGGGCAATGTTCAGAATCAGATTGCTATGGTCAAGGATGGGATTGAAGCCTGGTTGGCGCATTATCCTGCAGACCCTGACACACCACACGTGACAGAACTCCCTTTAGCACTGTGTCCCAGTTGAACTCCTTGTATTTTGTGAAGCAAATACCAAACTCACATTGCAGCAGCAAGAAACACATCGACAAGTGGAGGATTGCCGGATGGCTTTACAGTCCACACGGAAAGATTTTCCCCCCAGTGGCCACAGTTTACCTACAAAGAGAGAATTCAGCACTGCTGCCTCATGTTCATTAGAAAATAAGAAACCATGTCCTCCAGGTCACTTAGATACATACCTAGCTTTGATGGTCTCTCTACAAAAAAAGCTAAAACTCCTGACAACAACAAATATTTCAAGTGCCCAAACTCAGAGGCAGTTTCACCAGAAGTTTTAGTCCAGCAGAGCTCCATTTTTGTGGAGTATTTACCTGTCCCTTACTTTTGAAAACTCCTCTGCCACCTTCAAGGTTGTGAACTCTTGAGCATATTACATTCCAGATATGTATTCACAGATTTTCTAACTCTTCCACTCTAATTGTGTTTTACTTGGGGTGAAGGTAAAGTCAAGGCATTGTTCTGGATTAGAGTGCGAAGATTTTTGTGAAGCACATATTTACATACACATTGGATTCATTTTCCTATTTTCCATTCAAAATGCTGAATGGCTGACACTAACCCATACCCTACTAGACTCTGACTACTAATTCTAATATGATGGAGAAAAATAACCCAAACCGAATAGAAATACAAGCAGTTTAGACGAGGCATAGTGTATTGCTGGACTTGCCTTTTGCATTATACAGGGTAGGACTTATAAATCTAGTCAATATTTTGTTGAAATAGTTCTCCATGTGTTTTTAAAGTTAACAAATAGATGAATTCCTTTCTGCATTTCTCTGTAGCCAATTCAGCACATGTAATTTCATATGCACATATTGAATCATTCCTGTTATCACATGTACATTCTTGTGAGGTGGCTGACTTTGCAGATACAAATTGGGAGAAGAGATCACTCCACCTAAACACAGTTGGAAGTGAAAATTCAACCTATGGGTGAGCTTCATAGATGAACAACATGATAAATAAAATCATGTTCAGTATAATGAATATTTTTGGATCAGTGGATGATATACATTTCATGATGAATTTCGATTTCCATATATATTGCTACTTTTTAATGTGTGTGTGTGTGTGTGTGTGTGTGTGTGTGTGTGTGTGTACACTCTCCAAGTTTTTCATAATATTAAATATATGGGTCTTAATGTACACTCCCTAAATTCATTCGTATTCATGTATGTGGATTTATAATCAAATATTCAAGAGATTATTCTCAGAAATATTCATCCACCTAAAATACATATTTGTTTCCTAGAACTAAAAACTAACTTCTGTGTATGGTGCATACGAATCCTAATATTTCTACAGTAACTGACCCAGTTTAACACCAATGCAAGTAGATATTTATGGAACGTGATGTGTATTTTGATGTTCATTTTTAGTCAACACTTGTACATTACTATTTCTTCAGTTTATGCACATCATAAGATATATATTTCATACACAAGTTAGCAAATTTATAGGCATTTGTTTCACTTTCAATAACTTCATTCTTCAGAACACATGTATTCCTCCATGTTTTTTGACAAGACTTTTCATGAGACTTCTTTCTAAACACATTATATTCGATTTCCATAATCACTTTTGAAGCAAAACTCACACACTCTTCATGATGAAATATCACCCTAATATTACCATTAGAAGTATAACTGGTTGGAATGAATGATTTAATATCAATATAAGATTTTCTGTATATTTTCAGATATCAACTCAGTCCATTATTTAAAGCGGACCAATTATATTATTTATTCACAGTATGGTCTATTCTTGCATTATCTCTATATTCTTAGACAGATACTACACCACATTCTACCCCCAATACTCATTTATACGTCTTCAAAATATTGTTCCCAGAAATGGTGGAAGAAATACTCATGTCACCTGATCTACATATACATTTTATCACAGTAATATTCTGGAAAATAAAGCAAAGGTCACACTTATGATTGTACCAAAGCCTAAATTTAAAGTGAGCATGGATTTCTAAAAACATCCATGTCCAGGTTGCCTAATTCTCTCAAATGTCAATCCAATTGTTGACTACATACTTGTTTCTTTCTAAGATTATATATTCAAACTCAACCCTGTTGAAAATGTCTAATCCTATCACTCACTTTAAACTTTGCCTGATATCCTAATGTCTCTATTGATATAGGCTTTCCTTCATAATTTCCCAGTTCATCATTTTGACTGTTCATTTGTGCTGACATTTACATTCACTCTCTACCTGAAACCCAATTGCTAAATAACTTTTGGTCCAAATCCTATACTCACTCTTCTTTCTGAATCTACCGACTATCTCCCAAATCCTACTGACTATCCTTTTTTGAATGGATGTTCTCTTCGACATTCAATCCTTCAAGGTACAAGGTCCGATGCCATTGTGTATTGATTTATCTGAGACATCTGTGCAGGACATAATTCAAAGCTAATTCTCCCAATCAAGGGCCCAATCCCTTTCTGGGCTTCAAATATTACTTAGATTTCTGTTTTCATACATATATTTCACCTCTATATTTTTATAAATATTGCAGATTTCCAATACCATTATTCATCCAGCAAAATGATTCCTAACCCAAATCGAACAAGTAATTAACCCAAACCATATACTATTCCCTCATTCTAACTTTATAATAGAGCAGGGAAAGTCTTGGTCTTACAATATAGGAATGTAGGGTATATATCACCTGCTGAAAACCTCAAAGGTCCATGCAGAAATAATCCCTGGAGAAGATGTAGGCAGCTATTAAGGACCTGAGAGAGCAAAAGTCATCTTCCATGGAAAACAACCCTGTCTGGAGAGGGGTTGTTTCTGACTCAGTGTCTCTGTTCCTAATGTACAGAAGATGGACCAATCCAGGCCTGTGTGGAGAGCTGTTCACGGGTGCCTATGGGTGATATACTATTCTAATTGGTGAGAGTGTCACGGGAAATAGGGACAGCATCTATCTCATGGGACCCTTGAAAGCAACTGTTAGGAAAAAGTGGTTGCAAAGGCAGTGACCTCATTCAGTTCCTGAAGGAAGTGACCTCATCTCTATTCCTTGGTGATGGAACTCTCTGAACTTGTGATCCAGGAATCCAGGCACCCAGAGCCAGTCCTAGTCCCAGTCCCAGTGGGCTCACTTGTTTGGATATTCCAAGGACAGATTCAGTCTTTCTTGGTATCTATTGATGTGAAAATGGCCAAATGCCAGGAAAGCTTTGAAGACTGGCCTTTCCAGAGAAAGCAAGTAGTGGCTTACCACGGGCTCCTGACAATTTCACAGAGTTGGCCAAAGAGACCAGATCTGAGACAGGACAGGCCATTTTGGAGGTACATAGTAAGGCTCACCAGTGAGAGTACACTCCGAATAGTCACAGACCTACTTGGGGGAAGGCGATGCCTTTGTGGTTTTTGTTGTGTGTTTGTGGTTTTATCTCATGTTCTGAGAAAAGGTAAGAAAGGTGGTTTGTTTGGTTTGGAGTGAACCGTTTCTAGTAAGTGATTGGACAAGGCAAGTGTTTCCATGTCTGTGTATCCCAATGTGTCTGTTGTTGCAGACATTAGAAAAGAGAATGCATCAATGTATGGGTCCTGTCTAGTAGAAAGCTTCCCAGCATCAATCATGCCCAATTTATGAATGGACTGTGGCTTGCATTATCGAAGGGCAACACCTACAAACTTCCTTAGTTCCTGTTTTCTTCCTGAATTCTGGCTACACTCAAGAATAGGCTCATGGTTTTGTGTTCAAGATATTTACCACCTCCAAGCTCTGTGATATGGCCATGTACTGGATAGCTGAAGGGAATGGCGAGCATCTCAGAAAACTCAGATATCAGTGTGACCAGTAAAGTCTCAGTGGAGAAACCCTGCTATGGGCCTTTTGCTTACCTATTGTTCTTTTGCCCTGAATGTCAGGAAGGGCTTTGCCTCATGCCACACATTTGTGAAGCCTGAAGAAACCAGTTTTCAAATGGAAATGAGTGGGCATCACCTGTGGCTCTTTGCTTAACTGCTTTGGAAAGGGATGTGTCTTAATCAGTCTCTTGGCCCTGTGTGAGGCTGTGGCTTAGATTACCAACACCTGGTGGATGTAAAGAAAGATCCCATGTGTGCATACAAAATCAAAATGGCAAAAATTGCAGTCATTGTAGATGAAGTCTCTCGCCTTTCTCTGTAAGGTTCCTGACCTCCATCAAGTGGGAATAGGGATCCTTTGGGTCAAATGAATTCTTCAAAACCATGCAGAGGCTAGTCCATAGGTGCTTCGGTTTTTTCTTGACTCCATTTCACATAAAGAATCTAAATGCCAAAGTCAGAATGCCTCAAATTGGAGAAGTGGAAAAGTATTAATGGCAGACCTGTTTGATCACTCCTGGTTCACAAGAAGGGTGTCCAGGCCACCGTGACTTTAGTCACACACACACACACACACACACACACACACACACACACACACACATATATATATATATATATATATATATATATATATATATATATATATACTCTCCAGATTTTTCAAAATATGAAATATGTGTCTTATTTTACACTCACCAAATTCATTCATATTCATATACGTAAATTTATAATCAACTTTCCAAAGATTATTCTTAGAAATATTCATTCACCTGAAAAACATATTTCTTTCCTATACTGAAAAGTAACTTCAGTGAATGATGCACACAAATCCTAATATTTCTACAGCACCTGACCCAGTTTAACATCAATGCAAGTAGATTCCAATCGGACATGATGTGTATTTTGACGTTCATTTTTATTCAACACTGGTAGATTACTATTTCTTCAATTAATGCACATCATAGGATATATATTTCATCCACAAGTTAGAAAATTTATAGGCATTTGTTTCACTATCAATCACTTCCTGCTTCAGAGCACATGCATTCCTCCATGTTTCTTGACTGGTCTTTTCATGAGAAAAGGGATGGACAAGGCAAGGTAAGGCAACTAAGATACCACCGAAGACACGGAAACAGTCCTATTTGGTTACAACCGGATTTAGAGGGCATTGCTTCTGTTGTAATCATTTAATCCCCTGCACCCCAAGTTTAAATTGTTTCAGAATTTTGTACCCAACATGTAAGGGAGGGGCTCAGAAGTTCACAGTCTGCAGAAGTTCATAAAAAGCAGTTTTTGTTTCTGTTTTTTTTTTTCTCTGTTCTGGGCAAGTTAACATTTTAAGGACACCGGGAATGGGGCAGAGCTATTTTCTTCTCTCTGCCAGCTGTTACCATGAAGCCCAGTTGGTAACTTCTTTATCTTAGAAATGTAGCCATCTCTGTGAAGCCCCAGCTCAAGCTCAGAGGCCTTGTTTACATATTGCCAGCATTGTGACTGACTCTTTCCAAACACATTATTTTTGATTTCCATAATTACTTTTGTAGCAAAACTAACATATCTTCATGATAAACCGTAACCCTAATATTAATATTAGATGTATCATTGGTTGGAATGAATGATTGTATATCAATATAAGATTTCTTATATATTTTCAGATATCTATTCAATCTGTTATTTAATGTGGAACCAGTTATATTATTTATTCACTTATGGTCTATTCATGCATTATCTCTATATTCAATGACACAGTGTACACCTTTTTGTACCCCCAATACCCATTTATATGTCTTCAAAATATTGCTCCCAGAAATAGTGGAAGAAACACTCATGTCACCACATCTACATATACATTTTATCACAGTAGTATTCTGGAGACAAATGTAAAGGTCACACTTGTGATTGTACCAAAGCCTAAATGGAAAGTGAGCATGGATTACAAAAAACATCCATGTCAAAGTTGCCTAATGCTCTCAAATGTCAATCCTATTGGTGACTACATTTTGTTTCTTCTTAAGATTATATATTCTAACTCAATTCTGTTGAAAATGTCTAATTGTATCACTCACTTTATACTTTGCCTGATTTTGTAATGTCTTTATTGATATCTGCTTTCCTACATATTTTCCCCACTTCATTATTGTGACTGTTCACATGTGCTGACATTTACATTCACTCTCTAACCGAACCCCTATTGCTAAAGATATTGTTTTCCAAATCCTATACTCACTCTTCTTCCTAAACCTACCGACTATCTTCTTAATCTTACCGACTATCCCTTTATGACTGGATTTTCTCTTCTACATTCAAACATCCAAGTAATGTTCCTGCAAGCGTTGGAGGAAGAGATCACCAAGAGAGTGTCTCATGCAACAGCAAGGGGTTAATTGGGGGTCCAGCAAGCTGGGGCTCAGAGCTCACATGAATAGAGCAGAGAGCCCTGAGAACAGCTTAAGCAGAGCTTATATACTTTCCTTGGAGAGGGCAGGGACGGAAATTTATTGATGGGTCAGAGCGAGTGGGCGGTTAGTGTGAAAGTGGGTGAGGGAATACATTCTGCAATTTGGCAGTTGGGGACAGCACAATCTGGGGACAAGATTACAAACAGTTCTCAAGATTTCAACAGTGTTTTGTTAAGCATACAGAAAAACAGGAAGTTACAAGTAACTTTTTTATTAACCTTTCATTCCGCACTTCTTCTTCTTGCTACTTTTAATCATAAAAGTGATTATTGGGGCGTGTCACATTCTATGTCTGCTAGTGGGGTATTACCATAAGTTTAACTTGTCCAATTTGAGCTTGGAGTAAAGAAATTACATGGTTGAGCAAACAGGGTTTTATAGTTAGAAATAATATGAGGATTATTATTGGACAGGCCAGGGTTGATAAAAGCGTAGATAACCAGGGGGACTGTGTGAACCAAGACTCAAACCACCCTTTTTGGGCCTCTCTCTCTCATTGACGCTTTTCAAGGCATCCTTTTATTTTACTCATAGGTTTTTTTTACAACCTCAGTATGGTCGGCATCAGAACAACATTCTTATATCAATGCAGCACAAAGGCCCCCTTCTCTCATGAAGAGGAGGTCCAACCCTCAACTGGTGTGTAAAACAAATTCAGATACAGATGTTAAAGATTACTGCAAAGCTGTGATGGAGGTTTCTATTATCTTTAAGTTTTGGTCTCTTGCTGCTTCTATTTGGGTCATTTGTTGTGTACCATGGAGCAGGGCAGTGGTTCCTGTGATTATCCCTGCCGCAACTCCAATTCCTAATATGATGGCTAAAGTGAGGGATATATGTTCCCAGTGGAACCGGGTTGTATGCCCCCCTGTTTGAACTTCAAATGAACCTGGGTCATTATAGAGCAATCTGGGACACATCTTCACCATTACACAATTAATCACATCTGTTGACCATTTCATGAAAACATAAACAATGTTTAAGTATATAGAATTATACTGTTGTAGGGACGGACAAGGCACGGCACTTAAGATAGCACCAAAGACAGGGAAACAGTCCTATTTGGTTGCAACCGGATTCAGAGGGCATTGCTTCTGTTGTAATCAATTAACTCCCTGAACCCCAAGTTTAGGTAGTTTCAGAATTTTGTACCCAACATGAAAGAGAAGAGACTCAGAAGTTCACAGTCTGCAGAAATTCAAAAAAAGAAGCTTTTTTTTCTGTTTTCTCCTCTATTGTGGTCAAGTTAACTTTTCAAGGACACCTGGGAGGCAGAGAGCTTTTTTTTTTCCTTTTCTTTTATCCCCCTGCCAACTGTTACCATGGAGCCCAGTTTGTAACTTTTTATCTTAGAAATGTAGCCATCTCTGTGAAGCCCCAGCTCAAGGCCAGAGGCCTTTTTCACACATTCTGTGAAAAACTATTAAGGGGGTGTCTAGCTTAGGAGTGCTGATTTTTCCAGCCAGTAGCCAAGTAGAACAGGGCAACAGAAAAAGAGGAAGTTAATCTACACTGACTCATTTATAGAGACTCTTTTGCTGAAAGTCCTAAAGTCAGCCATGGTGAAGACTTCTGGAGAAGTTCAGTGAAGATTTTTCTGTGGGCCTGGTACAGAGGGGGAAGACGTGGAAGGCGGGGGGTGAGAGCAGCTCCGTGGATCTGAGAATAAGGAAGGAGAAATGTAAAAGAATAATGGGAAAGGGTTTTGGGATTTTCCTAGCAACATAAATTGAGCAGTAGAACAGGTAGAGCAGAAAGGAAGACAGGAGTGAGTATCCCAAAAAGCCTGTGAGGGACTTTAAATTCTTAGTAACCTGTTTTCAGTGATGACAAAGAAACTTTAAAGGCCATTTTCATTACATCTTCGATAGGGGTCTGAGGGTTCTCCTAAGCTGGTTTGAGCTTTGGGTTAGGTGGTAAGAGGATCTGGTGGGATCCGGTGTGGGCACTGACAGGAAAAGAGAGAAGTGAGTGGGTGGATGGGTACCTCAGTACCTGCTACCTCAGCAAGGGGGCAATGCTCTGAGAACCGGCAGAGGTTTCGGTTTTTGATCTAGTAATTGGAGAAGAGAAATCAGGTTTGCTGAGGTGGGACTGACAGCAGAGAGTATGGAGCAGAAGGCTGAGTTTGAGGAACTATTGGAGAAGCATAGTTCAGGATGTGAGCGAAAGAGGAAAAAGGCCTTCACATAGGGGAATTTCCTTTCACCCTTTTGAGCACTTGCAGAAGTTAAAAAGGTCACACAGAATTTGAGGATCTAGAGACTCCTCTGGGGGCCATCAGTTTGGGTTGTCTAAGTGGTAATATGGCCAATGCTGTGTACTGAATTTGATGAGGATTTTGGGTTTTACCAGGCAGCCCCTGTATGCTCAAATCCCAATGACTTACAGAATAAGTCGGCTTTTCCCCCACACAGCCATGGCGGTTTGTGGTTTGATAGTCTGCCGGGCAAACATACTAATATAGGCTAGCCAACCTGCATCTGGCTTGCCTGTCCCTACAACCATAATGTTTGTTTCCATTATCTATGGTACGGAAAGGATTTAATGGAATTTTAATGGGATCCTCTTCATCAGTGATATTCTAATAGGAAAGACCTATAGCCAGCTGACAAATGTCTGGGTGGAGAGATGGCCACCAGGTCCCTAAGGGGGCTGTATGCAAGATAGACCATACTTCTTGTCTAGTAGGATTTGTGATCAGCCATCGCTGCTGAAGGGGCTGATGAGCGTTAGGACTACGGGTGGCCAAGGAGAGAGTCTATAGCCTTACCCACGTGGCGAATATGCAATTTGAAAGGGTTAACAGTCATTTCCAGTTTCCAGCCAGAGTCTGGACATGGCACAGGCTTGAGATGAGAGGCATGGATGCAGGAAGTGATTCCCTCTACTTTTAGTGCTGTAGGTGCTATAAGTAGCACCTGGAATGTTCCTTTCCAGTGGGGTTCCAGGGATGACACCTGATGTCATCTTATTCAGAGGAAGTCTCTTTCTTGATATCAACGTGGATTCCCCTCGTCCCCAGGTTGGAAGCCAGTAGCCACCTGTTTCCACAGGTATAGCTGAGTTCTTAAAAGAGATTTAAGTCTGTCAAGCAAGGGTGTGTGGAAGGGATCCTTAGGTCTTAGAGTCGGGGTTAGGTCTCTTAGTGGAGGAGGGGCCCCATAGAGAATTTCATAGGGGGTGAGGTTACACAAAGAAACAAAGGGAGTATTTCTTGCATGAAACAGTGCATAAGGCAGGAGCATAGTCTAATCTTTTATGCCGGTCTCTAAGCTTAATTTCGTTAAGGTCTCTTTAATGGTTCTATTTATTTTTTTAATGTGTCCTGAGCTCTGGGGTCTATAAGCGCAATGTAAATTCCAATTAATCCCTAGGGTCCTGGCTAACCCCTGATTTTCCTGGCCCATGAAGGCTGTTCAATTATCAGACCATGTTACATTAGGCAGGCCGTGTCTTTGATAAATATCTTTCAGGAACTTCTTGACCACAATATGTGCCGGTTTTCTTTTATTTTTTTGGTGGGAAAGGCTTCAATCCATCCTGAAAATGTATCTACAAAGACTAGGAGATATTTAAGTCCATACCTTGCTGGCTTAATTTCAGAAACGTCCACTTCCCAGATTTGTACTGGTCTGGTTCCTCATAGGTGCTTTCCTGCAGGAAGCTTGGAAGGGTAAGCATTAACCAATTGACAGAACTGACAGGCTTTTGTTAACCATTCAATTATTTCCTTTCACTGTGAGTGAGTTAGTCTAAAACTCTGTTCTTGATCCTACAGTAATGCCTGCAGTTTTTTTGAACCAAGTTGATTGAGTTGATGTACATTTTTAACATAGTGTAGGGCTTTCTGAAATTCCAGGCTGGGCTCACTGAAGTTGAGGAGTTCATTGTCAGTGTTCTTAGATGTTATCAAAAGCTTGCTGGTGCTCAAGGGTCCATTGGAATTGGGCATTCTCATTTAACAGCGGGTATAAAGGAGCAGCTAAGAACACAAACCCAGGTCCATAACCTGCTAAAGCCAGCAGTCCCAAGAAACTCTCTATGTTGTCTCCTGTTAAATGGGGGTGGTATCTGCACAACGGTTTGTTTCCTGGGCTCAGTGAGCCATCATTTACCGTGCCTAAGGGAATACCCCAGGAAGATTACTTCTTGCTGGCAAATTTGGGCCTTTTTGTCCGAAGCTCTCTACCTGAGTTGAGCAAGCTCAGATAATAGTGCTTGGGTCTCAGACTCACAGTTTTCTTTGGTGTTGGCTGCCAGTAGCTGGACATCCACATATTGAAGCAGAATGACTTCGGGTTGCATAGTTCTAAAGTTGTTGAAATGTCTGTGAAGGGCTTCATCAAAGAGAGTGGGGGAGTTTTTGAACCCCTGTGGGAGTCTAGTCCAAGTTAGTTGAAAAGACGTTCTGGTTTCTGGGTCTACCTACTCGAAAGCAAACAGCAACTGACTATCTTTATGCAGAGGCAAGCAAAAGAAAGCATCTTTTAAGTACAGAACAGTATACCATTTACACTCGGCCACAGCAAAGAGGTTATTGGGGGTCCAGCATGCTGGGGCTCAGAGCTCATTTGAATAGAGCAGAGAGCCTGAGAACAGCTTTAACAGAACTTATATACTTTTCTTGGAGAGGGCAGAAAGGGAAATTTATTGATGGGTCAGGGCGAGTGTGCGATTTGCGTGCACCCGGGTGAGGGAGTATATTCTGCAGTTTGGCATTTGGGGACAGCACATCCTGG
This sequence comes from Callospermophilus lateralis, assembly GCF_048772815.1. Classification (NCBI taxonomy): domain Eukaryota; kingdom Metazoa; phylum Chordata; class Mammalia; order Rodentia; family Sciuridae; genus Callospermophilus; species Callospermophilus lateralis. Next base: position 446,533 of record NW_027513606.1, read on the forward strand.
GAACAAAATTAGCAAACAGTTCTCAAAATTTCAACAGTGGTTTGTTAAGCATACAGAAAAACAGGAAGTGACAAGTGCCCATTTAATTAACCTTTCACCTAAGCAAAATGGAAAGTGAGCATGGATTACTAAAAACAACCATGTCCAGGTTGCCTAATGCTCTCAAATGTCAATCCTATTGGAGGCAACATATGTCTTTCTTCCTAAGATTATATATTTAACCTCAACCATGTTGAAAATGTCTAACCCTATTTCATTATACTTTGCCTGATTTCCTAATGTCTCTATTGATATCTGCTTTCCTACATATTTTCCCCAGTTCATCATTGTGACTGACTCTTCATATGTGCTCATATTTACGTTCACTATCTACCCAAAACCCTATTGCTAATGAAACTTTTGTCCAAATCCTATATTCACTCTTTTTTCTGAACCTACTGACTACTTTCCTAATCCTGCCGACTATTCCTTTTTGACTTAAAGTTCTCTAGGACATTTAATCATCCAAGGTACAAGGTCCTCTGCCATTGCACATCGATTTATCTGAGATATCTGTGCAGAACATAATTCAAAGCTAAGTATCTCACTAAAGGGCCCAATGCCATTCTGGGCTTCAAATCGTACCTAGATTTCAGGTTTCATACTTATATTTCACCTATATATTCTTGTGAATATCGCAGGTTCCCAATACCATTATTCATCCCGCAGAATGTTTCCTAACCCAAATAGAATATGTTATTAACCCTAACCATACACTGTTCCCTCAATCTAACTTCACAAAAGAGCAGGGACACAGTTGGTCTTACAATACACGAATGTAGGGGATCTTCCACCTGTTGAGAACCTCAAAGTTTGATGCAGAAATGATCCCTAGGGAAGATGTAGCAGCTATGAAGAACCTGAGAGAGCAAAATTCATCTTCCATGGCAAACCACCTGTTGAGGATGAAGTGATGTGTCTGAATCAGCCTCTCTCCTACTGATATAAAGAAGATGGACCAAACCAACCCTGTGTGGAGAGCTTCTCCTGGGTGTCTATGGTTGATATACCATTCTAACTTCTGAAAGTGTCACAGGAAGTAGGGGCAGCCTCCATCTCAAGGGACCCTTGGAAACAAGTGTTAGGACAAAGTGGTTGCTAAGGCAGTGACCTCATTCCCTTCCTGTTGGAATTGACCTACCTCACTTCTTTGGTGATGTAACTCTCTGAACTTGGGATCCAGGAAGCCAGGCACTCAAAGCCAGTCCCAGTCCCATTCCCAGTGGACTTACTTGTTTGGATTTACCAAGGAGAGAGTCTGTCTCTCTTGGTACCTAATGGTTTGAGGATGACAAAATGCAAGTAGAGCTCTGAAGATGGGCCTTTAATGAGAAAGCAGGTAGTGGTCAGCACAGGCTCCATACAACTTCACATAGATGGACAAGGAGACCAGACCTGAGACAGTACAGGCCATTTTGGGGGAACATAGTATGGCCCACCAGTCAGAGGACACTCTGGATAGTCACAGACTTACTTGGGGGAAGGAGGTGACTTTTTGAGTGTGGGTGTGAGTTTGTGGTTTTGTCTCATGTTCTGAGAATAAGTAGGAAAGGCGGTTTGTTTGGTTTAGAGTGGACTGTTTGTAGAAAGTCCTTTGACAAGGCGAGTGTGTCTGTGTCTGTGTATCCCACTGTGTCCTTGGTTGTACACATTAGAAAACAGAATGGATCAATGGATGTATCCTGTCTAGTAGAAAGCTTCCCAGCATTCATCCTGCCCATTTTAGGAAAGGCCTGCTGGTTGCTTTTCGATGGGCAACACCTACTATCTTCCTAAGTTACTGTTTTCTTCCTGAATTCTGGCCACTCTCCAGAATAGGCTCATGGTTTTTTGTCCAAGATATGTACCACCTCCATGCGCTGTGACATGGCCATGTACTGGATAGCTGAAGGGAATTGCAAGCATCTCAGAAAACTCAGATATCAGTGTGACCAAGAAAGTCTTAGTGGAGAAACCCTGCATTGGGATTTGCTGACTTATTTTTCTGTTACCCTGAAGTCAGGAAGGTCTTTGCCTCAGGCCACCCCTTTGTGAATTTTGAAGAAATCAGTTTTCAAATGGAAGTGAATGGGCATCACCTGTGGCTCTTTGCTTAACTGCTTTGGAAAAGTATGTGTCTGAATCAGCCTTGTGGCTCTGTGTGAGTCTGTGGCTTAGATTATCAGCGCCTGATGGATCTAAAGAAAGATCCAATGTGTGCATCCAAAACCAAAATGGCAAAAAGATCAGTCATTGTGGATGAAGTCTCTCGCCTTCCTCTGTAAGTTTCCTGACCTCCACCAAGTGAGAATAGGGATCCTTTGGGTCAAATGAGTTCTTTCAAGCGCTGCAATGTTGCTTTGGTTTCCTAATTACTTCAAATCACATAAGGAATCTGTACCTGACAGTCAGTAGGCCTCAAATTGGAGAAGCAGTGCAGTATTAAAGGAAGAACTATGTGATCAATCCTGGTTCACAGGATGGGTGTTCTTGCCACCCTGAGGTTAGGCAAATGAGGGGCAAGTGAGCTTATTTTGGACACTCTCTTGGGCTGAGCCATTCATGGAAACCTCTAGCCAAAGGGTATAATGAGTGTATATATGTAAGAAGATGAGTGCCATGTGAGAGTGTTTTGGTTTTAATTGTGGTCATTTGTGTGGCGGTTGGAAGAGATGACTGGGTCCACCTGGTCTTGAACACTGGTGTGATTCTCCTCAGAGACTGTGTTCTGAAACTGACCTCAGAGAAGTAATTGCTTTGGAAAGAGATGTGTCTTAATCAGGCTCTTGGCCCTGTGTGAGGCTGTGGCTTAGATTATCAGCAACAGACGGATCAAAAAAATGATCCCATGTGTGCATCCAAAACCAATATAGCCAAAAGAGCAGTCATTGTGAATGACTGTAAGGTTCTGAAAGAATAAAAGAAATTGAAATTGAAATGTGAAGAACCAGGTTTTGTAAAGTTTCCAAGCTGCACTCAGAACCTGAAATTCCTGTGGCAGTTAAGACAATTCCTGGAACTGCCCATTAGATGTGTGTTGAAATCTTCCCTGACCACCTAGTTACTTAACAACCCCTTCCCAGAAGCCGTGCTTCTCACCACGTATACATCTCAGGGCTTCAACCAATCAGTTTAAATGTATACCCCTTCTCAGGGCTGACCAATCACCCCCTTCCCCAACTTTTCCCACCAATGAATGTGCTAATCATGTTTTAGAGTAGTTACTTGATTTTCCCGTGGTACATGATGATTTCCTAAAGGAGGCTATGATGTATGTAAAGTCCCTGAGCTCTCTAAGCAGTGTATATAAATTCTGCTCAAGTTGTTCTCGGGGCTCTTTGTTCTTTGCTCCTCTGAAGGGAGCTCTGAGCCCTAGCATTCTGGACCCCAAATAAACCCTTTGCTGATGCATGAGAAAGCCTCTTTGTTGTCTTTTTCTTTGACGTTCGCAGCACCTTTTCATCTGGAGGCCCCAGGTGAGATATCCGGCAGCGGTGGACGGAAGACCTCAAGGGACTCCTCTCGGGGTAAGTAAGGTGCCTCTTTCTGGTTTCGGGTTTCTGGCTAGGGCGTGGCAAAGTGGCTGTTGGTGAAGAGCATTAGCTCTCTCCTATGGTGTGACAGACGTGTCACAGCGCCAAGGTCACGTCCCTGAGGGACACTCCGGAGGACTAGGGAATTCAAGGAATAGTAGTTTCCTCAACTCGGTTATGTTTTGCTTCAGGATTCGATTTGCCAGCCCATCAGGTTTTGCCGGTAACTCAGTTTTGGTCATTGTTCTGAACTCATGTTGAGTTTACTGTCTGTCTTTATTGTCTAACCCATTGCCAGTTACTCAGTTCTAATCTTTGTCTTGGACTCATGTTAAACGTTTACTGTTTGTCTTTGTCTGTGTTGTGTTTGTGACTTCACTGTCCCTGTTTGAGTAACTCCCATTATGGGACAAAGCACTTCCTCTTCTCTGTCCCTGACCCTTGATCATTGGACTGATGTCCGCTCAAGGGCCCAGAATCTTTCTTTTTCAGTAAAACACTGTACCTGGCAGACTCTCTGTGCTTCAGAATGACCCATCCTCGAATTCGGATGGCCCCAGAAGAATCCTTCCACTTTCCTCTAATCTGAAAATTCAGAGATATTTTCATTCAGCCGGGGCCACGTGGCCACCCAGATCAACAGCCATATACCCCTTCCCCAACATTCCTATCATTCAAACTTTCCGCTCCTCTCCCTCTTCCTTCCATTCTCCCTGAGTCACAAGACTGGACACTCCACCCCCTCCTTATCGTCTACTCTCCCTCCCCAACCCCCAACACAGTTCCTGATGATCCTCCCACCGCTGACTCAGCCTCTCCACTGCTAGAGGCAATTGGGCCAGACCCAAGCCCTCCAGGGGACTTCCCCACAGCAGCAGCAACCCCTCCTCTCCTGAAGGAAGCTGGGCAACCTAAAGGAACCCACCGGCGACGGATAATAGAAAACTCAGAAGCCCCTGTGATGCTCTCTCTCCATTCCTATGGGCCCATGAACCGACCCAACTGGGACCCCAACACCTTTGAAGGTAGGAAGCATCTGTCCACTTATCGCCAGGCTCTAATAGCGGGTCTCCTAGTGGCCGCCAGAGAGCCGACCAATTTGGCCAATGTAAGAGAGATTATCCAAGGGCCTAATGAGTCTCCCTCTATGTTTCTGGAGAGAATTAAGGAATCATATAGAAAATATACTCCTTTTGATCCTCAGGCAGATGACCAAAAGGCATTTGTTACAATGGCCTTTATTGAGCAGGCTGCCCAAGATATTAAGAGAAAGTTACAATGTCTAGATGGGTTACAAAATACGACCTTAAGAGATTTAGACAGAGAAGCTGAAATAGTATATTATAAGATATATATTATAAGTATATAGTATAAGTATATAAGTATATTATAAGAGAGAAACTGAGGAGGAGAGGGAACAGAGGAGAGAGAAGGAAAGGGAACAAAAGGAGGATGAAAGGAGCAAAAGGCAGACAAAAGCATTGTCTAAGGTTTTCTTCACAGCAGCAAATACGCCAGAAATTAAAAAGCAGGGAGTCAGAAAGGGATACTTGGGCCCACGCCAAAGGCTGTCCCTGGCCTCAGATCAATGTACCTACTGTACAGAAAAAGAACACTGAGTCAAAGAGTGCCCCAAAAAGAAGAAGCCACAGCAGCCCGCCATGCTGACTCTAGAAGAGGACTTGGAATGTCAGGGCTCGGATCCCCTCCCCAACCTCAGGGTAACATTTGAAGTGGAGGGGACTCCAGTGAACTTTGAAGTGGATACAGGAGCAGTATACTCAGCCCTTAAGTCTTCACTGGGCCCCATATCAAATAAATGGTCCCTAGTTCAAGGGGCTAATGGCACTACATATCGGGCTTGGACAACTAAGAGGATTATGGAAGTAGGAAAATGAAAAGTCCACCACTCTTTCCTAGCAATCCAAGAATGCCCAGCCCCATTGATGCACAGGGATCTGCTTACCAAACTCGGGGATAGAGTAACTTTTAACCCTGATGGTCCCCAAGTGGATGTTCTAAAGCCTTCAGTAAAAACTCCCATAGTCAGAGAATTGACTATGTCTGTAGAAGATGAACATCAACACTTCGTGCCCCCTAGGACTGATCAAAGAGGCAAACTACAACAGAAATGGATAAAAGATTATCCTAATGCCTGGGCAGAAACTGCTGGGTTAGGTCTAGCTGTAAAACAACCTCCAATAGTAGTAGAATTAAAAGCCTCGGCCTCTCCAATCAGTGTTAAACAATATCCTCTAAGCAAAGAAGCTAAGGATGGGATAAGTCCCCATATTCAGAAATAATTGGCCATTGGGGTCCTAAGGCCCTGTCAATCAGCCTGGAATACCCCCCTGCTACCAGTAAGAAAGCCAGGAACTAGGGACTACAGTCCTGTTCAAGACCTAAGAGAGATCAACAACAGAGTGCAGGACATTCACCCCACAGTACCCAATCCATATAATTTGCTTAGCACTCTGAATCTGGAGCGGGAATGGTACACTGTGCTGGACTTAAAAGATGCTTACTCCTGCTTGCCTCTACATAAGGACAGTCAGTTGCTGTTTGCTTTCGAGTGGATAGACCCAGAAACTGGAACATCTGGCCAACTAACCTAGACTAGACTACCACAGGGGTTCAACCCCCCCCCACACTCTCTTTGATGAAGCCCTCCACAGGGACATAAACGACTTCAGAACTGCACACCCCGAAGTCACCCTACTCCAATATGTGGATGATCTGCTACTGGCAGCGGACACCAAGGAGAACTATAAGTCTGGGACCCAAGCACTATTATCCGAGCTTGCTCGGCTTGGATATAGGGCTTCTGCCAAAAGGCCCAAATTTGTCAGCAAGAAGTAATCTTCCTGGGTTATTCTCTTAGGGGTGGCAAATGATGGCTCACTGAGAACAGAAAACAAACCATTGTGCAGATACCACCCCCATCTAATAAGAGACAACTCAGAGAGTTTCTTGGGACTGCTGCCTTTTGCAGGTGATGGATTCCTGGGTTCACCTCTCTGGCTGCCCCTTTATACCCGCTGATAAAGTGTAATGCCCAATTCCAATGGACCCCTGAGCACCAACAAGCTTTTGATAATGTCAAAAAAAGTGCTGCTATCTGCTCCGGCCTTAGCACTCCCAGATATAGATAAACCCTTCACTCTCTACATCGAGAAAAAGAAAGGAATAGCACGGGGAGTGTTCACTTAGAATTTGGGACTTTGGAAAAGGTCGGTAGCATTCTTATCAAAAAAACTGGACCCAGTGGCTACTGGGTGGTCCCGTTGCTTAAGAGCTATAGCAGTGGCAGCGCTTCTAATAAAAGATGCTCATTAATGAACGTTGGGACAGAAGCTATCCATGATAGCCCCCCATGCCCTGGAGAGCATCATCTGTCAACCTCCAGAGAGGTGGCTATCAAACTCCAGAATAAACCACTACCAGAGCCTCTGGATTAGCAAAGACAGAATAACTCTTGGACCTTCTGCTCCACTCAACCTGGCTGCCAGAAGAATCATCAGGACCTGTCGCTCATGAGTGTCAACACATACTGTCAGAGGAAACCAGTATAGGACGAGACTTGAAAAATCCAGCCACTGCCTCACCCTGAAGTCGTATGGTTTACGAAAGAGAGCAGCTTCCTCCAAGATGGTATGTGGCGGGCTGGAGCAGCAGTAGTTAGCAAAACTAATGTCATCTGATCCTCTGGTCTCCCAGAAGAGACATAAGTCCAAAAGGCAGAACTGATTGCCCTTACGAAAGCATTGGAACTAGCAACAGGCAAAAGGGCCACCATATACACTGATAGCCGCTATGCATTTGGCAATGCTAATGTGCACAGGGCTATTTACCAGCAAAGGGGGATATTAACCTCCACTGGGAAAAAAAATAAAGAACTAAGTTGAGATTCTCCACCTTCTCTCAGCAGGGCAGGGCACTAAGGAACTAGCTATAGTGCACTGTCCAGGGCACCAGAAGGGAAACGACCTTGTCGCAGTTAAAAACAGAAGGGCAGATGAGGAAGCTTAATTGGCAGCCCTAAACGGAGTGACTCTGTTAACTTTTTCCACACCAGGGGGATCAACATTCAGGAGACTTGGCCACACTGGAACATTCAGGCAACTTATCATGTGAGGAGACAGATACAGAACTCTGGGACCCTACAGAGCCAAGTTTAAAATTTCAAAAAGCCCACCTTTATGTCAAAGACGTACACTAGCTCACCCACTTAAGCTCAAAGAAGTTATAGGCTCTCTTAAAGGACCGAAGAAAGGATTTATTAATGACTGACTCACAGAGGAAAGAAATTGCTTAGCAGGTGACTAGAGCTTGTCACGTCTGCCAATTAGTTAATGCTTACCCATCCAAGCTTCCTGCAGGGAAGCGCTTACGAGGAACCAGACCAGGACAATTCTGGGAAGTGGACTTTTCCTGAAATTAAGCCAGGAAGGTATGGACTTAAATATCCCCTAGTCTTTGTAGATACTCTTTCATGATTGGTTGAAGCCTTCCCCATGAAGAAAGAAACGGCTCAGACGGTGCTCAAAAAGATTCTAGAAGACATTTTTCCAAGGTTCGGCCTGCCTAAGGTAATAGGGTCCAATAATGGACCGGCATTCGTTGCCCAGGTAAGTCAGGGATTCACCAGGACCCTGAAGATTAATTGGAAGTTACATTGTGCTTATAGACCCCAGAGCTCAGGACAGGTAGAAAGGATGATTAGAACCATCAAAGAGACTTTAAAGAAATTAAGCTTGGAGACCGGCATAAAAAATTGGACTATGCTCCTACCTTAAGCACTGTTTCGTGCAAGAAGTACACCCTCTTCCTCTTTGTGTAAACTCACCACTTATGAAATTCTCTATGGTGCCCCTCCTCCAGTAAGGGACCTAACCCCAACTCTGAGACTTAATTATTCCTTTCACACCCCCTTGCTTGACAGACTTAAAGCCCATGAACAAACACAGCACCCAGCAATACCTGTGGAAACAGTTGGCCACTGCTTATCAGCCTGGAGACGAGGGAACCCCACATCGATATCAAGTGGGAGTCTTCGTCTATGTGAGACGGCATCAGGTATCATCCCTGGATCGCCGCTGGAAAGGACCATACCAGGTGCTGCTTATAACACCCACAGTGGTGAAAGTGGATGGAATCACTTCCTGGATCCGTGCCACCCATCTCAAGCCTGCGCCCTGTCCAGCATCCGGCTGGAAACTGGAACAGAGTGGTAACCCTCTCAAGTTGCGTGTCCGTTGTGTGGGTAGGGCTATGGATTCTTCCCCTGACCACCAGCAGTCCTAATCACCATCAGCCTGTTCAGCAACAATGGCAGCTATAAATCCTACTGGGCAAGTAGTGTGGTCTATTTCACATACAGCCCTCTTATGGACTTGGTGGCCATCTCTCTACCTGGACATTTGTCAGCTTGCCATAGGCCTCTCTGACTAGGATCTCCCTGACATAGAGGACTCCACACAGATCCCACTCAAACCCAAACCAGGGCAACATAGACCACCTTACCCCATGAATTATGGATATCATCTTCCCCAGCTCAGGTGTAAACTAGCCAGTCTTGATTTTTATGTGTGCCCAGCTGATTTCTGAAGTCGCAAACAGGCCCAAACCTGTGGAGGACCCAGTGACATTTATTTTAGATCTTGGGGTTGTGAACAAACGGGAGCTACATGGTTGAACCCAAATTCCCCAGACAGTATCATTCAGGTTGGAAAAAATGACACCTGGATTGATCCCAAGAAATGTGCCGCTAGCCAAGTTGTGTCAAAAACTCACTCTGGAAAGAATAGTCTATGTTACCCCCTCAATATAACTTTCACTTCCAAAGGAAGGGGCTACCTCAGAACAACATGGTCTATGGAAAATACGTGGGAAATGCGATTCTATATTTACGGCCCTCGTTATGACGTTGGTCACTGGTTCACCATCCTGCTTAAAAAGGAGGAAAATCCCACAGCAATAGGGCCCAATCCCCTCAAGCCAGGAATTAAGCCTCCAAAACCTCCCATGCCTAGATCTACCAGAACCCCTCTACCATCTCATACTTCCCAGTTTCCATCTTTGCCTACTTCCCCAGTCCAGAGTACAGTTGACTCCTGCCCCTGGGAACTAATTAAAGGAACCTTAATTGTACTGAACTCCACACAGTCAGAACTCCTTGCATTTCAACCCATGTATTTGACAGCTTTGTAAATTATTGTGTAATGGTGCAGATACTCCCCAGGGTTCTTTATTATGATGCAGAATCATTTTAAGGTCTACTAGGGGGACAAACAACCTGATTTTGCTGTCATCCAGTGTCCCTTACTCTAGCTATCCTATTGAGGATAGGAGCTGCTGCAGGAGTGGGTACGGGAACAGCTGCTATCATCCATGGGTCACAACAAATGGCCTGATTAGAAACAGCAATAGATCAAGACTGGAAGACATTAGAGACCTCCATCACAGTGCTGTAGGAATCCTTAAACTCTCTCTCTGAAGTTGTTTTACAGAACAGGCGAGGATTAGACCTCCTCTTCATGAGGGAGCAGGGCCTCTGTGCTGCACTGAGAGAAGAATGTTGTTTTTATGCTGACCATACTGGAGTTGTAAGAGAATCCATGAGTAAATTGAGAAAATGCCTTGAAGAGCGCCAGAGAGAAAGGGAGATTCAACAAGGGTGGTTTGAGTCATGGTTTACCCAGTCCCCCTCGTTAACTACACTCCTTTCAGGCTTAGCTTGACCCCTGATCATCCTTATGGTGTTGCTAACTGTGGGACCTTGTTTGCTTAACCGCTTAGTTTCCTTTCTCCAGGCTCAAATTGGGCAGGAAAAACTCATCGTAATCAGACAGAAATACACTCCACTGGCAGAAATAGAGTGTGAGACCCCGCAATAATTATGATTCATTACTTTTAAGATTAAATGTAGTAAGAAAAAGGAGTGGGAAATGAAAGAATAAAGGAAATTAAAATTGAAACATAAAGAACCAGGTTTTGTAAAGTTTCCAGCTGCACTCAGAACCTGAAATTCCTGTGGCAGTTAAGACAATTCCCGGAACTGCCAATTAGATGTGTGTTGAAATCTTCCCTGACCACCTAGTTACTAAACAACCCCTTCCCAGAAACCGTGCAGCTAATCACGTATACATCTCAGGGCTTCAACCAATCAGTTTAAACGTATACCCCTTCTCAGGGCTAACCAATCACCCCCTGTCCGACCTCTTCCTGCCAATGAATGTGCTAATCATGTTTTTGGGTTGTTATTTGATTTTCCCGTGGTATGTTGATTTGCTAAAGGAGGCTATGATGTATGCAAAGTCCCTGCCCTCTCTAAAGAATGTAAATAAACTCTGCTCAAGTTGTTCTTGGGGCTCTTTGTTCTTTGCTCCTATGAAGTTAGCTCTGAGCCCCAGCATGCTGGACGCCCAATAAACCCTTTGCTGTGGCATGAGACAGTCTCTTGGTGGACTTTTCCTCCGACTTTTGACCGACCTTTTTACCTATGAAGGACCTGAGAGAGCAAAAGTCAAATCCATGTCAACTTCCATGTCAAACAACCTGGTCAGAATGAAGGAATGTGTCTGAATCAGCCTCTCTCTTCTTAATGTAGATTAAATGGACCAAACCAGGCCTGTGTACAGAGCTGTTCCCGGATGCCTATGGTTGATATACCATTCTAACTTGTGAAAGTGTCACAGGAAGTAGGGGCAGCCTCCATCTCATGGGACCATTGGAAGCAACTGTTAGGACAAAGTGGTTTTCCATCGCAGTGACCTCATTCAGTTCCTGAAGGAAGTGACCTACAACACTTCCTTGGTGATGGAACTCTCTGAACTTGGGATCCAGGAAGCCATGCACCCAGAGCAAGTCTTAGTTTCAGTCCCAGTGGTCTCAATTGTTTGAATTTACCAAAGACAGAGTCAGTGTTTCTTGGTACCTACTTATGTGATGATGGCCAAATTTCAGGAGAGCTCTGAAGAGCGGCTTTTTCTGAGAAAGCAGGTAGTGGCTCAACCATGGCTCCTGACAACTTCAAAAAGTTTGCAAAGAAGACCAGATCTGAGATAGGACAGGCCATTTCGTGGGAACATAGTATGGCCCACCGGTCAGAGGACACTCAGGATAGTCACAGTCATACTTGGGGGAAGGAGGTGCCGTTGTGGGTGTCGGTGTGAGATTGTGGTTTTGTCTCATCTAGGTTTGGACTGGAAAATTTCTAGAAAGTCGTTTGACAACACGAGTGTTTCAATGTCTGTGTATCCCACTGTATCCGTGGTTGTAGACATTTGAAATGCGAATGCATCAATAGTTGTGTCCTGTCTAGTATAAAGCTCCCCAGCATTCTTCTCACCCAATTTAAGAATGGAGTGCGGCTTGCCTAATGGAAGGTGAACAGCTACTATCTTCCTAAGTTCCTCTTTTCTTCCTGAATACTGGCCACTCTCCAGAGTATCCTCATGGTTTTGTTTCCAAGATATGTACCACGTCCAAGCTCTGTTACATGGCCATGTACTGGATAGCTGAAGGGAATGGGAGCATCTCAGAAAACTCAGATATCAGTGTGACCAGTAAAGTCTCAGTGGAGAAACCCTGCTTTGGGCCATTTGCTTACTTATGTTTCTATTACCCTGAATGTCAGGAAGGTCTTTGCCTCAGGCCAACCCTTTGTGAAGCCTGAAGAAAACAGTTTTCAAATGGAAATGAATGGGCATCACCTGTGGCTCTTTGCTTAATTGCTTTGGAAAGGGATGTGTCTGGAACAGCCACTTGGCCCAGTGTGGTGGCAGTGGCTTAGATTCTCAGCACCTGATGGATCTAAAGAAAGTTTCCAAGTGTGCATCCAAAACCAAAATGGCCAAAAGAGCAGTCATTGTGGATGAAGTCTCTCACTTTCCTCTGTAAGCTTCCTGAGCTAAATCAAGTGAGAATAGGGATCATTTGGGTCAAATCATTTCTTCAAATCCCTGCAGAGGCTAGCCGATAGGGGCTTGGGTTTTCTATGATACCAATTCACATAAAGAATCTATACCAGACAGTCATTAGTCCTCAAATTGGAGAAGCAGATCAGATATAGGGCAGGCCTATTTGATCACTCTTGGTTCACAGTAAGGGTGTCCAGGCCACCCTGACTTTAGGCAAATGAGGGACAAGGGTGCTTATTTTGAACAGTGTATTGGGCTGTGCCCTTTATGGAAACCTCCAGCCAGAGTTTATGATGAATGTCTATGTGGAAGAAGATGAGGAGCATGTGGGAGTGTTTTAGTTTTAATTGTGGTCATTTGTGTGGTGGTTGTAAGAGATGCCTGGGTCCACCTGGGCTTGAACTCTGGTGTGATTCTTCTTAGAGAATGCGTTATGGAACTGACTTCAGAGAAGTATTGCCATGAATTGTGCTGGGATTTTAGGAGGCCACACATGAGAGTCGCCCTTGGACACTGAGATCTAAGCCCAGAGTGGCTTTCCACAGAGCACTGGGAATCTCAGCCAGGATATCACATGATTTTATTCTGAAAGACTTGGAAGCCATAGTTGAGAGTCAAAACACACATGGACCTTACATTGTAGACCTCAATGGGGCTGGCTTCATGTGACCTTTTGGCCAGTCTTTGGGAACCCTTGCCTGTGAGAGTTCTCTAGATTATTCATTGAAATGTGCTTCCTCTAAATTTAATGGTTCCTTAATGAATTGAAACCCACAGTTTCTCCAACTTCATCTTTGAAAATGGCTAGATAAATACCATGAAATTTTTGAACTTCCCATGGCCACCTGCCACTGGAGAACCTTTGGATGTACAGTTGCTGATCCTGAGTGTACCATACAGTGCCTTGATTGACTGGGTTTTATGAAAATGGTGTAGAACAGAGATGCCAGTATGTTGGGGCCTGCTGAGTAGTGGGCCAAAAGCTGTTGTGTGCAGGTGTGTGATAAAACATCTGTGGTCGGGACATGTGATTCTGCCATTGACATCCAAATGACTTGTGGCTGACATGTTACAGACAGGAATCACTTATATGTCTGAAACCTCTCCATAAAAGGCATTTTGTTATATGGAGACGTTTCAGGGCAATGTTCAGAATCAGGTTGCTATGGTCAAAGGGTCAAGCTATGTGGGATAGAAGCCTGGTTGGTGCATTCTCCTGCAGACCCGGACCCACCACACGTGACAGGACTCCCTCCAGCACTGTGTACCAGTTGAACTCATTGTATTTCATGAAGCAAATACCAAACTCCCAGTGCAGTAGAAAGAAACACCATGAAAATTGGAGGATGACCAAATGGCTTCACAATCCACATGCGGAGACACTTAGCTTTCAGTGGCCACAGTTTACCTACAGAGAGAAGTCAGCACTGCTGCCTCATGTTCTTTGAAAAAATTGAAACAATGTTTTCCAGGTCTCATAGATGTAGACCCAGCTTTGATGGTCTCATTTGAATGGAAGCTAACGCTTCTGACAACAACATATATGTCAAGTGCGCATCGTCAAAGGCATTTTCTCAAGAAGTCTTTAGTCCGGCAGAGCTCCAGGTTTGTGTAGTGTTTACCTTTTAGACCAGGTCGCAAGAAAAGACCACTGACTCCAATTAAAATCAGATTAAAGCAAGCTTATTATTTCCACCACCCTGGCTGCCTCTCCCTCCCAAAACGTCGGGAACAGAAGAGCAGCCCAGCTTTATAGCCCAGAAAGTTACACAAAAGTGGGGTTAAAAATAACAGAATTCTGACAAGCATCACACTAATGGTAGTTTACATTTTTGTTTGCTGGCCCCAACATCAGAATTTATGAGGACCATTAGAGCCTCAGAGAGTGTCGTCTGGCCAGGGAAGGCCAATATTTATGAGGTGTCAAAAAAGTTTCAGAGAGGGCTGTTATCTGGTCAGATAGCCAGGCATGGGTGAGTTCAAGGCACGGGCAGGCATTCCAAGCAGGTTCAGATATTGCTGTAATTTATAGTTAAGCCAAAATTATCTTTTCACGGCTTTGTGGCAAGATGGCTCCCAATTTTAATAAAAGATAAGGTTGGGTCAATCATTCCCCCCTTTTCTAATGTGTTCCTTTCATATATTTGATTGGGTAGGAAGAGCACTGTGGGAATTTTAATCCCTCAGGTAATAGTCTCCCGATTTTTTGAACTCACCCAAAAACACGTCTCCCTGATTTTACCTGACTTAATTAATTACTTATATTGATATTCTATTTATTTTTGTCTCCATTGTTGTAAGAAGAGAGGCGTGACTCATTTAGACTTCTTCTGAGCTGAGAGAGGGTGACGTGAGGGGGCACCGCCTGAGGGACATTAGTCGCCTTTTAGAAGTCAGTTAGGTTTGAAGTCTGGATTGGGAAGAACAGGTAGTAAAGTCATCTGGGGATGGGTTCTTCTATGAGAGAAACAAAAAAACATGAGTACTTAATAAATGTTGCAGCAGCTGGAACATGTCACTGTATAGAAGTTTCCTCACCAGTCTTAAATATTCCCAGTTATCAGGACTGTCAACTTAATATTTAACTTTTAGTGTTATATTTGTCCCTCCCGATAAGATTCAGTTTAATAATTTAATGTCATCTGATCTTGCAAAATACTTTTACTAGTATGACCTCTGTGTCTAATAGAGAAACCTTTAATTCTCTTACTCATTGCTGCATAATCATACTAACAAATACCAAGACTATGTGTTTAGGTTAAGAATATCTGTAGGCCTTAAACTAAAAACTTCTGCCTCTGGCAGATAATCTTGATAGCCTCTTTTTATAGTTATCAGGCATTCCTGTCTGAGAATCCTTCTTTGTAGCCTTTAGTCTTACTTATTTTGGGAGGCTAACATAAAGTGTATACCTTAAAATATTATTATTACTATTATTATATAAAATGCCCAGGAATGGCTGTAATTTGTTTTTAACTGTCTTTTCTAAGTGTTTAAGATGAAGCAGTCAAACTGACTTTTGTTTCTATCTATTGTGAACAGTCAGCTGAGCTTTTATGGGAGTCATTCCTGGGGAAACTTGAGAGCAGCTTCTCAGTTCTGCTAGTGCCATTTGCGCTAGGTGGGTCCAGGTCTTGTTTGACCATGTGGCTTCCCTCGGAAGCATCAGGGATGTCTCCCTTCTCTGATGACTCTCCTCTTCGTAGCAAATGCACTGATTGGCTTTCTGTTCTCCAGTGGTCTCATTAATCTCCCTGATCAGGAAGTTATGTGGTTCAGAGTTGCAAAGCTCTTTAGAGAAGTCCGCTGTTCCCTGGATACAGACTGACTCAGAGGGCAAGAGCCAAATATTGGTTTTCTTGTCCCTTTTCATATAACTTTAATTTTAAATCCTAATCTTAAACATCCATCAAATAAATTTTAACAGACTTATATTAAGAGTACTGGGCTTTAATGTCTATAATTTAAAATTATTTATCTTTTTATTATTTGGGATCTGTATTATTCTGTCTGTCTTGTAGGTGATGGCTAATTATCTTAAATTAACCAATGTTGTGTTCTTAAAGCAACACTTCTGTAAAACACTAACAGGGAATCTTTATATCACCCATAAGGAAATTACAAAATAAAATTAACAACAGTAAACAAACTTAGTTCGTGTAATAGCTACCCTAAAATTTTTGGCTGAGTTATACATTATATCCTCTGTTTGAGATGCTAGTAATGTTGACAGGAAAAAAAAAAACTTTTGAAAATATCTTTAAATGAAATAACATCTGACCTACTGTTTTCGTAGTCATTCTCACATAATAAGATGGGACACAGAGCCTTATCTCAGGTAAGGAAGGGCTCTTTATTAATCTTAAGTGTTTTAATTCTAAAGCTAATCTTTGTTTTTTAAATATCATTTTACAAAGTTTACATAAATTGTTTGAGGTCACATGAACATTAGCTAACACCATATGATATAGCATTTAAAACATGAATTAAAAAAAGGCTGAAAGTTTTTAACCTTTACATAGATTAGGCTCTCATTAACTTAAAATACATTTAAATTGTTCCCCAATATAAAAAGTAACATAAAAGTTTACATATCTTATTGACAACAGGTAAATAAATCCCAATATATATATATATATATATATATATATATATATATATATATATATATATATATATTTTTTTTTTTTTTACCATACAACTTCAGAACACCAGCTTGATATAATGCTCTTTTAAAGTTTCTACCTTACAGACTTGTATACCTGGAAGATATGAGCACATTAATAGCATCACAATTGCATTGATTTTTCTACATTAACCAAGTTTAGCTTTTAAAGAAATGGCAGTACAGTGCTCTAAAATAACAGTTCTTATTTAATCAGTTGTTTAATTTTTATGGTTGCTTGCTCTAGAAAAATAAAACTTAATAACCACAATGTTATGGGTAAACTTATGTTTTGAGAAATTTTTGTCTCTTTAACACATGACTGATTTTTACAATCTTATACAGACTTCAGGACAAACTTATACAGAGCTTAGTAAATCAATCAGATATCTAACAAAAGTACTCATGAATGAGTAATCCAATATCAAATTTACTTTACTTATTTATCAAAATATTAGACAAATGTATTGAACAGTGTACCATTTTTTGTTGAAGAAAAAGTCCTAGAACCAAGGCATATTAGACCTTTTGTCGGCATTAATATTTTATTAGATTTTTGAACACCTAGAAAAACTTGTAAGGTTAAATTTAAAGACATTTATTTTTATCTGTTTATCCAATTTAAATTGTACCAATTAAATCACGTGAATTAAAGATCTTTGGATCCACGTTTTAAAATTTGTTTTTATGAGTGCTTTTTTTATGAGTGCTCCTTATATGTGTTAATTTGTATAACATATATATGATATAGGGATATATGTATATATAGACATACAACACATAACAAAAGTGTGCACACATAATAATAGTAAAGGCCTTGTAGCTTTTTGCAGTTGAAATCTCCATTGCAATGTTTCAAAAACTCCACTGTTGGTCAAAGATAGAGCTGATCAGAATAACATTAACCTAGGTCTGTAGGATCAAATTCATGAGCTCAAAAAAGAATACAGAATCTAAGGAAAAAAATAAGAGTCCTAGAAAATATGACTGCCCAGTAATTAGTAAATACCATACAATTTTCCTTTTTTCCTGCCTTAGGCCTCAGATCAGTCTCCTACTGAGCTTGCAGGCTTCTTTCATTTGCATTTCAACAAAAGTCCTGGCTGAGGTCTGAAAGGAGCAGGGAAAAACTGCTATTCTGAGCAGACACCTCAGGCCTAAGGCATTTTAACCATAATTTTGAGGTTTGGATGTTGAAAATTATGATACAATTTTAAGATGAAATTCACAAAATTTTATATCTTTACATCTTGTTTTGTCAACAGATACCATACTATGATTTACTATCCTTGTCCAAATTAATGCACTGGTACACACTGTGATATTTTCTCAGTCTACCCAATTCAAAATTAGTGACAAATAAAACTGAATGTTTGGGAAGTTACTTGCTGAAAGACCCACCGATTCCCTGTCCAAGAAAGACGCACGAGGCACTGGCTGCAAACGCAAGAGGTTTATTCAGACACAGACGCCTGTGGGTGCTCAGCAAAACCTCAGCCGGAGCTTTGGTGAACTGGCACACCGGGCTTTGGGGTACAGGTCTTTTATAGGATAATGGGGCAGGTTTCGCGCGCGCGGTAAGCAACAGGTTTCTTATTGGTTATTTTGAACCCAGCATATAGATTAGCTAAAGGGCAAAGTTGTTCTTCACTTTATGTTATCAGTTCCTATTTGCCTAAGAATGCCCTGGGACCTGTTTTTTTTTTTTTTGTTCTTTTTCCAACCATCCTGTCCTTTCACAATAGACTACCCTTAACTGATTAACAGATAGACCTCTCCGGTGTTTAGTGGGTTAGCAACACGCCCTGATGGTTTCACAATGGGGCCTGGGGTTTCTGGGCTGGGGTCTTTCATTCCCCCCTTTGTCTGGAAACTTGGGAACCAATCATGGTTCCCTCAGTTGGGGGCCTATTTAGGCAGACTCTACATCTTGGTAAACAGTAATCCTCAGGGGACAGTCTTTAACTTTCCAGACTTACTTAAAATTGGCCTCCTAGACCCAACCTGACTCGATTTACCTATCTACACTGCCTTTCCATTTTTGGCTTTGTTTCCCCCTAATTTTAGAAACTTGTGTGGAGAAGGGGCGATGACTCGTTCTGGCTGCTTCAGAGCTGAAAAGGGGTGTCGAACATGAGGGGGGCTTGAAGACATGGGGGGCGACTTGGGGGACGTGAGTTCCCATTTAGAAGTCAGTTCCATTTGAGATCTGGTTGGGGAAAAACAGGTTGTCATCTGGGGATGGGTGTTTCTATGAGAGAAACAAAAACCATGAGTACTGAATAAGTGTTGCAAAAGCTGGAACATGTCACTATACATAAGTTCCCTCATCAGGCTTTAACATCCTCAGTTACCAGGACTGTAAACATAACATTTAACTTTTAGGGTTACAGATGTCCTTTCCCTTAAGACACAGTTTAATAATTTAATGTCATCTGATCTTGCAAAATCCTTTTACTAGTTTGACCTCTGTGTCTAATAGAGAAATCTTTAATTCTGTTACTCAGGGCTGGATAACCATACTAGCAAACACCATGCCTACCTGTGTAGGTTAGAAATAAAGGCCTTGAACTAAAAACTACTCTGGCAGTTCCTTTTGATAGTTATCAGGCATTCCTGTCTGAGAATCTCTTTTGAAGCCTCCAGTTTACTTATTTATGGAAGTTACATTTAACTATTATTTTATTTAAAAATGCCCAGGAATAGCTGTGTTTTGGCTTTGACTGTCTTTGCTAAGTGTTTAAGATGAAGCAAGTCAAACTGACTTTTGTTTCTATCTATTGTTAACAGTCAGCTGAGTTTCCTTGGGAGTCCTCGGGAACTTTACAGCAGCTTTTCAGATCTGCTAGTGCCATTTGCGCTAGGATTGGTCCAGGCCTTGCTTGACCATGTGGCTTCCCTCGGAAGCATCAGGGGTGTCTCCCTTTTCTGATGACCCTCCTCTTCACAGCAAATGCACTGATTGGCTTTCTGTACTCCACTGGTCTTATTAATCTCCCTGTTCAGGAGGTTATGTGGCCTAGAGTTGCAGAGCCCTTAGGAAAAGTCCCCTATCCCCTGACTCAGACTGACTCAGAGGGCAAGAGCCAAATTTTTAATTTTAAAACTTAATCTTAAACATCCAGCAAATAAGTTTTAACAGCCTTATATTAAGAGCACTGGGCTTTAATGTCTATCTCTCTATCCTGTAGGTGATAACTCCTTATCTTACATTAACCCAGGTTGTGAGTTCTTAAATCAGTACCTCTGCAAAACATTAACAGGCAATCTTTAAGCCATTTTGAAAACTACAAGATAAAATTATCAAGAGTAAAAACATATTTAGTTCATGTAATAGCTACCTTGAATTTTGGTGGAGTTATACATTATATCCCCTGTTTGAGATCCTAGTAATCTTGACAAAAAACAACTTTTGGGCACAACTTTAAATGTACTGAAATCTAGCCTACTTCTTTCATAGTCACTTTCACATGCAGTGAGATGGGACACAGAGCCTTATCTCAAGTAAGGTGGGGCTCTTCATAGATCTTAAATACTATAGTTCTGAAACTGATCTTTGCTTTTTAAACATTATTTTACAAAGCCTACGTAAATTGTTGTGAACTTGAGCAAACACAACATAATATCACATCTAAAACATGAATTAAAGAAAGGTTGAAAACTTTTAACCTTTTGTAGAAAAGTAGTAAAGTACTTTTGTGTTTTACAATAAAACCTTTACACAGATTAAGCCCTCATTAACTTAAAAATACACTTGTTGTATCTCAGTGTAAAAAGGTAACATAGAACTGTACATCTTATTGATAACAAGTCCAGTTATAGAACACAAATGATTTAATTATATCTTCAACATGTCTTTCTTTTAAGCCTAAAATTACCATATAACTTTAGAACACCAGCTTGATATAATGCTCTTTCTAAGGCTTCTACCTAACAGACTTGTATACCTGGAAGATGTGAACATATTAATAGCACCAATTACATTGATGTTTATATTAACCAAGTTTAGCTTTTAAAGAGATAACATAGCACAATTCTCTAAAACAATAGCACTTGTTTAACCAGCTGTTTAATTTCTTTAAGATTACTTGCTCAAAAACTTATACTTGTAAGCAACTTACACAGACCTTCTTTATATCATTTACTTAAACTCTTTTAATTACTTAATCATATAGACTCTTATCCAGAAACACATTTTCCCTCTATGAAATCCATACCTAGAACCTTCTAGTTTCTCTTTTTTATCTGTTAACCTCCTTCTGTTCACATTTTGAAACAATACTTGTAAATTTTGAATTTAATCAGATTATTTTATAGACATAAACATTTTGTTAGGTTTTATTTTTGAACACCTAGAAAAACTTATAATAAGCTTAATTTTAAAGACATCTTTACTCTCATCTGTTTACCTAATTTAAATTGAGCCATTTGAATCACGTGAATCAAAGATATTTGGATCCATTTTTAAAATTTTTCATGAGCGCTCCTCATCTGTCAATTGGCATATCACTGCATGATATATGAACATACATACACACATACAGACATACTGACATACAACACGTAACACAGTGTAACACAACACAATAGTAAAGGCCTTGTTGCTTTCTCAGGTGATATCTCATTGCAATGTTTAAAAACTCCATAGTTGATCAAAAATAGAACTTGTCTGTAGGATCAAAATCATGAGCTCAAAAAAATACAGAATCTAAGAAAAAAGCAAAAGTCCTAGAAAAAATTGACCGGCCTGTAATTACTCTTTGGTTTAATCTAGTTTGAGTTCCCATAAAAAGACACTTTTACCCTTTTTTTTCTTCTTGGGTCTCAGATCTGTCTCCTACTGAGTGCTCCAGGCTTCTTCTATTTGCATATCAATTTAAATCCTGGCTGAGGTCTGGAAGAAACTGGGAAAACTGGAATTTTGAGCACAAACCTCATGCCTAAGGCATTTTAACCATAAGTCACAATTTTCAGGTTTGGATGTTGAAAATTATGATACAAGTTTAAGATACAATTCATAAAATTTCATTCCTTTACATCTTTCTACACTAGAAAAACTTGCTCACACAAAACTGAAAATAGGATCTTGCTTAATAATATAAAGCTACCATCAGAAGAGATCTCTTCAGGATCATTAAGCCACTTTCTTTGTTCTGAAGTTTCTAAAGTAGTACTAAGTTACATTAAATCACCTGAAAAAATTTTAAAAGAGAACTACACACTACCATGTATATCCAAAATTAAGCTTTAAAAATTTCCAAGACTGTTGCTATTCAATGTTATTTCAATAAACCAGACCAACGTCCCAATCCAACATTTTCTTTTCCTGAATCTTACACACTAAGGGGAACAGATACCAAATCATAATTTACTATCCTTGCCCAAATTAATGCACTGGTACACCTAGTGAAATCTTTTCAGGCTACCCAGTTCAAAATTGATGAAAAAATAAAACTGAATGATTGGGAGTTACTTGCCAACTTGGAAGTAGAGTTCTTTTAATTTTCTATCCTAAGTATCTAAGTTCTCTGGCATGAATTATCTGAAATCACAAGCTAAACAATTACCTAACCCTAACTTTTAACTGCAAGATTGTGCAATGCTTCAAACTCATTTAGATACCAGATGTTACAATGAAACATCCTCTTTTAGACACATTTAGCCTAGATTATCCCCAAGAAACAATCAGACAACTAGATAAGAAAATATCTCTCCAGGTTTTGAACTTCCATTTAATTATGACTCCTATCAGTGGCACCATAGATTTTCCCAGGAGTGGACCAGATGTTTTCACGTAGGGGCAACTATAGGTGTAAAATCAAGGGTCTCAGTGTGACTGACTTTACTGCATTCAGGTGGAGTAATCCTTGCAGTGCAGGGAAAGAATGAGGAAATTCCCCAGAGCAAAGATGGCTCTGGCAGCTGCTGAGAAATCCTCAGTTTCCCCTTTACTTATAGGATTAGCACCTTTGGATAGACCCAATCCCAGGCAATCTGGCATATCTCCTAACTTTTCCAGTAGAGTCAGTTTTTATCTGCCTTAGGTCTTGAAGGGGGAAGAGGGAATGTACTTTGATTCGCTCAAGTTTTTTTCTTGACTCTTTTTCTCATGGCAGAACTGTAGACTAAAGGAGCCGCCTAAGTGTTAAGGGATATCTACTGGTTGTAAGGTAGCAGATTACCGGAAGAGTTGATTCTAAAAATGCCTCTCTAGCAGCTTAAAGAACACAGCTCATTTTAAACACTGGGGTGGTAAAACAGACTATTGAAAGTTACCTATGCACCTTAGGGAACCTGGGCAGATTTTGCTAATTATCCCGTGCCTTTCTTAGTCCTGCAACCTGATTTTCTAACATTTCTGACCTGCGAAGGAAGGGGAGCATCCAGGAGGAATGGATGTGAGGTTGTGGGAGTGTTGCGTAGCCCATACGGAGGCAAATGTGATTGGGGCTTTCCCTCAGTGCCATTCATCTACCGATCACCCTAGATACCCCTTAGGGCTGTCGGGAGGGGGCTCAAGAGAAAGGAACCTTAAGAATCGTCTGAGAGTAGCCCAGACCAGAATTCCGCAGTTGTTCCAAACTCCTTCCTCCACCTCCACGCATCTGAGGCAGATCGGGATTCGGGACACTGTGTACTCACGCCAATTGCTCTCCGGGCCCAGACAGAAAAGTTGGAAGCGGCTTTGGCAGAACCCAACATGCCTGCTCTGTATTGAACAGGTGATTAAGAGCTGCCTAGGCCGAGAAACCTCTCACCCGAGTCTTGAAGAGTGGCGGCTGCACTAGTTGCGTTTAAGTAGCCGTCGGGTGCCCACCTTACCCTCCAGAGAGAAAGAGAGAGAAAGATGCACCTCAAACAGACATGGGGTGCGTGCACTTACCTCGGTGTAGAATCTCAGTCTGGGACAGAATTTATGACTGAAAGTTCGGCTCCCATTCCCAAAGCCAATTAATGCCAATTTAATAATGAGGACAGGGTTTTGAGAAAAGTTAAAGCGAGATATCAAAGTTTTTAGATCCCCAGCAGGCATTTCTTAACCGCAGTGGGTGCACGCAAGCCAACTACAGAAAGAAAAGAAAACACTGCTTCCCTAATCTCGCTTACAATTTAGGTTAAAATTTAGCTAAAGTTATCTCCACACCTCTAAGGCAGATTGGAATTTGGGACTCTGCATCGGTCCAAAGTAAAACAATGCCATCACACTAAACAGAGACATAAAAAGACACACAGAGACACACAAAGACATAGATTCCCTTTTCAGATTGTCAAAAAAAATGAAAGTGGGTGTTGGCCCCAAGCCAACTGGGGCCTTCCCTTCAGATTGGGGGAGCATCCCCCTCAGATTGGGTCTGACAACGCCAGATTGGGAGATTAGTTCTCTTGCCAGGGTTTTGGGCTGGGGACAGACGGGACAATAGAAACACATAACACAAAATTCGCAACGCGGCCACAAAATTCGCAGCACGTCGTGGATTGCTACCCAGAAACTAAAGGCTCAGATGGATCCGTCAGCTACAAAATACTTTACCAAATACTTCACAAAATACTTTACTACAGGCAATCCACTCAGAACCCTGGGACGTCTCCCAGGGTGGCAGGAATCCCTGGGATGTCTCCCAGGGTGGCAGGAGAGAAGTCCGAGTTCGTCAACTCCTTCTCAAGCTGCCCAGAAAACAGAGCGATTACGCGCAATCGTACGGACGCCGCGCACAGACAGATAACGACCAAAGACTGCAAACATAGAACAAAAGAGACACAAAATGACACGAGCTGGCCAGCTTACCTCCCAGTGGTTGCCGGGTGTTCCTCGGGCAGGGATCCGGACGGGGTTACAGGAGTTCTCCTGGCTGGCTCGCCAAATGAAAGACCCACCGATTCCCTGTCCAAGAAAGACGCACGAGGCACTGGCTGCAAACGCAAGAGGTTTATTCAGACACAGACGCCTGTGGGTGCTCAGCAAAACCTCAGCCGGAGCTTTGGTGAACTGGCACACCGGGCTTTGGGGTACAGGTCTTTTATAGGATAATGGGGCAGGTTTCGCGCGCGCGGTAAGCAACAGGTTTCTTATTGGTTATTTTGAACCCAGCATATAGATTAGCTAAAGGGCAAAGTTGTTCTTCAATTTATGTTATCAGTTCCTATTTGCCTAAGAATGCCCTGGGACCTGTTTTTTTTTTTTTTGTTGTTCTTTTTCCAACCATCCTGTCCTTTCACAATAGACTACCCTTAACTGATTAACAGATAGACCTCTCCGGTGTTTAGTGGGTTAGCAACACGCCCTGATGGTTTCACAATGGGGCCTGGGGTTTCTGGGCTGGGGTCTTTCACTTGCCAACTTGGAAGTAGAGTGCTTTAGTTTTCCATCCTAAGTATTTAAGTTATCTGGCATGAATTATCTGAAATCATAAACTAAACAATTACCTAAACCCGACTTTTAACTGCAAGATTGAGCAATGCTACAAAAACCCATCCAGATACCAGATTGTTACAATAAAACATCATCATTTAGACACACATTGAACTAATATAATTCCCAAGAAACAATTTATAATATCAGCACATTATTGCACATGTCTTAAAGGGCCAGAAACAAAGACACAAGACAGACAGAAAGGAGGTCCAGACTATGGCTGACAGACAGAAGCCTTAAAAACAGAGCAGATAAGAGAAAAATTTCCTACACCAGTGGCAGGATAGATGTCCTCACAAGGGGATCAGATGTTTTCACAGAGGGCAACCTGAAATGTAATATCAAGGGTTTCCATGGTGACTTTACTGCATTTAGTGTCCCCTTTTTCTTTTTCTTTTTTTTAAGAAGACAGAGGTGGCATAATCCTTACAGTGCAGGGAACGAAGGAAGGAATTCCTTGAAGCAGCAGGGCTTTGGTAGATGCTGGGAGTCCCTCAGTCCCTCCTTTTACTTATGGGACTAGCTCCTCTGGTTTGGTTCCACCCCAATCTCGCTCCATCTCCTAACATTTCAGTAGTCAGCTCTCAAAAAGTTCCAGGGTCGGGGGGTTATCAAAATTTGTAACTTAAATTTCGGTTTCTGACCTTGAAGCGAATTAATACCTATTTAATAATGAGGACAGGGTTTGAGAAAAATAAAAAGGGAGGTTTGCTGCTTTGCTAACAAAGCAGAAACACAGGGGACTCTGCCCAAAGGTTGTGACTCTCTTGAACTGGAGCAACAAGGGGTTTTAAAGGAGTTTCCATTGTTAACCTGGGAGATACTCTGTTCCTTGGTGGCCAGCAGGCATTGCCCTCTGCAGTGGGTGAGTTCCAGGCTGCCAGCTAGGGGCTTTTCTCATCCTGCTTAACAAAGGGGGGTAAACTTCATCACAGTTTTTTAGAACACAGTCCAAAGGGTGTAAGGCTTACTTGCTTTATTACCCATTTTTACGTCCAATATCCTTAAGTTTTTACCACAGAAATCAAACAACAAAATGCACAAAAACAAACAAACAAAAAACATATAGAACACAAAACAAAACACAAAGAAACAGAAACCTGGTGAAGATACAGAAAAACTGAGGAGCAATGAAATGTCTTGCTGAAGCTCCGGGGTAGGAGCTCCTGCGTGCCCGGCTGCACCTTTCTACTCTTTCAGAGAAATTCCATACAGAACAGAACAGAGGACAGAACAATTCTTGTTACTGTCCTGGAGAGGAGAACATGTGAGCCTCCCCAGGCCACCTCTCTGTAATCAGAAGACATCTCCCTTAACCAGATATCAGATGTTATAAAGGCACCACCTACCAATGGAGGCCTCCTCCACCAGGTGCTTGCTAATAGTTTTAGTGTGATGGTTCACTGCAGTGCTCCCTGGACCGAAGGCTCACTCCAAGGCTTTGGAACTTGGCTCTCCAGCCCTGAGCCCTGGAGGAAAGGCCAGCGTCAGAATTTCCAGCAGTCTGGTCTTGTGATCTGGTCACGTCATCTCGCTGGGGAACTCCAAAATGTTAGACCAGGATGCAAGAAAAGACCACTGACTCCAATTAAAATCAAATTAAGGCAAGCTTATTAGTTCAACCGGCTAGGCTGACTCTCCTTCTCAAAACGACAGCATCCCCACCTTTCCTACACCCCAGCTTTATAGCCCAAAAAGTTACACAAAAAGGGAGTATCAGAAAACAGAACTTTGACAAGCATCACACTAACTGTAGTTAACATTTTTTATTTGCTGGCCCCAGCATCAGAAATTATGAGGACCATTAGAGCCTCAGAGAGGGTCGTTGTCTGGCCAGGGAAGGCCAATATTTATGAGGTGTCAGTAAGGTTTCAGAGAGGGCTGTGATCTGGTCAGTAAGACAGGCATGGGTGAGTTCAAGGCATGGGCAGGCATTCCAAGCAGGTTCAGAATTTGCAGTAATTTATAGTAAAGAAAAATTATCTTTCCATGGCTTTAAGGCAAGATGGCTCCCAATATTAATGAAAGATCAGGTTGAGTGATCACCCCTGTCCCTTCCTTTTGGAAACTCCTCTACCATCTCCAAGGTTGTGAACTCCTGATCATTTTCCATTCCAGATAAGTATTCACAGAATTTCTAACTCTTATCCTCTAATTGTGTCTTACTTGGGGCAAAGGTAATGTCAAAGCATTGTTCTGGATGAGAGTGGGAAGATTATTGTATATCACATATTTGCATACACATTGGATTCATTTTCCAATTTTCCATTTGAAATACTGAATTCCTGACACTAACCCATACCCTACTAGACTCTGACTAATAATCCTAATATGATGGTGAAACATAACCCAAGCAGAATAGAAATACAAGCCGTTCAGAGGAGGCATGGTGTGTAGTTGGAATTGCCTTTTGCATTATATAGTATAGGAGCTATAAATCTAGTCAATTTTTTGTTGAAATAATTCTACATGTGTTTTTAAAGTTAACAAATATGGGAATCCTGTCTCCCTTTCTCTGTAGCACACGTATTTTTATATGCACATAGAGAATCCTACCTGGTATCACACGTACATACTTGTGAGGTGGCTGAATTGGCAGATACAAATTGTGAGAAGAGATCACTACTCCTAAACGCTGTTTGAACTGAAAATTCAACCTATGGGTGAGCTTCCTAGTTCAATAACATTATACATAAATCCATGTTCAGTAAAATGAATATTTTTGCATCTGTGGATTATATATATATATATATATATATATATATATATATATATATATATATATATATATATATATATATATCATGATGATTTTCGATTGGCATATACATGGCTACTTTTTTTTTCTTTTTTTGGTTGTTCAAAACGTTACAAAGCTCTTGACATATCATATTTCATACATTAGATTCAAGTGGGTTATGGACTTCCATTTTTACCCCAAATAAAGATTGCAGAATCACATTGGTTACATATCCACATTTTTACATAATGCCCTATTAGTTACTGTTGCATTCTGCTACCTTTCCTATACTCTATGATCCCCCCTCTTTTCACCTCCCATCTTCTCTCTCTACCCCATCTACTGTAATTATTTTTTCTCCTTGTTTATTTTCCCATTTCCTTCACAACCTGTTATATGTAATTTTGTATAACAATGAGGGTCTCCCTCCATTAACATGCAATTTCCCTTTTCTCTCCCTTTCCCTCCCACCTCATGTCTCTGTTAATGTAAATCTTTTCTTCCTGCTCTTCCTCCCTGCTCTGTTCTTAGTTGCTCTCATTATATCCAAGAAGACATTTGGTATTTGTTTTTTAGGGATTGGCTAGTTTCACTAAGCATAATCTGCTCTATTATCATCCATTTCCCTTAAAATTCCATGATTTTGTCATATTTTAGTGCTGCCTAATACTCCATGGTGTATAAATGCCACATTTTTGTTATACATTCATCTATTGAAGGGCATCTAGGTTGGGCCCACAGTGCAGCAATTGTGAATTGTACTGCTAAGAACATCGATGTGGCAGTATCCCAGAGGTATACACTATTTTAAGGTCTTCAGGAAATAGTCCGAGAAGGGCAATAGCTGGGTCAAATTGTGGTTCCATTCCAAGCTTTCCCAGGAATCTCCATACTGCTTTCCAAATTGGCCACACCAGTTTGCGGGAACAGCTCTCCTCATAGGCCTGGTTTGGTCCATCTTCTCTACATTAAGAAGAGAGAGGCTTACTCAGACACAACCCTTCATCCTGAACAGGTTGTTTGCCATAGAAGATGACTTTTGGTCTTTCAGGTCTTTCATAGCTGCCTACATCTTCTCCAGGGATCAAATATGCATGGACCTTTGAGGTTCTCAGTAGGTGGCAGATCCCCTACATTGCTGGATTGCAAGACGAACCCTGTCCCTTCTCTTTTGTAAAGTTAGATTGAGGGAACAGTGTATGGTTAGGGTTAATAACATGTTCAATTTGGGTTCGGAATCATTCTGATGGATGAATAATGGTATTGGGAACCTGTGATATTTATAAAACTATAGAGGTGAAATATAAGTATGAAAACAGAAATCTAGGTAAGATTTGTAGCCCAGAAGGGAATGAGGCCCTTGATTGGGATACTTAGCTTTTAATTATGTTCTGCACGGTTTTCTCAGATAAATTGATAATCAATGGCATAGGACCTTGTACCTTGGAAGATTGATTGTAGAAGATAACATCCACTCAAATTGGGATAGTGGGTAGGATAAGGAAGAGAGTCGGTAGGTTTAGGAAGAAGAGTGAGTATAAAATTTGGATCAAATGTTCTTTAGCAATAGGGTTTCATTTATACAGTGAATGTAAATGTCAGCACATGCGAAGAGTCAGTCACAATGATGAACTGCGGAAAATATAGGAAAGAAGATATCAATAGAGACATTACAAAATCAGGCAATTGTAAAGTGAGTGATAGGTTTAGACATTTTCAACAGGATCGAGATTGAATACATAATTTTAGGAAGAAACAAATATGTAGTCACCAATAGAAATGACATTTGAAAGCATTAGGCAAACTGGAAATGGAAGTTTTTAGTAATCCATATTCAACTTCCATTTAGGATTTGGTACAATCATAAGTGTGACCTTTGCATTTTGTGCCCAGAAAATTATTGTGATAAAATATATATGTAGATCATGTGACATGAGTATTTTTTACACCATTTCTGTGAGCAATATTTGAAGACATATAAATTAGTATTGGGGGTACAAAGTGGTGTACCCTGTGTCTATGAATATAGAGATAATGCATGAATAGAACATACTGTAAATAAATAAAATAACTGGTTACACTTTAAATAATGGATTGAATTGTTATCTGAAAATATATAAGAAATCATATATTGACATACAATCATTAATTCCAACCAGTTATATATCTAATTGTAATCTTAGGGTTATTTTTTATCATGAAGTGTGTGTGAGTTTTGCTTCAAAAGTGATTATGGATCGAAAATAATGTGTTTGGAAAGAAGTCTCATGAAATTACCAATCAAGAAATATGGAGGAATCCATGTGTTCTGAAGCAGGAAGTGATTGAAAGTGAAACAAATGCCTATAAATTTGCTAAATTGTGGATGAAATATATATCCTGTGATGTGCATAAACTGATGAAATAGTATGTACCAGTGTTGAATAAAAATGAACGTCAAAATACACATCATGTACCATAGGAATCTACTTGCATTGATGTTAAACTGGGTCAGTTACTGTACAAATATTAGGATTCGCGTGCATCATTCACCGAAGTTAGTTTTCTTTTTTTTTTTTAATTTTTATTTATGCTTGTTCAAAACATTACATAGTTCTTGATACATCATATTTGTCACTTTGATTCAAGTGGGTTTTGAACTCCCATTTGTACCCCGTATACAGATTGCAGAATCACATCAGTTACACATGCATTGATTCACATATTGCCATACTAGTGTCTGTTGTTTTCTGCTGCCTTACCTATCCTCTACTATCCCCCCTCCCCTCCCCTCTCCTACCATCTTCTCTCTCTACCCCCTCTACCTTAATAAATTTCTCCCCATGTATTATTTTTCCCTTTCTTCTCTCTTCCTCTTGTATGTAATTTTGTATAACCCTGAGGGTCTCCTTCCATTTCCATGCAATATCCCTTCTCTCTCCCTTTCCCTCCCACCTCTCATCCCTGTTTTAATGTTAATCTTCTTCTCATCCTCTTCATACCTATTCTGTTCTTAGTTAATCTCCATATATCAAAGAAGACATTTGGCATTTGTTTTTAAGGGATTGGGTAGCTTCATTTAGCATAATCTGCTCTAGCGCCATCCATTTCCCTGCAAATCTATGATTTTTTGTCATTTTTTAATGCAGAGCAATACTCCATTCTGTATAAATGCCACATTTTTTTTATCCATTCATCTATTGAAGGGCATATAGGTTGGTTTCACAGTCTTGCTATTGTGAATTGTGCTGCTATGTACATCGATGTAGCAGTGTCCCTGCAGCATGCTCTTTTTAGGTCTTTAGGGAATTGACCGAGAAGGGGAATAGCTGGGTCAAATGGTGGTTTCATTCCCAGCTTTCCAAGAAATCTCCATACTGCTTTCCAAATTGGATGCACCAATTTGCAGTCCTACCAGCAATGTACAAGTGTACCTGTTTCCCCACATTCTCACTAACACTTGTTGTTTGACTTCATAATGGCTGCCAATCTTACTGGAGTGAGATGGTATCTTAGGGTGGTTTTGATTCACCTTTCTCTGACTACTGGAGATGGTGAGCATTTTTTCATGTACTTGTTGATTATATGTCCTCCTCTGAGATGTCTGTTGAGGTCCTCGGCCCATTTGTCGATTGGGTTATTTGTTATCTTATTGTTTAAGTTTTTGAGTTCTTTGTATACTCTGGATATTAGGGCTCTATCTGAAGTGTGAGGAGTAAAGATTTGTTCCCAGAATTTAGGCTCCCTATTTACCTCTCTTATTATTTCTTTTGCTGAGAAACAACTTTTTACTTTGAGTAAGTCCCATGTGTTGATTCTAGTTATTAACTCTTGTGCTATGGATGTCCTATTGAGGAATTTGAAGCCCGACCCCACAGTATGTAGATCGTAGCCAACTTTTTCTTCTATCAGACGCCATGTCTCTGATTTGATATCAAGGTCCTTGATCCATTTTGAGTGAACTTTTGTGCATGTAAGAGAAAGGGATTCAGTTTCATTTTGTTACATATGGATTTCCAGTTTTCCCAGAACCATTTGTTGAAGATGCTATCCTTCCTCCATTGATGCTTTTAGCTCCTTTATCAAATAGAAGATTGTTGTAGCATTGTGGATTAATCTCTGTGTCCTCCATTCTGTACCTTTGGTCCACCCGCCTGTTTTGGCACCAGTACCATGCTGTCATTGTTACTATTGCTCTGAAATTTAGTTTGAAATCTGGTATCGCTATACCGCCTGATTCACACTTCCTGGTTAGAATTGCTTTTGATATTCTGGATATTTTATTTTTCCAAATGAATTTCATGATTGCTTTCTCTATTTCTACAAGAAATGCCGTTAGGATTTTGATTGGCATTGCATTAAACCTATAGAGAACTTTTGGGAATATCACCATTTTGATGATGTTAGTTCTCCCTATCCATGAACAGTGTATATTTTTCCATCTTCTAAGATCTTATTCTACTTCTCTTTTTAGGGTTCTGTAGTTTGCATTGTATAAATCTTTCACCTCTTTTGTTAGGTTGATTCCCAAGGATTTTATTTTTATTTTTTGAGGATATTGTGAATGGAGTGTTTTTTTTCTCATTTCCGTTTCAGAAGTTTTGTCACTGATATACAGAAATGCCTTTGACTTATGAATGTTGATTTTATATCCTGCCACATTGCTGAAATCATTTCTTAGTTCTAGTAGTTTTTTTTTTTTTTTTTTATGTAGACCCTTTTGGGTCTTCTATATATAGAATTATGTCAGCTGCAAGTAGTGATAATTTAAGTTATTCTTTTCCTATTTTCATGCCTTTAATTTCTTTCATCTGTCTAATTGCTCTGGCCAGTGTTTCGAGAACTATATTGAATAGAAGTGGTGGTAGAGGACATCTCTGTCTTGTTCCAGATTTTAGAGGGAATGCTTCAATTTTTCTCCATTCAGAATAATGCTAGCCTGAGGCTTAACATAGATAGCTTTTACAATGTCGAGGTAAGTTCCTGTTATCTCTAATTTTTCTAATGTTTTGAACATAAAGGGATGCTAAGGGTCTATTGTTCTTATTTATTTTTCGCAGAACCAAGCTTTAGTTTTGTAATTTTTTCAATAGTTTCTTTTGTTTCAATTTTGTTGTTTACCGCTCTGATTTTAGTTATTTCTTGCCTTCTGCTACATTTGCTGTTGTTTTGCTCTTCCTTTTCTAGGGCTTTGAGATGAAGTGTGAGCTCATTTATTTGTTGTTCTTTCCTATTTTTGAGGAATGACGTCAAGGTGGTGAATTTCCCTCTTAAAACTCCTTTCATTGTGTCCCATAGATTCCGATATGTTGTGTCTGTATTTTCATTTATCTCGAAAAATTTTTTGATTTTCTCATTTATGTCTTCTGTAACACATTAATCATTCAGTAAAATGTTGTTCATTTTCAATGTGATGTAGGATTTTTCCTTCCTTCTTTTTCATTGGTTTCCAGTTTCATTCCATTATAATCAGATAAAATTCATGGTATTATGTCCACCACTTTATATTTATTGAGGGTTGCTCTATGACATAATATATGGTCTATTTTTGAGAAGGATCCATGTGCTGCTTAAAAAAAAAGTATATCCACTTGATGATGGTTGATATATTTTATATATGTCAGTTAAGTCTAGGTTATTGATTGTGATATTGAGTTCTATAGTTTCTTTATTCAACTTTTATTTGGAGGATCTGTCCAATGGTGAGAGAGGTGTGTTGAAGTCACCCATAATTATTGTGTTGTGGTCTATTTGATTCTTGAACTTGAGGAGAATTTGTTTTATGAACGTTGCAGCACCATTTAATGGTGCGTAAATATTGATAATTTTTATGTCTTGTTGGTGAATGGTTCCTTTTAACAGTATATAATTTCCTTCATTATCCCTTTTGATTAAATTAGTCATGAAGTCGATTTAATTCGATTTGAGGATGGCCACCCCTGCTTGCTTATGAGGGCCGTGTGCATGGTATATTTTTTCCCAACCTTTCACCTTCAGCCTGTGTATGTCTTTTCCATTCAGATATGTCTCCTGGAGGCAACATATTGTTGGATTTGTTTTTTGAATCCAAGTTACAAGCCTATGTTGCTTTATTGGAGAGTTTAAGCCATTAGTGTTTAGAGCTACTATTGATATATGGTTTCTACTGCCATCCATGTTTGAATATTTATCGTTTTTTTAAATTTACTTTGTTTCTCCATGATTAGCTTTTCCCCCGCCCTCTGTCATTACTGAGGTACTTCCCACTGATGGTTTTGGTTGTTGTTTTTCATTTCTTCCTCGTGTAGTGTTTTGCTCAAGACACTTTGCAATGGTGGTTTTCTTGCTGCAAATTCTTTTAGCTTTTCTTTATCATGAAAGATTTTTATTTCGTTGTCGTACCTGAAGCTGAATTTTGCTGGATACAGAATTCTTGTTTGGCATCCATTGTCTTTCAATGTTTGAAATACGTTGTTCCAGGATCCTCTCACTTTCAGTGTCTGTGATGAAAAATAGGTTGTTAACCATATTGGTTTACCCCTGAATGTAATCTTCCTCCTTTCTCTTGAAGCTTTTAATGTTTTCTCTTTGTTCTGTATATTGGATATCTTCATAACAATGTGTCTTGGCGTTGGTCTACTGTGATTTTGTGTGCTCTGTGTCCTGTAAGCATCTTCAATTTGTATATCCGTTTCCTTTTTTATTTCTGGAAAATTTTCTGTAATTATTTCATTCAACAGGTTACTCATTCCCATGGTTTGAATCTCTGTACCTTCCTCTATCCAGATGACTCATAAGTTTGGTTTTTTTGTGTTATACCATATCTCTTGGATGTTTTTCTCGTGATTTTTTACCAGCCTTTCTGTGTTGGCTAGACTCTTTTCAAGATGATATATTTTGTCTTCATTATGTGACATTCTGTCTTCTACTTGCTCCCCTCTGTTAGTGATACTCTCAATTGAGTTTTTAATTTGGTTTATCGTTTTCTTCATTTCTAGAATTATTCTTTGAATTTTTATAATCTCTATCTCCTGATAAAGAAGATTAACTTCTTCTTTTATCTGTTTATGTAATTCATTTTCAATGTGTTCTTTCACTGTATTTATTTGCTCTCTCGTATCCTCTTTAAGGTTTCATTCCATCTGTCTAAGGTATTCCTTGAGTTTTTTATATGACCATTTTTCTGATGATTCTAGGTCCTCCTGAATATTTAGGTTATCCTTCATTGTTTGTACTCCTTTTCTTTCTTGCTTTTTTATGCTGCTCATGTTACTTCTTGTTTGTTTGAGTGCTGAGTTACTGCTTATTCTTATAAATTTATTTGAAGCTTGGGAGGAAAGATATTAGAAGGGATGGGAAGAAGTCACTAAAGAGAATGAGAATAGGCAGGTAGAATTCAAGGATGAGGGAATAAGAAAATTGAAAAGAAATGAAAAGACAAAAGAAAAAAATAGAAAATAAAGAAAGAAATAATTTTTTAAAAATAATAATGATAATTAAAAATGAAAATTAAAATTTAAAATAATAATAATAATAGTAAAATTTAAAAAATAAAAACATTAAAATAAGTTAAAGAACAACAACAAAAAATGAAAATGAAAGAAAAAAAGTAAAAATAAAATAATAATAATAATAATACATGCAGTCATGGAGTTCAATTAACTTCTCTTCCAGTAGGTGGAGCTGTGCTCACTGGGCCAAGCTTCTCCTCTCAATAGGTGGGAACCAATCACTGTGCAGCAGCTCTTCCTCCCAGACTGGGCGGGTCTCCAATCCTGAGTGCCTAGGACCTTCTCTAGTGTTTCCTCAAGCCAGGCTCCGCTCAACTGTGACACTCACCACAATACTTGCTACACGTCAGGTCTCTGTTCCTGGTAGTCCTGTTTTCATCAACGCCTGCCACTCTCTCCCTGTTTGCCACCCTCAGACCCTAAGTTTGTAGAGCTTGGGGCTGGGAACCCCCAGCGAATTTGCTTGCTCTCTGGTATCCATGCCCACATTAGCTGGTGTAAGAGACCTCAGTTGTCAGCACTGGTGGGAGCGGTAGCCGGGAATTCCATGCCACGAGTCCCACAGCACACATGATTCCCTCGGTCTGGCCATCTTTCTCACGGGAGACCTGGGAGGGCCCCTTAAAGGAAAGCTGGAAGGGGCCCTTAATGTTTCCCCGCTGTGTGGAGAGAGATGCATAGGGAATTACACACCTGTCGTACTGGTTTCAATGAAGTTATCTCCTCTGCCCATGACGTCAGTTCTCTTCCATGGTGGTATCCCATGCAAATGGTGACCGTTCATTCCTTTTGCCCGGTGACCAATGCAACGGATGGGTCCTGACTGTGTCTCCGAAGCCCCATTTCAATTCAGTGGCCTTTTACCTCTGTAAATTCAGAAGGGCCGACCAGTTATTTCAGAGGGAATGTTAGTTCTGAGACACAAGAAGCAGGAAAATCTGAGCTTCTATGTAGCTGATCCGGGCTCTGTGTGTTTTCTGAGGGGCCCAGACTGTTCGCACCAGATCCATGTCAGGTCAGCATTGCCTAGTGATTCTGAACAAACAGCATTTAGACAGTTTATGACTCCCTATGCCTGCGCAGCTTAAGAGGTCAGAGACTTGTTTTCTCCATGTTCGCCACCATGTTGGATCTCCTATATTGCTACTTTTTAATGTCTGTGCGTGTGCGTGCATATATATATATATATATATATATATATATATATATACTCTCCAGATTTTTCAAAATATGAAATATATGTGTCTTATTATACGCTCCCTAAATTCATTCATATTCATATATGTGGATTTATAACAAACTTTCCACAAGATTATACTCAGAAATAATCATCCACCTGAAATATATATTTCTTTCCTAGTACTGAAAAGTAACTTCATAGAACGGTGAATACAAACTCTAATATTTCTACAGATACTTACCCAGTGTAACATCAATGCAAGTAGATTCCTAGGGGACATGATGTGTATTTTGACGTTCATTTCTATTCAACACTGGTACATTACTATTTCTTCAGTTTATGCACATCATAGGATATATATTTCATCCACAAGTTAGAAAACTTATAGGCATTTGTTTAATGATCAGTCACTTCCTGCTTCAGAACACATGTATTCCTCCATGTTTCTTGACTGGTCTTTTCATAAGACTTTTTCCAATCACAATATTTTCATTTTTCATTATCTCTTATGAAGCAAAACTCAAAAACCCTTCATGATAAACCATAATCCTAAAATTACCATTAGATGTATAACTGGTTGGAATGAATGATTATATATCAATATAAGATTTCTTATATATTTTTAGATATCAATTCAATTCATTATTTAAAGTGGAACCAGTTAAATTATTTATTCACAGGATGGTCTATTCATGCATTATCTCTATATTCATAGACACAGGGTACACCTCTGTGTACCCCTAACACTAATGTATATGTCTTCAAAATATTGCTCCCAGAAATGGTGGAAGAAATACTCATGTCACCTGATCCACATATATATTTTATCACAGTAAAATTCTGAACAAAAAATGTAAAGGTCACACTTATGATTGTACCGAAGTCTAAAAGGAAAGTGAACATGGATAACTAAAAACATCCATGTGAAGGTTGCCTAATGCTCTCAAATGTCAATCCTATTGGTGACAACATATTTGTTTCTTCCAATGATTATATATTCAAACTAAACCCTGTTGAAAATGTCTAATCCTATAACTCACTTTATACTTTGCCTGATTTCATAATGTCTCTATTGATACCTGCTTTCCTACTTATTTTCCCCAGTTCATCATTGTGACTGACTCTTCACATGTGCTGAAATTTTCATTCATTCTCTAACAGAAACCCTATTGCTAAAGAACTTTTGGTCCAAATCCTATACTCACTCTTCTTCCTAAACCTACCGACTATCTTCCTAATCCTACCGACTATCCATTTTGACTGGATGTTCTCTTCTACATTAAATCTACCAAGGTACAAGGTCCTGTGCTTCAAATCATACCTAGATTTCTGTTTCCATACTGATATTTCACTTCTATATTCTTGTAATTATCGCACGTTCTCAATACCATTATTCATCGCCCAGAATGATTCCTAACCCAAATTGAACCTGTTATTAACCCTAAACATACACTGTTCCCTAAATCTCATTTTACAGAAGAGCAGCAACAGAGTTGTTCTTAAAATACAGGGAATTAGGGGACCTTCCACCTGCTGAAAACCTCAAAGGTCCATGCAGAAATGATACCTGGAGAAGTTGTAGGGAGGTATGAAAGACCTGAGAGAGCAAAAGTCCTATTCCAAGTCAAACAACCTGGTCAGGATAAAGGGATGTGTCCGAATCAGCATCTCTCTACTTATTTTAGAGAAGATGCACTAAACCAGACCTGTGTGGAGAGCTGTTCCCAGGTGTCTATGGTTGATATACCATTCTAACTTGTGAAAGTGTTCCAGGAAGTAGGAGCAGCCTCCATCTCATGGGACCCTTGGAAGCAAGTGTTAGGACAAAGTGGTTGCCAAGGCAGTGGCCTCATTCAGTTCCAAAGAAAGTGACATACCTCATTTCCTTGGTGATGGAACACTCTGAACTTGCTATCCAAGAACCAAGACACTGAGAGGCAATCCCAGTCCATGTCCCTGTGGGCTCACTTGATTGGATTTTCCAAGGACAGAGTCAGTCTTTCTTGGTACCTCCTGATGTGAGTATAGCCAAATACCAGGAGAGCTCTGAAGAGATACTTTTCCTGCGAAAGCAGGTAGTAGCTGGCCACTTTTTCCTGACAACTTCACAGAGTTGGTCAAGGAAACCAGATCTGATAGAGGACACGCCATTTTGGGGGAACATAATATGGCCCACCAGTCAGAGTTAACTCCGGAGAGTCACAGACCTACTTGAGGGAAGGAGGTGCATTTGTGAGTGTGGGTTTGTTGTTTTGTCTCATGTTCAGAGAATAGGTACGAAAGGCGGTTTGTTTGATTTGAACTGAACTGTTTCTAGTAAGTCGTTTGACAAGATGAGTGTTTCTATGTCTGTGTATCCCACTGTGTCCGCGGTTGTACACATGAGAAAAGAGAATGCAACAATGGATGTGTCCTGTCTAGTAGAAAGCTTCCCATTATGCATCCTACCTAATTTATGAATAGAGTGCGGCTTGCCTTATGGATGGGCAATACCTACTACCTTCCTAAGTCTCTGTTTTCTTCTGAATTCTGGCCACTCTCCAGAATAGGCTCATGGTTTTGTGTCCAAGATATGTAACAACTCCAAGGTCTGTGACATGGCCATGTACTGGATAGCTGAAGGGAATGGCCAGCATCTCAGAAAACTCAGATATCAATGTGACCAGGAAAGTCTCAGTGGATATACCCTGCTTTTGGCCTTTTGCTTACCTATTGTTCTGTTGCCCTGAATATCAGGAAGGTCTTTGCCTCAGGCCACCCCTTTGTGAAGCCTGAAGAAAACAGTTTTCAAATGGAAATGAATGGGCATCACTTGTGGCTTTTTCTTAATTGCTTTGGAAAGGATGTGTCTGAATTAGCCTCTTGGCCTTGTATGTGGCTGTGACTTTGATTCTCAGCAGCTGATGGATCTAAAGAATGATCCCATGTGTGCATCCAAAACCATAATTGCCAAAAGATCAGTCATTGTGGATGAAGTCTCTCGTCTTCCTCTGTTAGGTTC
The DNA here is from genome assembly GCF_048772815.1 of Callospermophilus lateralis. NCBI lineage: Eukaryota > Metazoa > Chordata > Mammalia > Rodentia > Sciuridae > Callospermophilus > Callospermophilus lateralis. The sequence continues at coordinate 485,973 of NW_027513606.1, forward strand.
CTGACTTCCATCAAGTGAGAATTGGTATTCCTTGGGTCAAATGAGTTCTTCAAATCACTGCAGAGGTGCTTAGGTTTTTGCATGACTCCAAATCACATAAAGAATCTATAATTGAAAGTCAGTAGGCCACAAATTGGAGAAACAGAGCAGTATTAACGGGAGGCTTATTTGATCACTCCTGGTTCACAGGAAGGGTGTCCAGGCCAACATGACTTTAGGCAAATGAGGGGCAAGGGAGTTTATTTGGACACTGTCTTTGGGTGAGCCATTCATGGAGACCTTCAGCCAGAGGTTACGATGAGTGACTATATGGAAGAAGATGAGGACCTTGTTTGAGTGTTTTGGTTTTAATTGTGGTCATTTGTGTGGTGGTTGTAAGAAATATCTTGGTCCACCTGGGCTTGAACTCTGGTTGGATTCCCCTTAGAGACTGCGTTCTGGAACTGAACTCAGAGAAGTATTGCCATGAATTGTGTTGGGATATTAGGAGGCCACGCATGAGAGTCGTCCTTGGAAACTGAGATCTAGGCCCAGGGTGGCTTTCCACAGAGCACTGAGAATCTCAGCCAGGATAACACATGATTTTATTCTGAAAGACTTGGCAGCCATAGTTGAGTGTCAAAACACACATGGACCTCACATTGTAGACCTCAATTTACCTGGCTTCATGTGACCTTTTGGCCACTCTTTGGGAAGCCTTGCCTGTGAGAGTTCTCCAGAGCTTTCATTGAAAATGAGCTTCCTCATTATTTAATGGTTTCTGAATGAATTGAAACCCACAGTGCCTCCAACTTCATCCTTAACAATGGCTAGATGAATACCATGTAGTTATTAAAATTTCCATGACCAGGTGGCACTGGAGAACCTTTGAATGTCCTGTTGCTGATCATGAGTATACCAGACAGTGCCTTGATTGACTGGATTTCATGAAAATGTTGTAGAAAAGAGATGCCAGTACGTTTGAGTCTGCTGAGTAGTGGGCCTAGAGCACTGGTGGGCAGGTGTGTGAAAAAACATCAGTAGTAGGGCCATGAGGATCTACCATTGGATTCCAAATGGCTTGTGACTGACATGGTGCAGCCAGCAGATCCTTATTTGTAAAGTCATCTTCTTATATGGAGAGGTTTCAGGGCAATGTTCAGAATAAGGGTCATATGGACAAGGGGGCAATGGGGCAAGCTATGAGGGATAGAAGCCTGGTTGGTGCGTTCTCCTGCACACCCTGACCCACCACACGTGACATAACTCCCTCCAGCACTGTGTCTCAGTTGGGCTCCTTGTATTTTATGAAGCAAATACTAAACTCTCAGTGCAGCAGGAAAAACACCACAAAAAGTGGAGGAGGACAAAATGGCTTCACAGTTCACATGGGGAGACATTTAGTCACCAGTGGTCACTGTTTACCAACAAAGAGAGGATTCAGGCCTCCTGCTTCATGTTAATTGGAAAATAAGAACCCATGTCCTTCAGGTCAAAGTGATGGAGACCCACCTTTGATGTTCTCACTACAAAAGAAGATAAAGCTCCTGAAAACAACCTAAATTTCAAGTGCCCAACCTCAGAGTGAGATTCTCAAAAAGTCCTTAGGCCTGAAGAGCTCCATGTTTGTGGAGTGTTTACCCTGTCCCTTACTTTTAGAAAGTCCTCTACCTCCACCAAAGATGTGAAATCTGGAGCATTTTTCATTCCAGATAGGTATTCACAGATTTTCTAACTCTTCTCCTATAATTGTGTCTTACTTGAGGCGAAAGTAATGTTAAAGCATTGTTCTGGATGAGAATGGGAAGATTTTTGTGTAGCATATATTTGCATACACATTGGATTCAATTTCCTATTTTCTATTCGAAATACTGAATCCCTGACACTAACACATACCCTATCAGACTCTGAATACTATTTCTAATAGGATGGAGAAAAATAACCCAAACAGAATAGAAATACAAGCAGTTTAGAGGAGTCATGGTGTATATTTGGACTTGCCTTTTGCATGATACAGAGTAGGAGTTAAATCTAGTCAATTTTTTGTTGAAATAGTTCTCCATGTGTTTTTAAAGTTAACAAATTGTGAATTCCTGTCTCACTTTCTCTGTAGCCCATTCAGCACATATATTTTTATATGGATATATAGAATCATACCTGGTACCACACATACATTCTTGTGAGGTGGATGAGTTGGCAGATACAAATTGTGAGAAGAGATCACTCCTACTAAACCGTGTTGGAACTGAATATTCAACCAATGGGTGAGCTTCCATGTTCAGTAAAATGAATATTTTTGGATCTGTGGATGATATATATTTTATGATGAATTTTGATTGACATATATGTTGCTATTTTTTTTTTCTGTGTGTGTGTGTGTTTTGTGTCACTCACCTGTTCTGTAAAACAACTTCAGAGAGAGAGGTTAAAAATTCATGCAAAGCTCTGATGGAGGTATCTAATATCTTAGTTTTGGTCTATTGCTTCTTCTAATTGGGTCATTTGTTGTGTCCCATGGACGAGGGCAGTGGTTCCTGTGCCCACCCCTGCAGCAACTCCTATTCCGAATAGGATGGCTAAAGTGAGGGATATATGTTCCCAGTTGAAACGGGTTGTATGCCCCCTTATTTGATCTTCAAATGAACCTGCATCATGATAGAGCACTCTGGGAAACATCTGCACCATTACACAATTAATCACATCTGTTGACCATTTCATGAAAACATAAACAATGTTTAATTATATACAATTATGCTGTTGTAGGGACGGACAAGGCAAGGCACCTAATATAGCAAAGAAGACAGCGAAACCGTCCTATTTGGTTGCAACCATATTCAGAGGGCATTGCTTCTGTTGTAATCAATTATTCTCCTGAAACTCAAGTATAGGTAGTTTCAGAATTTTGTACCCAACATGTAAGGGAAGGGGCTCAGAAGTTCACAGTCTGCAGAAGTTCAAAAAGCCGTTGTTGTTTCTGTTTTTTCCTCGGTTCTGGGCAAGTTAACTTTTCAAGGACACCTGGGAGGGAAAGAGCTTTTTCCTACCTTTCTTATTTTTCGCCCCTGACAGCTGTTACCATGGAGCCCTGATGGTAACTTCTTTATCTTAGAAATATAGCCATCTCTGTAAAGCCCCAGCTCACGGCCAGAGGCCTTGTTCATATATTTTGTGGAAAACAAGTAATGGGGTCTAGCATAGAAGTGCTTATTTTTTTAGCCAGTGGCCAAGTAGAACAAGGCAACACTAAAAGAGGAAGTTTATCTACATTGAACTCTTTTATAGGGACTCTTTTGCTGAAAGTCCTAAAGTCAGCCATGGTGAAGACTTCTGTAGAAAGTCAGTTAAGAATTTTCTGTAGGCCTGGTACAGAAGGGGAAGACAGGGAAGGTGGGGCTGACAGCAGCTCCGAGGATCTGAGAATAAGGAAGGAGAGATGTAAAAGAATAATGGGAAAGGGGTTTGGTATTTTCCTAGTAACAAAAACTTGAGCTGCAGAACAGGTAGAGCAGAGGGGAAGACAAGAGTGAGTATCCCAAAATGCATGTGAGGGACTTTAAATTTTTAGTAAACTGTTTTCAGTGATGACAAAGCAACTTTAAAGGCCATTTTCATTACATCTTTGATAGGAGTCTGAGGCCTCTCCTCTGCTAGTTTCAGCTTTGTGTTAGCTGGTAAGCGGACCTGGTGGGACCCGGTGCGGGCACAGACAGGAGAAGAGAGGAGTGAGTCGGTGGATGAGAACCTGAGTACCTGCTAACTCAGCAAGGGGGCGATGGTCTGAGAACCGGGAGAGGTTTGGGTTTTTGATCTAATAATTGGAGGGGAGAAATCAGTTTGCTGAGGTGAGAGTGACAGCAGAGACTCTGGAGCACAAGGCTGAAGGTGAGGATCTATTGGATAAGCATAGTTCAGGATATGAGTGAAGGATGGAAAAGGCCTGCCCATAGGGGAATCTTCTTTCACCCTTTTGAGCACTTGCAGAAGTTAAAAAGGTCACACAGGGCTGGGGATGTGGCTCAATTGTAGCACGCTCGCTTGGCATGCGTGCGGCCCGGGTTTGATCCTCAGCACCACATACAAACAAAGATGTCGTGTCCGCCAAAAACTAAAAAATAAATATTAAAAATTCTCTCTGTCTCTCTGTCTCTCACCTCTCTCTTTAAAAAAAATGGTCACGCAGAATTTGAGGATCTAGAGACCCCTCTGGGGGCCATCGGTTTTGGTTATCTAATTGGTAATATGGCCAATGCTGTGTACTGAATTTGATGAGGAGTTTGTGTTCCATCAGGCAGCCCCTGTATGCTCACATCCCCATGACGTACAGAAAAAGTCAGCCAGGCATTCTGGAATTACTAAAAAGGAGTGATGGATTTTTCCTTTCCCCAGGTCCATGATCCTCTTAGTTGTACAAGTCCGATATTTACTGCCATTAGCCCCTTGAACTAGAGACCTTTTATTTGATAGAGGGCCCAATGGGGCCTTAAGCGCTGAGTTTATTGCCCCTGTATCCCCATCAAAGTTTACTGGGGTCTCCTCCACTTCAAAAGATACGCTGAGCTCAGGGAGGGGATCTGAGCCCCGACTTTCGTAGTCATGCTGAAGAGTCAGAATGGCTGGCTGGCTTGGCTGCCTCTTTCTAGGGCACTCTTGAACCCAGTGTCCTCTTTCTTTACAGTAGGCACATTGATCTGAGGTCAGGGGTGGCCTCTGGCGTGGGACCAGGTATCCCTTCCTGTCTCCCTGTTTCTTAATTTCTGGCCCTTTTGTTGTTGTGACCGGGACCTTAGTCAACTCCTTAGTCTATCTTTTGTTTCTTTTATCGTCCTTTTGCTCCCTTCTCTTCCTCAGTTTCTCTCTTATAGTATACTTTCTCGGCTTCTCTGACTAAATCTCTCAAAGTCATATCTTGTAATCCATCTAAGCATTGTAACTTTCTTTAAATATCCAAGGCAGCATGCCCAATAAAGGCCATTGTGACAGATGCCTTTTGATCCTCTGCATGAGGATCGAAAGGAGTATATCTCCTATATGCCTCCGTAATTCTCTCTAGAAACATAGAGGAAGATTCATCAGGCCCGCAGGCGTGGTAGCCACGTCACCCCAAATGGAGTAGGGAAATAGCAGTGCCACTGCCTGTGCCCGGATAAGGCCCAGTCACCAGCTGGTGTGGTAGTCACGTCACCCAAATTGTAGTAGGGGCCAAGCAGGCCTCCGCCCACGCCCGCAACAAAAGCAGACCTGTGACTGACCTGCGGAACAGGCACAGCGGCCTGCCACCATGGTAGACATGACACCCCAATTGGAGTAGTGGCAGAGCAGAGCTTTTTCCCGCGCCCAGTACAAGCACAACGGCCAACCGGCGTGGTAGTTACGTCAACCCAATTGGAGTAGGGGCAGAGCAGAGCCTTTGCCCGCACCCAGAACAGGCCCAGCGATCTGCCAGCATGGTAGTCACGACACCCCAATGGCAGTAGGGCCAGAGCAGAGCCACCACCCGCTCCCGCAAGGTAGGCAGACCTGCAACCGACAGGCGGAACAGGCCCAGCGGCCTGCAAGCGCGGCAGACACGTCGACCCATTTGGTTCTTTGAAAAAATAAAAAATATCGACAGAACATTAGCCATGCTAACGAAGACAAGAAGAGAGAGAACTCAAATTACTAGCATATGGGATGAAAAAGACAACATCATAACAGATATTTCAGATATACAGAAGATAATCCGAAATTATTTTGAATCTTTGTACTCTAATAAAATAGAAGATGGTGAAGGCATCGATAAATTTCTTAAGTCATATGATCTGCCCAGATTGAGTCAGGAGGATATAGACAACCTAAACAGACCAATATCAATTGAGGAAATAGAAAAAAACATCAAAACACTACCAAGTAAGAAAAGCCCAGGACCTGATGGGTATATAGCAGAGTTTTACAAAACATTTAAAGAGGAACTAACACCAATACTTTTCAAGTTATTTCAGGAAATTGAAAAAGAGGGAATTCTTCCAAATTCATTCTATGAGGTCAACATCACTCTGATTCCTACACCAGACAAAGACACTTCAAAGAAAGAAAACTACAGACCAATATCTCTAATGAACCTAGAGGCAAAAATCCTCAATTAAATTCTGGCAAATCAGATACAAAAGCATATAAAAAAAATTGTGCACCATGATCAAGTAGGATTCATCCGTGGGATGCAAGGCTGGTTCAATATACGGAAATCAATAAATGTTATTCATCACATCAATAGACTTAAAAATAAGAACCATATAATCATCTCGATAGATGCAGAAAAAGCATTCGACAAAGTACAGCATTCCTTTATGTTCAAAACTCTAGAAAAACTAGGGATAACAGGAACATACCTCAATATTTTAAAAGCAATCTATGCTAAGTCTCAGGCTAGCATCATTCTGAATGGAGAAAAATTGAAGACATTCCCCCTAAAATATGGAACAAGACAGGGATGCCCTCTTTCACCACTTCTGTTCAACATAGTTCTCGAAACACTGGACAGAGCAATTAGACAGACAAAAGAAATTAAAGGCATATAAATAGGAAAAGAAGAACTTATATTATCACTATTGCAGATGACATGATTCTATACCTAGCAGACCCAAAAGGGTCTACAAAGAAACTAATAGAGCTAATAAATGAATTCAGCAAAGTGGCAGGATATAAAATCAACACTCATAAATCAAAGACATTCCTGAATATCAGTGACAAATCCTCTGAAACGGAAATGAGGACAACCACTCCATTCACAATATACTAAAAAAAAATAATAATTGGGAATCAACCTAACAAAAGAGGTGCAAGTTTTATACAAGGAAAACTACAGAACCCTAAAGAGAAAAATAGAGGAAGATCTTAGAAGATGTAAAAATGTACCCTGTTCATAGATAGACAGAACTAACATCATCAAAATGGCGATATTACCAAAAGTTCTCTATATGTGTAATGCAATGCAATTCAAAATCCCAATGGCATTTCTTGTAGAAATAGAGAAAGCAATCATGAAATTCATATGGAAAAATAAAAGACCCAGAATAGCAAAAACAACACTAAGCAGGAAGTGAGAATCAGGCCGTATAGCGATACCAGACTTCAAACTATACTACAGAACAATAGTAAAAAAAATAGCATGGTACTGGTACCAAAACAGGTGGGTGGACCAATGGTAAAGAATAAAGGACACAGAAACCAATCCAAAAAAATACAACTATCTTATATTTGATAAAGGGGCTAAAAGCATGCAATGGATGAATGACAGCATCTTCAACAAATGGTGCTGGGAAAACTGGAAATCCATATGTAACAAAAAGAAACTGAATCCCTTTCTCTTGCCATGCACAAAAGTTAAATCAAAATGGAACAAGGAGCTTGATATCAAATCAAGACATGGTGTTTGATAGAAGACAAAGTTGTCTAAGATCTACATACTGTGGTGTCACCTCCAAATTCCTCAATAGGACACCCATAGCACAAGCGTTAATAACTAGAATCAACACATGGGACTTACTCAAACTAAAAAGTTTTTTCTCAGCAGAAGAAACAGTAAGAGGGGTAAATAGGGAGCCTACATCCTTGGAACAAATCTTTCCTCCTCACACTTCAGATAGAGCACTAATATCCAGAGTATACAAAGAACTCAAAAAATTAGTCAATAAGATAACAAATAACCCAATCAACAAATGGGCCAAGAACCTGAACAGACACTTCTCAGAGGAGGACATACAATCAATCAACAAGTACATGAAAAAATGCTCACCATCTCCAGCAGTCAGAGAAATGTGAATCAAAACCACCCTAAGATACCATCTCACTCCAGTAAGTTTGGCAGCCATTATGAAGTCAAACAACAACAAGTGCTGGCGAGGATCTGGGGAAACAGGTACACTTGTACATTGCTGGTGGGACTGCAAATTGGTGCAGCCAAATGGGAAAGCAGTATGGAGATTTCTTGGAAAGCTGGGAACGGAACCACCATTTGACCCAGTTATTCCCCTTCTCGGTCTAAAACCTAAAGACCTAAAAAGAGCATGCTACAGGGACACTGCTACATCGATGTTCATAGCAGCACAATTCACAATAGCAAGACTGTGGAACCAACCTAGATGCCCTTCAATAGAAGAATGAATAAAAAAATGTGGCATTTATACACAATGGAGTATTACTGTGCATTAAAAAATGACAAAATCATAGAATTTGCAGGGACATGGATGGCATTAGAACAGATTATGCTAAGTGAAGCTAGCCAATCCCTAAAAAAACAAATGCCAAATGTCTTCTTTGATATAAGGAGAGTAACTAAGAACAGAGTAGGGACAAGGAGCATGATAAGAAGATTAACATTAAACAGGGATGAGAGGTGGAAGGGAAAAGGAGAGAGAATGGAAACTGCATGGAAATGGAAGGAGAACCTCAGGGTTATACAAAATTACATACAAGAGGAAGTGAGGGGAAAGGGAAAAATAATACAAGGGGGAGAAATTTATTACTGTAGAGGGTGTAGAGTGAGAAGAGAGGAGGAGAGGGGACGGGAGGGGGGATAGTAGAGGATAGGAAAGGCAGCAGAATACAACAGACACTAGTATGGCAATATATGAATCAATGGATGTGTAACTGATGTGATTCTGCAATCTGTAAACGGGGCAACAATGGGAGTTCATAACCCACATAAATCAAAGTGTGAAATATTATTTATCAAGAACTATGTAATGTTTTGAGCAACCATATATAAAAATTAAAAAAAAAAGACAACTAAATTCGGTGAATAATGCACGAGAATCCTAATATTTCTACAGTAACTGACCCAGTTTAAAATCAATGCCAGTAGATTCCTATGGGACATGATGTGTATTTTGACGTTCATTTTTATTCAACAATGGTACATTACTATTTCATGAGTTTATGCACATCATAGGATATATATTTCATCCACAAATTAGCAAATTTATAGGCATTTGATTCAATTTCAATCGCTTCCTGCTTTACAACATATGCATTCCTCCAGGTTTCCTAACTGGTCTATTCATGAGACTTCTTTCCAAACATATTATTTTCGATTTCCATAATCACTTTTGAAACAAAACTCACACACTGTTCATGATAAACCAAAACACTAATATTACCATTAGATGTATAATTGGTGGGAATGAATGATTGTATATCAATATAAGATTTCCTGTAATTTTTAAGATATCAGTTCAATCCATTATTTAAAGTTGGAACAAGTTATATTATTTATTCACTGTATTGTCTATTCGTACTTTATCTCTAAATTCATAGACACAGGGTGCACCTCTTTGTAACCCCAATACTAATTTTACGTCTTGAATATATTGCTTCCAGAAATGGTGGAAGAAATACTCATGTCACCTGATCTACATATACATTTTATCACAGTAGTATTCTGGACAAATAATGTAATGGTCACGGTTATGATTGCACGAAGGACTAAATGGAAAGTGAACATGGATTACTAAAAACATCTATGTCCAGGTTGCCTAATGCTCTCAAATGTCAATCCTATTGGTGACTACATATTTTTTTTCTTCCTAATATTATGTATTCAAACTCAACCCTGTTGAAAATGTCTAATCCTATCACTCACTTTATACTTTGCCTGATTTCGTAATGTCTCTATTGATATCTGCTTTTCTACATTTTTTCCCAGCTCATCATAGTGACTGACTCTTCATATGTGCTGACTTTAACAATCACTCTGTAACCGAAACCCTATTGTTAAAGAACTTTTGTTCCAAATGGTATACTCACACTTCTTCCTAAACGTACTATCTTCCTATTTCTATCAACTATCCCTTTTTGACTGGATGTTCTCTTCTACATTCAATCATTATAGTAAATGTCCGGCGAGCTTCACAGGAGGAAACCACCAACAGACTATCTCATGCAACAGCAAAGGGTTTATTGAGTGTCCAGCATGCTGGTGCTTAGAGCTCACTTGAATAGAGTAGATAGCCCTGAGAATAGCTTAAGTAGAGCTTATATACATTACCTGGAGAGGGCAGGGAGGGAAGTTTATTGATGGATCGGGGTGAGTGGGCGATTTGCGTGCAACTGGGTGAGGGAGCACATTCTGCAGTTGGGCAGTTGGGGACAGCACATACTGGGAACAAGATTTGCAAGCATTTCTCAAGATTTCAACAGTGTTTTGTTAAGCATACAGAAAAACAGGAAGTGACAAGTACCTATTTTACTTACCTTTTATTCCCCACTTCTTCTTCTGGCTACTTTTAATCATAAAAATGATCATTGGGGGGGTGTCACATTCTATGTATACTAGTAGGGTATTACCATAAGTTTAACTCGTCCAATTTGAGCCTGGAGAAAAGAAATTACACGGATGAGAAAACAGGGTTTAATAGTTAGCAATAACATGAGGATTACTATTGGACCGGCCAGGGTTGATAAAAACGTAGTTAACCAGGAAGACTGTGTGAACCAAGACTCAAACCACCTTTTTTGGGCCTCTGTCTCGTTGATGCTTTTCAAGGCATCTTTTTAATTTACTCTTAGATTTTATTACAAGTACAGTATGCTCGGCATACAAACAACTTTCTTTTCTCAATGTAGCACAAAGCCCCCTTCTCTCATGACGAGGAGGTCCAACCCTCGAGTGGTCTGAAAAACAACTTCAGAGAGAGAGGTAAAAGACTCATGCAAAGCTCTGTTGGAGGTTTCTAATATCTTAGTTTTGGTCTATTGCTGTCATTTGTTGGGTCATTTGTTGAGTCCCTTGGACAAAGGCAGTGGTTCCCGTGGCCACCAGTGCAGCAATTTCTATTCCTAATAGGATGGCTACATTGAGAGATATATATTTTCAGTGGAACCGGGTTGAATGCCCCCCTATTTGATCTTCAAATGAATCTGCGTCGTGATAGAGCACTCTGGGAAACATCTGCACGATTACACAATTAATCATATCTGTTGACCATTTCATGAAAACATTAACAATGTTTAAGTATATAGAATCATGCTGTAGTAGGGAAGGACAAGGCAACGCACCTAAGATAGCACTGAAGACAGGGAAACAGTCCTATTTGCTTGCAACCAGATTCAGAGGGCATTGATTCTGTTGTAATCAACTAATCCTCTGAAACCCAAGTTTAGGTAGTTTCAGAATTTTGTACCCAACATGTAAGGGAAGGGGCTCAGAAGTTCACAGTCTGCAGAAGTTGAAAAAAGCAGTTTTTGTTTCTGTTTTTTCCTCGGTTCTGGGCAAGTTAACTTTTCAAGGACACCTGGGAGGGAAAGAGCTTTTTCTTCCCTTTCTTATTTTCCCATTGCCAGCTGTTACTACGGAGCCCAGTTGCTAACTTCGTTAACTTAGAAATGTAGCCATCTCTGTGAAGCCCCACGTCAAGGCCAGAGGCCTTGTTCACATATTTTTGTGAAAAACTAGTAAGGGGGTGTCTGGATTAGGAGTGCTGATTTTTTTAGCCAGTGGCCAAGTAGAACAGGGCAACATGAAAATAGGAAGTTTAACTACATTGAACTTTTTTATAGGGACTCTTTTGCTGAAAGTCCTAAAGTCAGCCATGGTGAAGACTTCTGGAGAAGGTCAGTTAAAGACTTTTCTGTGGGCCTGGTATAGAGGGGAAAGACGGAGAAGGTGGGGCTGAGAGCAGCTCCGAGGATCTGAGAATGAGAAAAGAGAGATGTAAAAAAATAATGGGAAAGTGGTTTGGAATTTTCCTAGCAACAAATATTTGAGCAGTAGAACAGGTCAAGCAGAGGGGAAGATGGTAGTGAGTATCCCAAAACGCAGAGGGACTTTAAATTTGTAGTAAACTGTTTTCAGTGATGACAAAGCAACTTTAAAGGCCATTTTCATTACATCTTGGATAGAGGTCTGAGGGCTCTCCTCAGCTGGTTTGAGCTTTGGGTTAGTTGGTAAGAGGACCTGGTGGGACCCAGTGCGGGCACTGTCAACAGAAGAGAGGAGTGAGTGGGTGGAGGGGTACCTCAGTACCTGCTACCTCAGCAAGGGGGCAATGGTCTGAGAACCAGCAGAGGTTTGGGTTTTTGATCTAATAATTGTAGTGGAGAAATCAGGTTGCTGAGGTGGGAGTGACAGCAGAGACTCTGGAACAGAAGGCTGAAGGTGAGGATCTATTGGATAAGCATAGTTCAGGATGTGAGCGAAGAAGGGAAAAGGCCTCCACATAGTGGAATCTCCTTTCACGCTTTTGAGCACTAGCAGATGTTAAAAAGGTCATGCAGGATTTGAGGATCTAGAATCCCCTCTGGTGGCCATCAGTTTTTGTTATCTAATTCGTAATATGGCCAATGCTGTCTACTGAATTTAATGCAGGGTTTGGGTTCCATCAGGCAGCCCCTGTACGCTAACATCCCCATGACTTACAGAAGAAGTCGGCTTTTCCCCCACACAGCCATGGCTGTTTTTGGCTTTGACAGTCAGCCGGGTAAACACAGTAATCTAGGCTAGCCAACCTGCATCTGGCTTGTGTGTCCCTACATCCATAATATTTGTTTCCATTATCTATGGTAAGGAAGGGATTTAATGGAATTTTAGTGGGATCCTCTTCATCAGGGATATCCCATTAGGAAAGACCTATAGCCAGCTGACAAATGTCTGGGTGGAGAGATGGTCACCAGGTCCCTAAGTGGGCTGCATGCAAGATAGATTATACTTCTTTTCCAGTAGAATTTGTGATCAGCCATCGCTGCTGAACGGGCTGATGAGGATTAGGACTACTTGTGGCCAAGGGGAGAGTCTATAGGCTTATCCACACGGTGAATATGCAATTTGAAAGTGTTACCAGTCTTTTCCAGTTTCCAGCCAGAGTGTGGACAGGGCGCAGGCTTGAGATGAGAGGCATGGATCCAGGAAGTGATTCCGTTTACCTTTACCACTATAGATGTTATTAGTAGCACCTGGTATGGTCCTTTCCAGTGGGGTTCCAGGGATGACACCTGATATCATCTTACGTAGATGAAGTCTCTTACTTGATATCGATGTGGAGTCCCCTCGTCCCCAGTTTGGTAGGGAGTGGCCAGCTGTTTCCACAGGTATCACTGAGATCTTTCAAGAGCTTTAAGTCTGTCAAACAAGGGGGTGTGAAAGGGATCGTTAGGTCTTAGAGTTGGGCTTTGGTCCGTTACTGGAAGAGAGGCACCCTAGATATTCACAGGGGGTGTGGTTACTCAAAGAAACAGAGGGCATATTTCTTGCACGAAACATTGTATAAGGCATGAGCATAGTCCAATCATTTATGCTGGTCTCTAAGCTTAATTTCGTTGAGGTCTCTTTAATGGTTCTATTTATTCTTTCTACCTGTCCTGAACTCTAGGGTCTGTAAGCACAATTAAACTTCCAATGAATCCCCAGGTTCCTGGCTAACCCCTGACTTACTTGGGCCATGAACGCCGGTGCATTATCAGACCGTATTACCTTTGGCAGGCCGTATCTTTGAAAAATGTCTTTCAGGATCTGCTTGACCACCATTAGCACTGTTTCTTTTTTTTTCTTTTAGTGGGGAAGGCTTCAATCCATCGTAAAAATGTATCTACAAAGACTAGAAGATATTTATGTCAATACCTTGCTGGCTTAATTTCAGTAAAGTCAACTTCCCAGAATTGTCCTGGTCTGGTTCCTCGTAGGTGCTTTCCTGCAGGAAGCTTGGAAGGGTAAGCATTTACCAATTGATGGACTCGACAGGCTTTTTTACCCATTCAGTTATTTCTTTTTGCTGTGAGTCAGTTAGTGGAAAACTCTGTTCTTGATACTTCAGAAATACCTGCAGTTTCTTTGAACCAAGGTGAGTGAGTTGATGTGCATTTTCTACTGACGTATTTAGAGCTGTGACTATAGGAGTTTTTACTGAAGGATTTAAAAATTCCACTTGGGGGCCTTCAGGGTTAAAAGTTATTTTGGACCGGAACTTGGTGAGCAGATCTCTGCCCATCAATGGGGCTAGGAATTCTGGGATTACTAGGAAGGAGTGATGGATTTTTCCTTTCCCCAGTTCCATGATCCTCTTAGTTGTCCAAGCCCGATATTTACTGTCATTAGCCCCTTGAACTAGAGACCTTTTATTTGATAGAGGGCCCAATGTGACATTAGGGGTGAGTATATTGCCCCTTTATCCACTTCAAAGATTACTGGGGTCCCCTCCACTTCAAAAGTTACCCTGAACTCGGGGAGGGGATCTGAGCCCCGACTTTCATACTCATCCTCCAGAGTCAGAATGGCTGACTGGCGTGGCTGTCCCTTTCTAGGGCACTCTTTGGCCCAGTGTCCTTTTTTTTTTTACAGTTGGTACATTGATCTGAGGCCAGGGGTGGCCTCTGGTATGGGACCAGGTATCCCTTCCTGTCTCCCTGTTTCTTAATTTCTGGCCCTTTTGTTGTTGTGACCAGGACCTTAGTCAACGCCTTAGTCTCTCTTTTGTTTCTTTTATCCTCACTTTGCTTCTTTCTCTTCCTCAGTTTCTCTCTTAAGGTATATTTTCTTGGCTTCTCTGACTAAATCTCTCAAAGTCATATCTTGTAATCCATCTAAGCATTGTGACTTTCTTTTAATTTCCAGGGCAGCTTGCCCAATAAAGGCCATCATGACAGATGCCTTTTGATCCTCTGCCTGTGGATCGAAAGGAGTATATCTCCTACATGCCTCCATAATTCTCTCTAGAAACATAGAGGGAGATTCATCAGGCCTTTGAATAATCTCTATTACCTTGGCCAAATTAGTTGGTCGCCTAGTGGCCACTTGGAGGCCCACTATTAGAACCTGGCGATAAGTGGACAGATGCTTTCTAACTTCAATGTTGTTGGTGTCCCAGTTGGGTTGCCTCAAGGGAAAACCAGCTTTGATTAAGTTGGAAAGATGTGTCCGTCGCCAATCTGGTCGGAGGACATTTTTTTATAGCTTCCAGGAAGATTCTCTTTTGTTCCTCTGTCGTGAAGAGAGTCCCTAGGAATTGTTGACAGTCATCCCAAGTAGGCAGGTGTGAAAACATCAATGACTCAACCAGACCTGTGAGCCCGATGGGGTCCTCGGAAAAAGGGGGATTGTTATTTTTCCAGTTACATAGGTTGGAAGAGGAGAAAGGCCAATATTTGTAGGCTTGCATTTTCCCCCCATGGCCTTCGTCAATCAATGGTCCATAGGGACATAGGGGGAGCATCACAGGAGGTCCAGGGTTTTCAATCATTCGCCACCATCAAGTTCCCTTAGCTGGGCTAGCTTCCTCCTGCGGAGGAGGGGCTGTGTGTGCTGCGGGGGAGTTATCTGGAGGGCGCTGGGCTAGCTTAGATTCCTCCAATGGTAGAGAGGCTGAGTCAGCTGCAGGAGAATCACTTAGAGGGTGTTGGTGGTTGGGGGACGAGGGCAGGGTATAATAAGGGGGAAGAGACTACAGTAGAGTCAAATCTTGTGACTCAGGGATTACAAAGGGTGGAGGAGGAGGAGGAGCAGAGGGTTTGAGAGATCATGGGGGAAGGAGTAGGAGCAGGGGAAGGGACAAAGAAAGGCTTCACCCATTGAGGAGGAGATTTGCAGAGGTCCTGCAAAGTTAAGATATATGGCTGTTGATCTGGATGGCTATGTGTGCCTGGGTGAAAGACAATATCTCTGACTTCTTAAATTAGTGGGAAATAGAAAGATCCTTCTAGGGGCCATCCAAATTCAAAGGTGGGCCATTCTGAGGCACAGAGATTCCGAAAGGTCCAACGTTTTACAAAAAAAGAAAGATTCTGAGCCCTTAAGCGGACTTTGGTCCAGTGATCAAGGGTCAGGGACAGGGGCATTGAAGTGCTGTGTCCCATAATGAAAGATACACAAAGAGTGAATGCAAGACACACGACACAGACAAGACAAGACAATAAAGACATTCAATGGACATCCAAAACTGAGACCAGGACTGAGTAGCCAGCAAAACCCAATGGCCTGGCAATTCCGAATCCGATACAAAATATTACTGAGTCGAGGAGACTATTGTTCCTTGATTTCCCGAGTCTTTGGGAAGTCCCCCAGGGACGTGGCCTGCGGCTCTGTGACACGTCTGTCAGCCACCATCGGAGAGAACTCACGCTCTTCATCGACAGCCATTTTGCCAAGCCCTAACCTTAACACTGAAACAAGAAAGAGGGGCCTTACTTAACCCAAGAGGAACCCGTTAGGGTCTTTTGTCCGCCGCTGCCAAAACTCGGTGGAATCTCCATATGTAAAGGTCGGGTGAGCATGGAAGGAAGAGACCACTAACAGACTGTCTTATCCAACAGCAAAGGGTTTATTCTGGGTCCAGCATGCTGGGGCTCGGAGCTCACTTGAATAGATCAGAGAGCCCTGAGAACAGTTTAAGCAGAACATATATATTTTCCTTCGAGAGGGCAGGGAGGGAAGTTTACTGATGGTTCAGGGCGAGTGGTCGGTTTGCATGCAACCGGGTGAGGGAGTACATTCTACACTTTGGCACTTGGGGACAGCACATTCTGGGAACAAGATTAGCAAGCAGTTCTCAAGATTTTAACAGTGTTTTGTTAAGCATACAGAAAAACAGGAAGTGACAAGTACCTATTTTATTAACCTTTCACTACCGACTATCCTTTTTGACTGAATGTTCTCTTCTACATTCTATGATCCAAAGTACAAGGTCTTATGCCATTGTATATCAATTTATTCAAAGCTAAGTATTCCAATCAAGGGCCCAGTGCCCTTCTGGGCTTCAAATGTTACTTAGATTTCTGTTTTTATACATATATTTCACCTATATATTTTTATACATATTGCAGGTTCCCAATACCATTATTTATTCAGCATAATGATTCCTAACCCAAATCAAACATGTTATTAACCCTAACCATACATGGTTCCCTCAATCTAACGTTACAGAAGAGCAGGGACAGAGTTGGTCTTACAATACAGGAATATAGGGAATCTTCCACCTGCTGATAACCTCAAAGGTCCATGCAGATATAATCTCTGGAGAAGATGTAGGCAACTCTGAAAGACCTGAGAGTGCAAAAGTCATCTTCCATGGAAAACAACCTGGTCAGGGTGAAGTGTTCTGTCTGAATCAGCCTCTCCATTCTTAATGTAGAGAAGATGGACCAAATGAGACCTGTGTGGAGAGCTGCTCCTGGGTGCCTATGGGTGATATACCATTCTAACTTGTGAAAGTGTCACAGGAAGCAGGGGCAGCCTCCATCTCATGGGAAGCTTGGAAGCAACTCTTAGGACAGATTGGTTGCCAAGGCAGTGAACTCATTCAGTTTCTGACGGAAGTGACCTCACCTCACTTCCTTGGTGATGGAACTCTGTGAACTTGCGATCCAGGAAGCCAGTCAAACATTGACAGTCCCAGTCCCAGTCTCAGTGGTTATACTTTTTGAATTTCCCAACGACAGAGTCAGTCTTTCTTGGTACCTACTAATGTTAGGATGGCCAAATGGCAGGAAAACTCTGAAGAGGGGCCTTTCCTGAGAAAACAGGTAGTGGCTCACCGCTGGCTCCTGACAACTTCAGAGAGTTGGCAAAGGACACAAAATCTGAAACAGGACAGACCATTTCGGGGGAACGTAGAATGGCCCACAGTCAGAGGACACTCCAAATAGTCACAACCTACTTGGAGGAAAGAGGTGCCTTTGTGGGTGTGGGTGTGGGTTTGTGGTTTTGGCTCATGTTCTGAGAAGAGGTAGGAAATGAGGTTTGTTTGGTTTGGGGTGAATTGTTTCTAGTAAGTCATTTGACAATGCGAGTGTTTCTGTGTCGCTGTATCCCGCTGTGTTCGTTATTGTAGATATTAGAAAAGAGAAAGCATCAATGGATGTGTCCTGTCTTTTAGAAAGCTTACCAGCATTCATGCTGCCCAATTTATAAATGGAATGCGGCTTGCCATAATGATGGGCAACACCTACGATCTTCCTTAGTTCCTGTTTTCTTCCTGAAATCTGGCCACTCTCCATAATAGGCTCATGGTTTTGTATCCAAGATATGTACCACCTCCATGCTCTGTGACATGGCCATGTACTGAATAACTGAAGTGAATTGCGAGCATCTCAGAAAACTCACATACCTGTTTAACCTGTAAAGTCTCATTGGAGAAACCCTGCTTTGGGCCTTTTGCTTACCTATTGTTCTGTTTCCCTGAATGTCAGGAAGGTCTTTGCCTCAGGACAATGCTTTGCGAAGTCTAAAGAAAACCTTTTTCAAATAAAAAAGAATGGGCATCAGCTGTGGCTCTTTGCTTAATTGCTTTGCAAAGAGATGTGTATGAATCAGCGTCTTGGCCCTGTGTTAGGCTGTAGCTTAGATACTCAGCAACTGATGGATCTAAAGAAAGATCCCATGTGTGCATCCAAAACCAAAATAGCAAAAGAGCAGTCATTGTGGATGAAGTCTTTCACCTTCCTCTGTAAGGTTTCTGACATCAATCAAGTGAGAATAGGGATCCTTTAGGTCAAATGAGTTCTTCAGTTCCCTGCAGAGGCTAGCCCATAGGTGGTTGGGTTTTCTCATGACTCCAATTCATATAAAGAATTTAAACCCCGCAGTCAGTAGTTCTCAAATTTGAGAAGTGGATCAGTATTAACGGCAGGCCTATTTGATCACTCCTGGTTCACAGGAAGGGTGTCCAGGTCACGCAGAATTTAGGTAAATGAGGGGCAAGAAAGCATATTTTGGACACTCTCTTGGGCTGCATTCCTCATGAAAATCTCCAATCAGAGGTTATGATGAGTGTCTATATGGAAGAAGATGAGGGCCATGTGGGAGTGTTTTGGATTTAATTGTGGTTATTTTTGTGGCAGTTGGAAGGGATGACTGAGTCCACCTGGGTTTGAACTCTGGTGTGATTCCCCTTAGAGGCTGAGTACAGGAACTGAACTTAGAGAAGTATTGCCATGAATTGTGTTGGGATTTTAGAAGACCAAGCATGAGAGTCACCCTTGGAAACTGAGATCTAGGCCCAGGGTGGCTTTCCAGAGACCACTGGGAATCTCAGGCTTGATATCACATGATTTTATTCTTAACGACTTGGCAGTCTTAGTTGAGAGTCAAAACACACATGGACGTTACATTGTAGACCTCAATGGGCCTGGATTTATGTGACACTTTGGCCAATCTTTGGGAAACCTTGCCAGTGAGAGTTCTCCAGAACTTCATTTGAAATGAACTTCCACAACATTTAACGGTCCCTGAATGAATTGAAACCCACATGCTGCCAACTTCATCCTTGAAAAATTGCTAGATAAATACCATGAAATTTTTGAAATTCCCATGACCAGATGGCACTGGAGAAACTTTGGTTGTCCTGTTGCTGAACATGATTATTCAGGACAGTGACTTGATTGACTGAGTTTCATGAAAATGGTGTATAACAGAGATTCCAGGAAGTTGAACCCTGCAGAGTAGTGGGCCTAGTGCAGTGAAGGGCAGGTGTGTGATAAAAAAAAATCTGTGGTGGGGCCATGTGGATCTGCCATTGTCTTCCAATTGGCTTGTGACTGACATGGTGCAGCCAGCAGACGCTTCTATGTAAAGGTATCTTTTTATATGGAGAGGTTTCAGGCCAATGTTCAGAATCCGGTTGCTATGGTCAAGGAGGCAAGCTATGTGGAAGAGAAGCCTGGTTGGTACATTCTTCTGCAGGCCCTGACCCACCAGAGGTGACAGAACTCCCTCCATCACTGTGTCCCAGGTGAATTCCTTGTATTTCTTGAAGCAAATACGAAACTCCCAGTGCAGTAGCAAGAAACACCAGGAAAACTGGAGGATGACCAAATGGCTTCAGAGTCCACAAGAGTAGACAATTAGTCCCCAGTGGCCACAGTTTACCTACAAACAGAAAATTAAAGACAGCTTCCTCATGTTTATTGGAAAATAAGAAATCATGTATTCCAGGTCACATAGAAGCATACCCAGATTTGATTGTCTCACTACAAAGGAAGCTAAATCTCCTGACTACAACACATATTTCAAGTGCCCAACCTCAGAGGCAGTTCCTCAAGAAGTCTTTATTCCAGCAGAGCTCCATGTTTGTGGAGTGTTTACCCTGTCCCTTACTTTTGGAATCTCCTCTACCACCTCCAAGTTTGTGAACTCGTGAGCATATTTGATTCCAGATATGTATTCACAGATTTTCTAACTCTTCTCCTCTAATTGTGTCTAACTTGGGGCCAAGGTAATCTCAAGGCATTGTTATGCATGAGAGTCGGAAGATACTTTTGTAGCATATATTTGCATAAACATTGGAATCATTTTCCAAATTTTCATTCGAAATACTGAATCCCTGACACAAACCCATGCCAACTAGACTCTGACTACTAATTCTAATATGATGGAGAAAATTAACCCAAAAAGAATAGAAATACAAGCAGTTCAGAGGACGAATGGTGTATCATTGGAATTGCCTTTTGCTTTATATAGGGTAGGAGTTATAAATCTAGTCAATTTTTTGTTGAAATGGTTCTCCATGTGTTTTTCAAGTTAACAAATATGTGAATTCCTGTCTACCTTTCTCTGTATCCTATTCAGCGCATGTATTTTTATATGCACATATAGAATCCTACCTGGTACCACACGTACATTCTTGTGAGGTGGCTCACTTGGCAGACACAAATTGTGAAAAGAGATCACTCCTACTAAACGCTGTTGAAACTGAAAATTCAAACTATTGATGAGCTTCCTAGTACAATAAAATTATACATGAATCCATGTTCAGTAAAACGAATTTATCTGGATCTGTGGATGACATATATTTCGTGGTGAATTTCAATTGGCTTATATTGCTACTTTTTAATGTCTGTTTGTGTGCGTGCCTGTGTGTGTGTGTGTGTGTGTGTGTGTGTTTATATATATATATATATATATATATATATATATATATATATATACACACACACTCTACAGATTTTTCAAAAATATGAAATATATGTGTCTTATTATACACTCCGTAAATTCATTCATATTCATGTATGTGGATTAATAATCAACTTTTCACAAGATTATTCTGAGAAATATTCATCCACCTGAACTACATATTTGATTCCTAGTACTGAAAACTAACAGTAAATGGTGCATACAAATCCTAATATCTCTGCAGTAACTGACACAGTTTTATATCAATGCAAGTAGATTCCTATGGGACGTGATGTGTATTTTGTCTTTCATTTTTATTCAATACTGGTACATTACTTTTTCTTCAGTTAATGCACATGGTAGGATATATATTTAATCCACTAGTTCAGAAATTTATAGGCATTTTGTCTTACTTTCCATCACTTCCTAATTCAGAAAACATGTTTTCCACAGGGTTTCTTGACTGGTCTTTTCATGAGACTTCTTTCACAAAATTCAAAGGTCACACTTATGTTTGTACCGAAGTCTAAATGGAAAGTGAGTATGGATTACTAAAAACATCTATGTCCAGGTTGCCTAATGCTATCAAATGTCAATCCTATTGGTGACTACATATTTGTTTCTTCCTAAGATTATATATTCAACCTCAACACTGTTGAAAATGCCTGATCCTATCACTTACTTTATACTTTGCCTGATTTCCTAATGTCTCTATTGATATATGGTTTCCTACATATTTTCCAGAGTTCATCAATGTGACTGGCTCTTCACATGTACTGATATTTACATTCATTCTCTACCCGAAACCCTACTGTTAAAGAACGTTTGGTTCAAATCCTATACTCACTCTGCTTTCTAAACCTACTGAATATCTTCCTAATCCTACAGACTATCCTTTTGACTGGATGTTCTTTTCGACATTCAATCATCCAAGGTACAAGGTCCTATGCCATTGTATATCAATTTATCTGAGACATCTGTGCAGAACATAATTCAACGCTGAGTATCCCAATCAAGGGCCCAATGTACTTCTGGGTTTCAAATCTTACCTAGATTTCTGTGTTCATACTTATATTTCACCTATATATTCTTGTAAATATCGCAGGTTCCCAAAACCATTATTCATCGCACAGAATGATTCCTAACCCAAATCAAACCTGTTATTAACCCTAAGCATACACTGTTCCATCAATCTATCTTTACAATAGAGCAGGGACAGCGTTGGTCTTACAATACAAGAATTTAGGGTATCTTCCACCTGCTGAAACCTCAAAGGTCCATGCAGAAATGATCCCTGGAGAAGACTTAGGCAGCTATGAAGGACCTGAGAGCGCAAAATCATCTTCCATGGCAAAAAAAACGGTCAGGATGAAGTATTGTGTCTGAATCAGTCGCTCTGTTCTTAATGTAGAGAAGATGGACAAAACCAGGCCTGTGTGGAGAGCTGTTCCATGGTGCCTGTGGTTGATATACCATTCTAACTTATGACTGAGTCAGAGAAAGTAGGGGCAGCCTCCATCTCATGGGACCTTTGTAAACAACTGTTAGGACAAAGTGGTTGCCAAGGTATTGACCTCATTCAATTCCTGAAGGAAGTGACCTACCTCACTTCCCTGGTGATAGAACTCTCTGAACTTGGGATCCAGGAAGCCAGGCACCCAGAGCCAGTGCCAGTCCCATTCCCAGTGGGCACACTTGTTTGAATTTTCCAAGGACAGAGTCAGTCTTTCTTGGTACCTCCTGATGTGAGGATGACCAAATGCCAGGAGAACTCTGAAGAGGGGCCTTTCCTGAGAAAGCAGGTAGTGGCTCATTGCTGGCTCCTGACAACTTAACAGAGTTGGCAAAAGGGACCTGATCTGATACAGGACAGGCCATTTGGGGAAAACAGTATGGTCCACCAGTCAGAGGACACTCCGGATAGTCACAGACCTAGTTGTGGGAATGAGGTGCCTTAGTGGGTGTGGGTGTGAGTTCGTGGTTTTGTCTCATGTTCTGAGAATAGGTAGCAAAGGTGGTTTGTTTGGTTTGGAGTCGACTGTTTCTAGCAAGTCGTTTGAGAAGGCGAGTTTTTCTATGTCTGTGTATCCACTGTGTCCGTGGTTGTAGTTATTAGAAAAGCCAATACATCAATGGAGGTGTCCTGACTAGTAGGAAGCTTCCAGGCATTTATTCTGCCCTTTTTATGAATGGACTGCAGCTTGCCTTATGGATAGACAACACCTACTATCTTCCCAAGTTCCTGTTCACCTCCTGATTTCTGGCCTCTCTCCAGAATAGGCTCATGGTTTTGTGTCCAAGATATGTACCACCTCCAAACTCTGTGACATAGCCATGTACTGGATAGCTGAATGGAATGGGAACATCTCAGAAACCTCAGAGATCAGTGTAACCAGAAAAGTCTCAGTGGAGAAACCCTGCTTTGGGCAATTTGCTTACCTATGGTTCCCTTGCCCTGAATGTTAGGAATGTCTTTGCCTCAGGCCACCCGTTTGTGGAGCCTGAAGAAAACAGTTTTCAAATTGAAATGAATGGGCATCACCTGTGGCTCTTTGCTTAATTACTTTGGAAAGGGATGTGTCTGAATCAGCCTCTTGGCCCTGTGTGAGGTTGTGGCTTTGATTCTCAGAACCTGATAGATCTAAAGAAAAATCCCATGTGTGCATCCAAAACCAAAATTGCCAAAAGAGCAGTCATTGCTGATGAAGTCTTTCACCTCCCTCTGTAAGTTTTTTGACCTCTATCAAGTGAGAATAGGAAAGATACACCAAGTCAATTGATGGCTCCTATTGGAAAAATTCTATCACTGATGACAGCATCAGCATAAGTACCCCAACACTACGACAATTCGCTGCAGCAGCAGATAGTTCACAATGCGTACAAGTGAGTTCACAATGCATACAAGTGATACATAATCCAGGCAAGTTCTGCAAGCAGTTCAGTGATGGCTATTGCAGAATCTGTAGATTGGTTTTATCTTTGTCTTCACTGGCACTGGGATGAAAATAGGAATTCTGGCAGTAATGGCTAAAGAAAAAATTATGTAACATTCCTGAGGGCACTAAAAGAAAACAATTTTCTTAACAATTTACATTATCTTGAAGAGAATAATTAAATATAATGAAAAGGAAAAGTGAAAGTAAACAAGCACGTCTGTTAACCTCCTATTTTTTCACATATTAAGACAATCCTGAACAGTTGTTTTCCAATTTAAATTAAACAATTTAATTCACGTGAATAAAAAAAAATGGATATATTATTTCATTAGCACTCATCATATGTGATATATGGACATACGCACATTCAAATATATAACACAAAACACAAATGTGCACACATAATAAATACATACAACACATAATATAATAGTAAAGGCCTTATAAATTTTACATGTGAAATCATCATTGCAATGTTTAAAAACTCTATAGTCAAAAAATAGAACTGATAAGCAAAACATTATCCTAGGTCTGTATGAGCTCAAAAACAACAAAAGAGAACTTCATGATGTGGGAAAGGGCAATAATAAAATAGATATTGAAAAAAGCATCCCTGTTCTGTCGCAGATGTAAGGATAGCCAAACTGGAGTTTTCGATATCAGCTGTTATGGATTTGAGCCAAATCATCTTATTTTGGTCTATTGAAAGCGCTTCAGTTAATCTCTCTGGAATCCAAATCGGCTGCTGTTCTCCTTGTGGAAACACATAAACAGACCCCCGACTCCAGGCAATCACTGGGTCGGGACCTTAGTTAATCTCTCTGGAATCCAAATCGGCTGCTGTTCTTCCTGTGGAAACCCAAAAACAGACCTCCAACTCCAGAAAATTAATGGGTCAGGACCTTTCCATTTTCCTGTTAGAATATCCTTCCAAAGTACCTCGGGCTTATACACATTTTTTGGACACTTATGCCTTTCTGCAGCACTAAGTCCTGAAAATCCAAATTTAAAAAGTTTAGATTAAAAAGGGTTATTTTAATTTTATCTTTGGGGAATTTATATTCCTTCCCAATTCTGTCTTCTTACTTTAATGAGTACATTTTAATAGTGTGATGTGCTCTTTCAACTATGGCTTGTCCCTGTGGATTGTATGGGTTTCCTGTTATATGAGTAATGCCAAATGATGAGCAAAATGGTTTAAAAGAGGTAGAAGTATAACCGGGGGCATTATCTGTTTTTTACTGTTTTGGAATGACCACAGTGGCAAAATTTTGTAAGCAATGAGCTATAACATCTTTAGTTTTTTTTTCCCCCATGAAGGGAGCCCATCAAAAATCCAGAAGAAGTATTAACTGTAACATGCAAATATTTTACTTTTCCAAATTCTGGCAAGTGTGTGACTTCCATCTGCCATATATGGTAAGGTATCAATCCTCTAGGATTGACTCTAAGATTAAAATGTGGTAAAATGGTCACACAATTTTGACATTGTTTTATTATTTGTCTAGCTTGCTCCTCAGTTATTTTAAAATGCTTTTGTAAAGTATTAGCATTGATATGGAACTTTTCATGAAAATTTATAGCTTCTTCTAGTGTAGAGAAAATATGTATGTATGTCATGTGTAGTTTTACCTGCTAAATCATTGCCCAAACTAAGGGCTCCAGGCAATCCTGTATGTGCCAAGATATGTCCTATTAAGAATGGATCTTTTCTCTCCCAGATTAGACTTTGTATACTGGAAAGCAAAGAGAAAACAGTAGAGGAAGGGGAAATCCTACCAGCATCTTCAAGGGATACTATAGCATTAACTATATACTGACTATTGGAAAATAAATTAAACACAGAATCTTTAAACATCACAAAAGCTTATAATACTGCATTCAGCTCTACCTTTTGAGCTGATTGTTGGGGTGCTAAAAATGTAAAAATTTGATCAGGTGTAACTATTGCTGCTGTACCATTATTTGACCCATCAGTGAATATATTTGGAGCATTCATGATAGGTGTTTTCTTGTAATTTTTGGAAAAATTACAGGATGCAATGACCCAAAAGACAATAAAAGATTAGATGGTAAGTGGTTATCAAATGAAACATTAGATTTACACAGGATTATTGCCCAAGTATTTAACTCATTAGCTAATTCATCAATTTGATTCATAGTGTATGGAGTAATAATTTTATTGGGAGAAATTCCAAACACTCCCTTTGCTGCTTTTATTCCTATTAGTATTAATTGTCCCTAAGCCTCAGGATACCTAGTAATAATAGTGTTAGAAGAATAAGATAAATGTATCCATAATAATGGACCTTCTTGCCAAAATACTCCTGTAGGAATATTTTTTTGTTGGTAGCACAATGAATAATAGAGGCATTATTTTGTCAAATCTATTGAAATGCATATTTCCCATATATGTTTCAATGATTCTTAATGCCTTTCTTGCTTCAGGCATTAACATTCTGGGTGTATTTGGATCAGATGGACCTTTTAGGATATCAAATATAGGTCCCAACTCTCCTGTTGGTATACCTAGATAAGGCCTTATCCAATTAATGTCTCCTAATAACTTTTGAAAGTCATTAATTGATTTGAGTTGATCTACTCGTATTTGAATTTTTGGTGGACTGACCATGGTTGAGGATAATAGAACTCCTAAATAATTAATTGGAAAATTTAATTGTACTTTATCAATTGATATCCCTAGATTATAATTTTTTAATAAGTTTGTAAGTGTGGCATAACATTCTAGCAATGGGTTTTTAACTTGTGTGCTAATAACACATCATCCATATTGTGAAATATTTGTAGTTCAGGATTTTGATTTCTAAGTGGCTGGATTACTTTGTTAACATAAATTTGACAAATAGTTGGGCTGTTAGCCATCCCTTGAGGGAAAACTTTCCACTCATACCTCTGATCAGGACCTTCATGATTCAGTGCAGGGATAGTAAATGCAAAACTTGGACTATCCTCAGGAAGAATTGGAAATAAAAAAAAAAAAAACAATCTTTAATATGTATAACTAAAACATACCAAGTTTTTTGGCAAAGCAGACGATTGAGGAATCCTTTATTGAGCAGGTCCCAAAATAACCATCTCATTATTAATGGCTCTTAAATCTTCCAATAATCTCCATTTACCAGATTTCTTTTTGATGACAAAAATGAAAGTATAATTGGGAGATACAGAAGGTTGTATATGTTCTTCCGCTAATTGTTGTTTGACCAGGAACTGGGCTGCTTGTATCTTTTCTTTAGTCAGGGTCCACTGAAGAACCCATACTGGTCTTTCTGATTTCCAAGTAATTTTTATTGTCTCAGTGGCCCTTTCTGAAAATCCAACCCATGTCTGTCTGTTGCTTGGTCTATTTGTATTGGTGCTGATATACCTTGATCTTGTTTTTCTAATCTTTTTCCTTTCCTAAAACCTTCTCTAGCCATAATAGTGGGTGCATTTTGATTGATGTTATTTGTTAATGTCAAACCTAATTGATCTAGGACATCTCATCCCCATAAATTTACGGGAAGATGATCCAATACATATGGCTGTATAGTTCTTTCACATTCTTCAGGATCCTTCCAATCCAATGCCATTGCACTTCTATGGGGATTAGTTGCCACTCCTAGGTCTCAAAGTATTTTAGTGTACTGTTGTAATGGCCAATGTTTTGGCCATTCTTGATGAGAGACGATGCTAACATCTGCACCTGTATCAAGTAGCCCATTAAATTCATGTCCTTGAATATTTAGTTTTAGCCTGGGGCGAGAATCTAAATTTAAAGAAAGCATAACCAAATCTACACCTGTGGAGCCTAATCCCTTGGAACCTCTTTCTACAGCACGACTGGAAAATTGATCATGCAGACTGAGTATTATTAGTAACTGAGCTATTCTATCTCCTGGTGAAATTACTGATATGTCCTTTGGAGAACTGGGTATAATTTTATTTCACCTTCATAATCGGGATCAATTACCCAAGGACTCATCATAAGTCCTTTTAGATTAGAAGAGCTGCGTCCCAATAAAAGCCTACCGTTCCTTTGAGAAGAGGTCCTCTCACCCTGTGTGAATGATTTGAACCCCCATCTCTACAGTTAGTACTGATCTGACGGAGGTGCAGATATCTAACCCTGCGCTCCCTCTGATTTGTCTGATGAGGCGTCTGATGGACAATGTGTCCTGGGCACTACACTGATGGGGTTGCTGGGTTCCTCCAGTGCTCTGTATATTTGTGGTTTTGGGCCCCAGAGCATTGGGCTCCCCTGTCCATTTTTTGGCAATGGAGCCCGATGCCTTTCTCCATGATATCGTGGATAAACAGCTAGTCCTTGTTCATTTTTGATAATGAAGTACCCTCTATGGTGGTTTGAGAACGGCATTCATTAGCCCAATGTCTCCCTCTATGGCATCGTGGGCAAATACCCACGTATTCTACTCCTTTGGTACCTAGTTTTGTTAAACCCTCTTCCTATGGAGCAATTCCTTTTAAAATGTCCTGTTTGTTCACAATTGTAGCATGTTCCTGGTCTGGCATCTAAAGCCTGTTTTACTGCAGCTGCCACAAATTGCCCTTGTTCATTGATGTCTCTGGCATCTAAAGCCTGTTTTACTGCAGCTGCCATGACTTTCTCTTATTCATTAATGTCTTTACATAATTTAATATATGTGTTTAAATCTTCATGTTTCCATGGTCTAGTGATATCTCTGCACCAACGATTCACTTGGTCATAAGCCAGTTTTTTATTAATGGCATTGCTTGTTCTGTATTCCCCAAAACTCTGGTAGCTGTTTGAATAAGCCTATCTACAAATTCAGTGTAAGATTCATTAGCTCCTTGTATTACCTTAGATAATTGACCTTGTAAACCTCCATGTCGTTGTAAAGTCTTCCATGCCCTAACCGCCTCTGCAGCAATTTTTGCGTATACGCCAGGATCATATGCAATTGGTTGCTGCTGATCCTCATAAGGTCCCTTTCTAACAACATATCTAGATTTCTCTGAGGATAACCAGTTTCTGCATTACGCCTAGCCGTCTCCTTGGAAAATTCCTCATTGGCAACCTTCCATAAAAGGTATTGACCTCCATTTAGCACAGCTTTACACATATTAGCCCAATCTACTGGCGTCATATTCAAGTTGTTAATGGATTCGACCAAGCTTACAATGAAGGGTGCTTGAGGACCATAGGTTGTTACAGCCCCTTTTAGCTGCTTCACTATTTTGAAATTTAAAGCATGGTGAATTCGCTGCCCTCCTACCTCAAAATCAGGGCATGTTCATACTTGAGATCCTGTCTCAGGATCCGAACTATCAACTGTGGGGTTTGGGGGCCTCCCAGCATATGGAGGTGGCCTTGTTATTTGGACATTTACATCCTCTGGTGATAGAAAGGTGTTAGTAACAGTCTCCTTTTGTAACTTTGCCCCTGATGGCTTTTTCTGCCCTAAGCTTTGTTCTTCTATCTTTGTCTGAACTGAAGTCTTTGGACTAAGCAAACCAGATATGAACGTCCTCAATGGCAATGTGCCAACTGGCAGAGTCCCTGGGCTGTTCTTTTACCCCCTTTTAAATCTTCACCATGATGGTTCCATTATGGTATATTTAACAACTCCTTAAAAATCCATGGGCTACATTTTTGTATTGTATCAACGTATGCCCTGACTGTTCTTGACTTTACTGAGATGCCTCCTTCCTCTAACAATTTACTTAACACTCTTTCAGTTTGTTTTTTTTACTAATTTCTGATCCCGTATTTCTACTATAATACAACCCAACAAGACGATGCCAAACAAAACCGAGACAGAATAAAATAAAAAGGGAACAACAAAAAGTCATTATAGCCTTTATATCCTACTGACATGTGCATCCGTCCTTTCTCCCTATCTGTTCCTCAGAAGTAAGTAATTTTTTCTCAGATGTGAGCGGTTTTTCATCCATCTCACTCATCTCCATGGACAGGCAACAAAAGTGAAGCAAAACAAAAGAGGAATCTTAAATGGCTACCGATCCTCTCGCCCTTCGCTCAGGGGCGAGCAGTTTACCTTATCACTTACCCTCAGTGGCTCCCCGTGCAAGCCATAAAAATGCTGCAGTCTGGCTGGGCACGATTCAAGAGCCACTTTTCAAAAGAAACAAACTTTATTTTTAGAACCACACATGCCAAACAAAACAGCTCGTCAGGAAAAACCCTCAGAGCCCAACTGCCACCACTGGCTTCCTTGCAAAGTTTCTGTCACACCCACAAGCCTCTCCACCTCCCACAATCCTCCTGCTCTTGAGGCTATTTAGCTGGGTCAGGTGGGTGGAGCCAAAAAAGTCCCACAATGAGCAGCTCTGTGGTCTGAAAGGGCAGGGAAACTGCCTAATGAGCATCACTGCAGAGGAGCCAATCAGCTAGATGTTGCTGGGGCCGCTGTGAGTCAATAATCATCTGGCAGGAGAATGTTGCTGGTAGCTGGAAGTTTAATGGGGCCCCTTAAGCTGTGGCTTTCAACAAATTGGTGTCTCCTTTCTCTGTAGACTATTCAGCACGTGTATTTTTATATGCACATATAGAATCCTACCTGTTATCACACGTACATTTTTGTGAGGTTGCTGACTAGGCAGATACAAGTTATGAGAAGAGATCACTCCTCTTAAATAATGTTGGAATTGAAAATTCAACCTATGGGTGAGCTTGCTAGTAGAACAACATTATATATAGATCCATTTTCAGTGAAATCAATATTTTTGCACCTGTGGATGATACATATTTCATGATGAATTTCGATTGGCAAATATATTGCTAGTTTTAATGTCTGTCTGTGTGTGTGTGTGTGTGTGTGTGTATATATATATATATATATATACATATATATATATATATATACTCTCCAAATTTTTCAAAATACGAAATATATGAATCTTATTATACACTCCTTAAAATCATTCATATTTATGTATGTGGATTTATGATCAACTATTCACAAGATTATTCTCAGAAATATTCATCCACCTTAAATACAGATTTGTTTCCTAGTAAAGAAGACTAACTTCAGTGAATGGTGCACACAAATCCTAATATTTCTACAGTAAAAGCTAGTTCAACATCAATGCAAGCATTTTCCTATGGGACATGATGTGTATTTTGCAGTTCATTTTTATTAAACAGTGGTACATTACTATTTCTTCAGTTTATGCACATCATATGATATATATTTCATCCACAAGTTCACAAATTTATAGGCATTTGTTTCAATTTCAATCACCTCCTGCTTCAGAACACATATATTCCTCCAGGGTTCTTGACTGGTCTTGTCATGAGACTTCTTTCCAAACACATTATTTTTGATTTTCATAATCATATTTGAAGCAAAACTCACACACTCTTCATGATAAACCATAACCCTAATATTACCGTTAGATGTATAACTGGTTGTAATGAATGTATGAATATCAATTTAAGATTTCCAGTATATTTTCAGATATCAAATCAATCCACTATTTAAAGTTGGAACCAGTTATATTATTTATTCACAGTATGGTCTATTCATACATTATTTCTATATCCATTGACACAGGGTACTCCACTTTTTTCCCCCAATATTTATACGTCTTCAAAATATTGCCCCCAGTAATGGTGGAAGAAATGCTCATGTCACCTGATCTACATATAAATTTTAACACAGTAATATTCTGGACACAGAAAGCAAAAGTCACTCTTATGATTGTAGCAAAGCCTAAAAGAAAAGTGAGCATGGATTACTAAAAATATCCATGTCCCGGTTTCTTAATGCTGTAAAATGTAAATCCTATTGATAAATCCTATGTATTTGTTTCTTTCTAAGATTATATATTCAAACTCAACCCTATTCAAAATGTCTAATCCTATCCCTCACTTTATACATTGCCCTGATTTCTTAAAGTCTCTATTGATATCTGCTTTCCTACATATTTTCCCCATTTCATCATTGTGTCTCACTCTACACATGTGCTGATATTTACATTCACTCTCTTATTGAAAACCAATTGCTAAAAATCCTTTGGTCCAAATCCTATACTCATTGTTGTTTCTAAACCTAGAGAATATCGTCCTAAACCTACGGACTTTCCCTTTGTGACTGGATGTTCTCTTCAACTTTCAATCATCCAAGGTACAAGGTCCTATGTCATTGTATATCGATTTATCTGAGACATCTGTGCAGAACATAATTCAAAGCTAAGTAACCCACTCAATGGCCCAATGCCCATCTGAGCTTCAAATCCTGCCTAGATTTCTGTTTTCATACTTTTATTTTACCTATATATTCTTGTAAATATTGCAGATTCCCAGAACGAATATTCATCCTGCAGAATGATTGCTAACCCAAATCGAACGTGTTATTAACCCTAACCATACACTGTTTCCTCAATCTAACTTTACAGAAGAGCAGGGACAGTGTGACCAGGAAAGTCTCAGTGGAGAAACCCTGCTTTGGGCCTTTTGCTTACCTATTTTTCTGTTGCCCTGAATGTCAGGAAGTTCTTTACCTCAGGCTAACCCTTTGTAAAGCCTGAAGAAAACAGTTTTCAAATGGAAATGAATGGGCATCACCTATGGCTCTTTGCTTAATTTCTTTGGAAAGGGATGTGTCTGAATCAGCCTCTTGGCCCTGTGTGAGGCTGTGACTTAGATTCTCAGCACCTGATGGATCTAAAGAAAGATCCCATGTGTGCATCCAAAACCAAAATGGCAAAAATTTCACTCATTTTGGATGAAGTATCTTCCCTTCCTCTATTAGATTCCTGACCTCCATCAATTGAGAATAGGGATTTTTTGGGTCATATGAGTTCTTCAATCCCTAAAGAGGTGCTTGGGTTTCTCATGATTCCAATTCACATAAAGAATCTGTACCTATCAATCAGAAGTAGTCAGTCAATATTGCTCCCAGAAATGGTGGAAGAAATACTCATGTCACCTGATCTTCATATACATTTATTCACAGAAATATACTGGACACTAAATTCAAAGTTCACATTTATGATTGTACCAAAGCCAAAATGGAAAATTAACATGGATTACTAAAATCATCCATGTCCAAGATTACTTATGCTCTCAAATGTCAATCCTATTGATGACTACATATTTGTTTCTTCCTAAGATTGCATATTCAAACTCAACCCTTTGAAAATGTCTAAGCCGATCTCTCACTTTTTACTTTGCCTGATTTCATAATGTCCCTATTGATATCTGCTTACCTACATATTTTTCCCACTTCATCATTGTGACAGACTCTTCACATGTGCTGACATTTAAATTCATTTTCTAACCGAAACCCTATTGCTAAAGAAATTTTGTTCCAAATCATACACTCACCCTTTTTTCTATACCTACCTACTATCTTCCTATTCCTACTGACTATCCCTTTTTGACTGGATGTTCCCTTCTACATTCAATCATCCAAGGTACAAGGTCCCATGCCATTGTATATTGATTTATCTGAGACATCTGTGCAGAATGTAATTCAATGCTAAGTACCACAATCAAGGGCCCAATGCCCTTCTGGGCTTCCAATCTTACTTGGATTTCTGTTTTCATACACACTGTTCACCTCTATATTCTTATAAATTTCGCAGGTTGCCAATACCATTATTCATCCACAAAATGATTCCTAACCCAAATTGAACCTGTTATTAACCCTAAACATACATTGTTCCCTCAATCTTACTTTACAGAAGAGCAGGGACAGAGGTGGTCTTATAATACTGGAATGTAGGGATCCTCTACCTGCTGAGAACTTCAAAGATCCATGCTGAAAGGATCCCTGGAGAATA
This sequence comes from Callospermophilus lateralis, assembly GCF_048772815.1. Lineage (NCBI taxonomy): Eukaryota > Metazoa > Chordata > Mammalia > Rodentia > Sciuridae > Callospermophilus > Callospermophilus lateralis. The sequence goes on from NW_027513606.1 coordinate 519,528, forward strand.
TGTAGGCAGTTATGAAGAACCTGAGAGAGCACAAGTCATCTTCCATGGCAAACAACCTGGTCAGGATGAAGGGTTGTGTCTTAATCAGCCTCTCTCTTCTTAATGTAGAGAAGATGGACCAAATCAGGCCTGTATGGAGAGCTGTTCCCAGGTGCCTATGGTTGATATACCATTTTAACTTGTGAAATTGTCACATTAAGTAGGGGAAGCCTCCATCTCATGGGACCCTTGGAAGCAACTGTTAGGACAAAGTGGTTGCCAAGGCAGTGACTTCATTCAGATCCTGAAGGAAGTAACCTCACCTCACTTCCTCGGTGATGGAAATTGACATCCAGGAAGCCAAGCACACAGAGCCTGTCCCAGTCCCACTCCCAGTGGTGTCACTAGTTTTTAATTACCAAGAACAGAGTCAGTATATCTTGGTACCTACAGATGTGAGAATGGCCATATGCCAGGAAAGCTCTGAAGAGGGGGCTTGTATGAGAAAAGAGATAGTGGCTCACCACTGGCTTCTGACAAGTCTCAGTGAAGAAACCCTGCTTTGGTACTTTTAATTACCTATTGTTCTGTTGCTCTGAATGTCAGGAAGTTTTTTGCCTCAGGCCACCCCTTTGGGAAGCCTGAAGAAAAGAGTTTTCAAATGGAAATGAATGGGCATCATCTGTGGCTCCTTGCTTAATTGCTTTGGAAAGGGATGTGTCTGAATCAGCCTCTTGGCCCTGTGTGAGGCTACGGCTTAGATTCTCAGCACCTAATGGATCTAAAGAAACATCCCACGTTTGCATCCAAAACCAAAAAAGCCAAAAGAGCAGTCATTGTGGATGAAGTCTCTCACCTTCCTCTGTAAGGTTCCTGACGTCCATCTATGAGAATAGGGATCCTTTGGGTCCAATGAGTTCTTCAAAGCCCTGCAGAGACTAGACCATACGTTCATGGGTTTCTCATGACTCCAATTAACATAAAGAATCTAAACCCCACAGTCATTAGGCCTCAAAATGGAGAATCAGAGCAGTATTAAGGGCAGGCCTCTTTGATCACTCCTGGTTCACAGGAAGGGTGTCCCAGCCACACTGACTTTAGGCAAATGGCTGCAAGGGACCTTATTTTGGATACTGTCTTTGGCTGTGCCCCTCATGAAAAACTACAGCCTGAGGTTATGATGAGTGTCGATATGAAAGAAGATGAGGGCCATGTGGAAGTGTTTTGCTTTTAATTGTGGTCATTTTTGTGGCTGTTGGAAAAGATGATGGGTCCACCTGGTCTTGAACACTGGTGTGATTCCCCTTAGAGACTGAGTTATGGAATGGACCTCAAAGAAGTATTGCCATGTATTGTTTTGGGATTTTCGGATGCCATGCATGAGAGTTGCCCTTGGAAACTGAGATCTAGGCCCAGGGTGGCTTTCCACAGAGCACTGGGAATCTCAGGAAGAATATCACATGATTTTATTCTTAAAGAATTGGCAGCCATAGTTGCAAGTCAAAACACAAATGGACCACACATTGTAGACCTCAAACGCCTGGCTTAATGTGACATTTTTGCCTGTCTTTGGGAAGCCTTGCCTGTTAGAATTCTCCAGAGCTTTTATTGAAGTGAGCTTCCTCTCCATTTAATGGTTCCTGAATGAATTGAAACCCACAGTGCCTCCAACTTCATCCTTGACAAATGCCTGATAAAAAACATGAAATTTTTGAAATTCCCATGACCACTTCGCACTGTAGAATCTTTGGATGTCCTATTGATGATCACGAGTGTACCAGACAGTGCCTGATTTACTGGGTTTCATGAAAATGGTGTAGAACAGAAATGGCAGTAATTTGGAGCCTGCTGAGTAGTTGGCCTAGAAAAGTGGTGTGAAGGTGTGTGTTAAAACATCTGTGGTTGGGTGATGTGGATCTGCCATTGGCTTTCAAATGGTGTGTGACTGACATGGTGCAGCCCCCAGACCCTTGTATGTAAAGGCATGTTGTTATATGGAGAGGTTTCAGTGCAATGTTTAGAATCAGATTGCTAAGGTGAAGGGGGCAAGCTATGTGGGATATAAGCCTGATTGGTGCATTCTCCTGCAGACCCTTACCCACCACATGTGACAGAACTCTTTTCAGTACTGTGTCCCAGTTGAACTCTTCGTATTTCATGAAGCAAATACCAAACTTCCAGTGCAGCTGCAAGAAACACAACAAAATTGGAGGATGAGCAAATGGCTTCCAAACTGGAAGACACTTAGCCCCCAGTGACAACAGTTTACCTACAAAAAGAGAATTCAGCACTGCTGCCTCATGTCCTTTGGAAAATAAGAAACCATGTCCTCCAGGTAACATACATGCAGACCCAGCTTAATGGTCTCACTACAAAGGGAGCTAAAGCTCCTGACAACAACATATATTTTAAGTGCCCAACCTCAGAGGCAGTTTCTCAAGAAGTCTTTAGTCCAGCAGAGCTCCATGTTTGTGGAGTTTTACCCTCTCCCTTACATTTGGAAACTCCTCTACCACCTCCAAAGTTGTGAACTCCTGAGCATTTTCCATTCTTGATGTGGATTCACAGATTTTCTAACTCTTCTCCTCTAATTGTGTCTTAGTTGGGGTGAAGGTAATGTCAAGGCATTGTTCTGAATGAGAGTGTGAAGATTTTTGGGTAGCACATATTTGCATACACATTGGATTCTTTCTCCAATTTTTCATTTGAAATACTGAATCCCTGACTGTAAGGGGTAGAAGGAATTCTTTTTCAAAGAATAGCCTGACACTTACAAGAAACAGTCCCCAGGGAGACATCCTGTCTGGGAGACATCCTGTAGTCATCTGTGTTCCTGAGACATCCTGTGGCCATCTGTCTTCCTGAAATATTCTGAGGTTATCTCACCTTGTGAAGACATCCAGGTACTGCCGATAAGAGAGCTTTCAAATCTCCAGCATATAAATTCCCCTTTGTGAACAATAAAAGTTTGCATCTTGATCAGAACTTTTGTCTTGCTGTCATCTCTCATGTCTCTTGTCCCTTCATTCCTCCCCATCTAGGTTCGCTACCCACGTTGATGTGTCCTGCAGGCTGGGACAACTGGCGCCCAACGACTGGGGCTCGAGCCTTTGACTGAGGGGGAACCCCGTCCTCCTGGAAGATTTGGACAAGTGGAGCTCACGATTGCCTCAGCAGACACCACTGAGAGACAGATCCAGGAGGAGAGTGGGGATGACGCACAGTGAGTGACCCACCATGGGAAAAGCAATTTCGTCACATGATTTGTTTTTGTCAGGCCAAAAGGAATCCTTAAATACATGGGGGCACGTGTTAAGAAAAATGACTTAAAATTTTTCTTTTCATACATTGAAAAATTGTTTCCATGGTTTCCCCTTGAAGGGACCATTCATGGTAAAAGATGGCTTAGAGTAGGAGACATTTTAAAAGATTATTATGAATCCTTTGGCCCAGAAAATGTGTCTGTTCCTACCTTTTCTTTCTGGAAATAAATTAGTGAAATTCTTAAAAGTTCACCCTTTGACAATGGTACCTTAATACTTGTCAGGATTGGGGAAGAGACTATGCAAAAGACCTCTCGTCCCTTCTCGGCATGCCCATCAGTTAGTATAGACATAGACCCTTCTTAGTCTTCCCACGACCCTGGGAACCTTCCTGATCTTCCTCAAAATCCCACCCTAATGAATAAGGCTCCAATGGTTTCCAACAGCCTTTATGCAGTTTTAAATCCCAGAGAAACATTGACCCCTGGGGAGGAGGCTACCTTGGAGAAGGTAGCAGCTCGCTACCATTCAGAAGACCCGCCACCTCTCAGGACCCTGCCACAGCCTATAGGACTTACACATTCCCCTCCCTCCTATATCCCTCCTGCCTTTTGTGCTCTGGCCCTTCAGGGGCCAAATGTCCCCCCAGATATTTTTTCCCCACTTCCCTTGCCTAATCCGGCTCCCTTGAGAGAGTCTCTCCAACATGGATGGGAACAGATCCAATTTTTAAAAGAATAAAGATCCCTTGACTCTGAGCTCTCTCCATTAGCCTTAGGAATGGAGTCAACACAAGCTGACCCACAGTGGTCTAATACAAAGGCGAAGCCGCTCCATCGGCCTGTCCTCGCCTTCCCAGTCACCAACAGTCAGATAGATAAGCCTGCTCAGGCTAAGGTCAAAGACTTAGAAGAGGATCAAGAGGAGGAAGCGGAGGAAATGGATCAAGGAGATCAGGACTTAGAGGATGAGAAGTTCACCCCTAGGCAGGAAGGAACCCAGAGTGTCTACAAAAAATTTAGCCTCCATTTTCTTGAAAAACTTAAAAAGGCTTGTGCTCACTATGGCCCCACTGTGCCCTACACGTTGGCTTTATTAGAAAGCCACAACACACAATTTCTTACTCCCAATGACTGGAAATTTCTAGACCGAGCTGCCCTCAGTGCCGGAGACTTCCTACTATGGAATGCAGATTTCAAAGAGCCCTGTCAGAAACTGCTCAAAAAAAATTTAACAAAGGCCTCCTCTAAATCCTGGACTTATGTTAAGCTAGTGGGCAATGCAACTTTTGACACTAAAACTAAACAGGCACGTTTCCCTGCTGGACTTTTTGCACAGATTTAGATGGCTGGCTTACATACTTGGAGACGCCTCCCTGAAAGGGCCTCGGCTATCACTTCCCTGGCCAGAATTCGACAAGGACCCGACGAGCCTTATAGCGACTTTGTTCCCCGGCTTAACCTAGCTGCGGAATGCTTGCTTGGACCAAGCGAAAGCGAAAGCACCTTTGTAAAACATCTTGCCTTTGAAAACGCCAACCCAGCATGTCAGGATGTTCTTCGACATCATAAGGATAAAGGGAAACTTTCTGACTTTATTAGAGTCTGTGCAGGGGTGGGTGCAGCCCATGCCATGGGTCTCACTTTAGTGCTCCCTTTACCAAGGCCTTTTACAATCCTGGCTCACGTATTTGCTTTACTTGTAAACAACCAGGCCATTTTGCACGCAAGTGTCCGACAGGCAAACAAAGAGTAAGAATAGTGTCTCCTCAAACTGGAGCTAAACCGCCCCCAGCTACACTTTGTCCTTGATATGGTAAAGTTCATCACTGGGCCAGTGAGTGTAGATCAATGACAAATGCCCTCGGACAGCCTATTTCTTCCTGCTTCTCAGGAAACTCCCTGGGGCAATAAGGTTTGTTCCCTTCCAAACTCCCAACCTACCTCAAAATCCTTCTCCACAATTGGCTCCCTCCAACTACCCACTCCAGGCAGTGCAGGATTGGACCTCTGTACCACCACTGATACAACATTAGACTCAATGCAAGGGCCCCAGATAATACCAACTGGAATTATGGGTCCCCCTCCATCTCATACGTGTGCCCTTCTTCTTGGAAGAGCCTCTACTACCTTAGAAGGTGTTCAGGTCTTCCCTGGCATTAATGATAATGATTTCACTGGAGAAATAAAAATACTGGCCACAGTTATTAATAGAGTTGCGGCCATCCCAGGAGGAAAAAGTCTTGCACAATTAATACTCCTTCCCTTAGATTAAGGGGCACTTCCACCACCCAAACCTACTGTGGGGGACTGCCTCCTTGGGCTCCTCTGAGGTATATTGGGTTCATCCCATTTCTCATAATAAACACACCCTTACCTTACTTATTGAAGGAAAGGAATTCCAAGCAATTTTAGTTACTGGAGTTGATGCGACAATTATTTCTCAAAAATACTGGCGATCAGGTTGGCCCCTCACCCCATCCTTGACTGACCTTAAAGGAATAGGAAAGTCAAAAAATCCTCTGGTCAGCTCTACTGCTCTTAGCTGGACTGATAAAGAGGGTAATAAGGGAACTGTCACTTCTTTCGTTGTTCCTGACCTCCCTGTTTACCTATGGGCCCGAGATATTTTGAGTCAAATGGAAGTTATTCTTGCCAGTCCCAATTCCATGGTGACTCATCAAATGCTCCGTATGAATTTTGTCCCTGGTACAGGCCTTGGGAGGCTGAGACAAGGACTGGTGGGGCTTATACAACCCATAAAAAAAAATACATATGGACTTGGATATTTGGATTTTTAGTGTCGGTCCCTGACCCTCCTGTACCCCATGCAGATAAAATTATTTGGGAGACTCAGACTCTTGTGTGGGTGGATCAGTGGCCCCTTACCCATGAAAATTTGGAGGCTGCCTCCATGTTAGTGAAGGAACAGGTGGCAGCCCGCCATGTAGAGCCCTCAACCTCACCATCGTACACTCCTATTTTTGTTATCAAGAAAAAATCAGGCAAGTGGTGCCATTTACAAGATTTGTGTGCCATTAATAAAGTTATACTCCCGATGGGAGCACTACAGCCAGACATTCCCACACCAGTGGCTATTCACAAAAACTATTGTAAAATGGTTATGGACTTAAAAGTTTGCTTTTTTATCATTCCTTTACATCCTGAGGATAGACCCTATTTTGCCTTTAGTCTTTCTTGCATTAATATTCAGGGCCCTATGCAGAGACTTCAATGGAAGGTTCTTCCCCAAGGTATGGCCAACAGCCCTACTCTTTGCCAAAAATAGGTTGCTCAAGCAGTAGACCCTGTGAGAGAGTGAGGGCCACAAATTTATATTTTACATTATATGGATGATTTGTTAATTGCTGCACCTAATACCCATGACCTTAATAATTGTTACTTGGACTTTTACAAAATCCTCACTACCTTGGGACTACAGATAGCTCCTAATAAGGTTCAAACACAGGACTCTTATAAGAGTTTGGGCCTTAAAATTCTAGAAAATCAGATCCAAATTTCTAAAATACAAGGACGTGTGGACCATCTTCACACCCTTAAAGATTTTCAGAAATACTGAGGGATATTCAATGTCTAATAACATATTTAAAATTATGCACTTGTGTACTTTTGACCCTTAATGATATTTTGAGAGGTAATTTCCACCCCTCCTCCCCTCAAAATCTTACTCCCAAGGCATGACAGGCATTAAACCAAGTAACAGAAGCCATTGCCCAACAATTTGTTACACAAATTTCTTATAACCTTCCTCTGGTTCTGGTTATTTTACACACTCCTCATACACCCACAGGAATATTTTGGCAGCGAGATCCACATTTTAAAAATAAAGACTGCCCCTTGTTTAGGGTCCATTTACCCACCACATCCTCGAAGGTTATTACTGTTTATCTTGCTCAGGTAGCTTCTATTATTTTTAAAGGTCATTTGATTTCTCTACAACATTTTGGCAAACACCCTGATAATATTTTTATTCCATATACTAAGGACCAAACCCAATTTTTACTAGAGACAAGGGATGAATGTGGTATTGCCCTATCAGGCTTTTGGGAACAATTGATCACTACCTCCCCAAAGACCCCCTTTTACATTTTGTCCAGTTACATCCATTTACTTTTCCTGAAATTACTCAAAAGGCTTCCATTCCTCAATCCCTTACTGTCTTTACAGACGGTTCCTGTAATGGCCGAGCGGTCTTTGTTGTCAATAACAAGCCTACCACCTTTGATACTTTCTATCAGTCACCACAGTTTGTGGAATTGTTTGACATAACACAAGTTTTTATAACATTTTTTATAATCCTGTTAATATTTATAAAGACAGTGCCTACATTGCTCATTCTGTGCACCTGCTGGTGATTTCACCCCCCATTAAGGCTTCTAACAATGCGGCCTTTCTGTTTCACCAGCTTCAGCAGCTAATTCAGGCCAGACAACACCCATTTTTCTTAGGACACATCAGGGCACACTATGATCTTCCCAGCCCTCTAATTTAAGGTAATGCCCAAGCTGATGCAGCAACTCGTTCCATCTTTCCAATTTTTGTTGGCTCCATTCAAAAGGCCATGGAGTTACACAATATACACCATTTAAATTTCCAGAGCCTTTGATTACTTTGTAAAATTACCAGCAACAGGCACGAGAAATAGTAAAAGCATGCCCTGGTTGTGCTGTCTCCCTCCCCATTCAACACTTGGGAGTTAACCCCCAAGGATTACTGCCCGATCAGTTTTGGCAAATGGATGTTACTCATTTTCTTGAATTTGTAATTACCAAATAGATACACGTTTCTGTAGATACCTTCAGTGGCTTTATTTTTGCATCACCACATTCTGGAGAGGCTACCAAAGATGTCCTTTCTCATCTTGTTTCAGCCTTTTCTGTTATGGGTAAACCAATACATATTAAAACAGATATTTATCCTACATTTACCATTGCCAAGTTTAAACAGTTTTGTGCTACCTTGCAAATTTGTCATACTACTAGAATTCCATACAACCCTCAGGGCCAAGGCATTGTGGAACTTGCCCACCTTAACTTTAAAACTTGGCTATCCCTCCTTAAGGCTTCCTCCCTTGTATTTACCACACCCAGGCATCGCCTTAGCAATGCATTATTTGCCCTTATTTTTCTTACCCTAGACAATGAAGGCGATTCGGCAGCAGACAGACACTGCCATCCCTCGTCCAATTCTGTTCGCCCACCTGTTATGTGACACAATCCACTTACAAATAAATGGAAAGGCCCAGATCCTGTCCTCATCTGGGGAGGAGGCTCAGCTTGTGTTTTGGACCAAGATCAAACAGCCCCAAGATGGTTACCAGAACTCCTGGTTAAACAGGTTAATGACTTACCTCAAAACAGGGACAGAGGCACTCCTCATGAGGACAAAATTTCCTCTTTTTCAGATGCAGCCAACAATCTGCCAGCCTTGGAATAACAGTTCCTGTGGGCACAGGTACACTGGCTTAGGCACGTCTATTCACTCTTACCATCGCCTCTCTCAACAAATTATAAACTCTATCAGGAACAACTGATAAAAACTCTATCAGGAACCATTAAAGATTTGCAGGACCAAATAGACTCCCTGGCAGAATTGTTCCTTCAAAAAAGACGAGGCTTAAATTTCTGACAGCTAACCAGGGAGGTATTTGCTTGGCCTTAGGGGAACGATGCTGCATTTATGCCAATAATTCTGGCATAGTATGCACTAAAATTAAGCAGCTTCAAGAAGATCTAGAAAAGAGATGAAGGGAAATATTTGAAAATCCCCTCTGGACTGGGCTTAATGGATCTTTACCCTACCTTCTTCCCCTATTAGGCCCTTTGTTGGGTTTACTTTTAATGGTGTCCCTAAAACCCTGCATTATAAACAGGCTGGTACAATTTATTAAAGAACAGATTAATATTTTGGCCTCTAAGCCCATACAGGTCCACTATCATTGCCTGGATATGGAAGACCGTGCTGCCAACATTTAAAAGGATGTTCTACCCTCCTCACAAGCTTATTTCTTAAGTTTACATGCCCACAGATCTCGCTTTCTTACATAAAACTCTAAGTAACAGCTCTGACCAACGATCTTCTGCACTTGCCATAAGGGTTCGTCCTCCATGGGCCAATCCACTTGGGGGAGGACGCACCCATGGAGTGAGGACATTAGGGCATAATAACGGAGGGTGCAGGAAGGACTGCAGGAGGATGGATCCATGGTTCCCAAAATCCAAGTCTTCTGAGTGACACGCTCTGGTGCATGGCAGTTGGCATGCTTCCCCCTCAAAGCCGTCTCCTCAAAAAACATGCCAAGGCCACCACGAAATCTAGTAAACATGCTCGATCAGATCAGGAGATATTCTAAGGCCTGCTAGAGAAACAGAGCCTCTATAACCCCCTAAAACATTGGCCTGTAAGGTATGGTCAAATATTTTATATAAGAAAGGGAGGAGATGTCAGGGGCTAGAAGGAAGTTCTCCTTCAAAGAATAGCCTGACACTTACAAGAAATAGCCTCCTGCGAGATATCCTGCCTGGGAGACATCCCGCAGCCATCTATCACCCTGAGACATCCTGCAGCTATCCGTCTTCCTGAAATATCCTGAGGTTATCTCACCCTGTGAAGACATCCAGCAACTGCCGATAAGAGAGCTTTCTCATCCGCAGCATATAAATACACTGTGAGAACTATAAAAGTTTTCAGCATGATCAGAACTGTTGTCTTGCTGTCATCTCTCATGACTCTTTTCCCTTCATTCCTCCCCAACAAGGTTCAACGCCCACGTTGAAGTGTCCAGCCGGCCCGGACACCTGACACTAAACCATAACCTACTAGACTCTGACTACTAATACTAATATGATGGAGAAAAATAATCCAACAGAATGAAAATGCAAGCAGTACAGATGAGGCATGGTGTATAGTTGGACTTGCCTTTTGAATGATATAGGGTAGGTGTTATAAATCTAGCTAATTTATAATTGAAATAGTTCTCCACATGTTTTTAAAGTTAACAAATATGTGAATACCTGTCTCCCATTCTCGGTAGCCAATTCAGCACATGTATTTTTATATGCACATATAGAATCCTACCTGGTATCACACGTATATTCTTCTGAGGTGTCTGACTTGGCATATACAAATTGTGAGAAGAGATCACTCCTCCTAAACTCTGTTGGAACTGAAAATTCAACCTATGGGTGAGCCTCCTAGTAGAAAATTCAACCTATGGGTGAGCCTCCTAGTAGAACAACAAGCCATACAGAAATCCATGTTGAGTAAAATAAATATTTTTGCATCTGTGGCTGATGTACATTTCATGAAGAATTTCGATTGGCATATATATTGCTACATCGTATTGTCTGTTTTTGTTTTTTTTAATATATATATATACAATCTTCAAATTTTTCCAAATATAAAATATATGTGTCTTATATACACTACCTAAATTCTTTCATGTTCATGTATGTGGATTTATAATCAACATTTCACAAGATTATTCTCAGAAATATTCATCCACCTGAAATACATATTTGTTTCCTATTACTGAAAACTAACTTCAGTGAATGGTGCATACAATCCTAATATTTCTACATTAACTGACCCTGTTTAACATCAATGCAAGTAGATTCCTATGGGACATGATGTTTATTTTGAAGTTTCTTTTATTCAACACTGGTACAATACAATTTCTACAGTTTACGAACATCATAGGACATATATTTCATCCATAAGTTCAAAAATTTATAGGCATTTGATTCACTTTCAATCATTTACTGATTCAGAACACATGTATTCCTCCAGGTTTCTTAACTGGTCTTTTCATGAGACTTTATTTCAAACACATTATTTTCAATTTCCATAATCATTTTGAAGCAAAACTCACACACTCTTCATGATAAAACATAACCCTAATATTACCATTAGATGTATTACTGGTTAGAATGAATAATTGTATATCAATATATGATTTTCTGTATATATTCAGATATCAATTCAATCTATTATTTAAAGTTGGAACCAATTATATTATTTATTCACAGTATGGTCTATTCATGAATTATCTCTACATTCATAGACAAAGGGTACATCTATTTGTAACCCCAATACTAATTTATTCGTCTTCAAAATGTTGCTCCCAGAAATGGTGGAAGAAATACTCATGTCACCTGATGTACGTATGCATTTATCACAGTAATATTCTGGACACAATAAGCAGAGGTCACACTTATGATTGTACCAAAGCCTAAATGGAAAGTGAGCATGGATTACTAAAAACATTCGTGCCCAGGTTGCCTAATGCTCTCAAATGTCAATCCTATTTATGACAACATATTTGTTTCTTCCTAAGACTATATATTCAACCTCAACTCTGTTCAAATGTCTAATCCTATCACTCACTTTATACTTTCCCTGATTTCCTAATGTCTCTATTGATGTCTGCTTTCCTAAATATTTTCACCAGTTCACCATTTTGACTAACACTTCACATGTGCTGACATTTACGTTCACTGTCTATGTGATACCCTATTGCTAAAGAACTTTTGGTCCAATTCCTGTACTCACTCTTCTTCTGAAACCTACAGAATATCTTCCTAATCCTACCGACTATCACAGTTTGAGTGGATACTCACTTCTACATTCAATCATCGAAGGTACAAGGTCCTATGCCATTGATTATTGATTTATCTTAAACATCTTTGCAGAACATGTATCAAAGCTAAGTATCCCAATCAAGAGTTCAATGCCCTTCTGGGATTCCAATCTTACCTAGATTTCTGTTTTCATACTTATATTTCACCTATATATTCTTATAAATATCACAGGTTCCCAATACCATTATTCATCAAGCAGAATGATTCCTAACCCAAATCTAACCTGTTATTAAGCGAAACCATACACTGTTCCCTCAATCTAACTTTACAGAAGAGCAGGGACAGTGTTGGTCCTAAAATAGAGGAATGTAGGGAATCTTCCACCTGTTGAAAAACTCAAAGTTTCATTCAGAAGTGATCCCTGGAGAAGATATAGGCACCACTGAAGGACCTGAGAGAGCAAAAGTCAACTTCCATGGCAAACAACCTGGTCAGTATGAAAGGTTGTTACTGAATCAGCCTCTCTGTTCTTTTTTTTATTATTGGTTGTTCAAAACCTTACAAATCTTTTGACATAACATATTCATACATTAGCATACATTAGCTTCAAGTGATTTATGAACTCCCATTTTTACCCCAGATACAGATTGAAGAATCACATCGGTTACACATCCACATTTTTACATAATGCCATACTAGTAATTGTTGTATTCTGCTACTGTTCCTATCCTCTACTATCCCCCTCCCCTCCCCTCCCATCTTCTCTGTCTACCCCATCTACTGTAATTCATTTCTCACCTTGTTATTTTCCCATTCCATTCACAACTTCGAATATGTAATTTAGTATAACAATGAGGGTCTCCCTCCATTTCCATGCAATTCCCCTTTTCTCTCTCTTTCCCTCCCACCTCATGTCTCTGTTTAATGTTAATCTTTTCTTCCTGCTCTTCCTCCCTGCTCTATTCTTAGTTGCTCTCATTATATCAAAGAAGACATTTGGTATTTGTTTTTTAGGGATTGGCCAGCTTCACTAAGCATAATCTGCTCTAGTGCCACCCATTAGAATATGGACCCAAACAGTCCTGTTTGGAGAGCTGGTCTTGGGTGCCTATGGTTGATATACATTCTAACTTGTGAAAGTGTCACAGTACGTAGGGGCAGCCTCCATCTCATGGGACCCTTGGAAGCAACTGTTAGGACAAAGTGGTTGCTAAAGCAGTGACCTCATTCAGTTCCTGAAGGAAGTGACCTCACCTCACTTCCTTGGTGATGGAACTCTAAGAACTTGTTATCCAGGAAGACAGGCACCCAGAGCCTGTCCCATTCCCAGTCACAGTGGTCTCACTTGTTTGTATATACCAAGGACAGAGTCAGTCTTTCTTGGTACCTACTGATATGAGAATGGCCAAATTCCAGAAAAGCTCTGAAGAGGGGCCTTTCCTGAGAAAAGCAGATAGTGGTTCACCACTGGCTCCTGACATCTTCACAGAGTTGGTTAAGGAGACCAGATCTGAGACAGGACAGGCCATTTCTGGGGAACATACTATGGCCCACCAGTCAGAGGACACTCTGGATAGTCACCGACCTACTTTGGGGAAGGAGGTGCCTCTGTGGGTGTCGCTGTGTGTTTGTGGATTTGTCTCATGTTCTGAGAATAGATAGAAAAGGCGGTTTGTTTGGTTTTGAGTGAACTATTTCTAGTAAGTCATTTGACAAGGCGAGTGTTTCTATGTCTGTGTATCCCACTGTGTCCATGGTTATAGACATTAGAAAAGAGAATGCATCAATTGATGTGTCCTGTCTAGTAAAAAGCTTCCCATCATTTATTCTGCCAAATTGATGAATGGATTTTGGCTTGCCTTATCGATGGGCAACACGTGCTATTTTCCAAAGTTCCTGCGTTCTTCCTGAATTCTGGCCACTCTACAGAATAGGCTCATGGTTTTGTGTCCAAGATATGTACCACTTCCAAGCCCTGTTACATGGCCATGTACTGGATAGCTGAAGGGAATGGCGAGCATCTCAGAAAACTCAAATATCAGTGTGACCAATAAAGTCTCAGTGGAGAAACCCTGCTTTGCTTACCTATTGTTCTGTTGCCCTGAATGTCAGGAAGCTCTTTGCCTCAGTCCACCCCTTTGTGAAACCTGAAGAAAACAGGTTTCAAATGGAAATGAATGGGCATCACCTGTGCCTCTTTGCTTAATTGCTTTGGAAAGGGATGTGTCTGAATCCGCCTCTTTGCCCTGTTTGAGTCAATGGCTTAGATTCTCAGCACCTGATGTATCTTAAGAATGATCCCATGTGTGCATCCAAAACCAAAATGGCCAAAAGAGCAGTCATTGTGGATGAAGTCTCTCCCCTTCTTCTGTTAGGTTCCTGACCTCCATCAAGTGAGAATAGGGATCCTTTGGGTCAAATGATTTCTTCAAACCCTGCAGAAGCTAGCCGATAAGTGCTTGGTTTTCTAATGACTCCAATTCACATAAAAAAATAAACCCCACAGTCAGTAGGCCTCAAATTAGAGAAGCAGAGAAGTATTAACAGCAGGCCTATTTGATCACTCCTGGTTCACAGAAAGTGTGTCCAGGCAACCCTCATTTTAGGCCATTAAGGGGCAAGGGAGATTATTTTGGAGACTGTCTTGGGCTTCGCCCCTCATGGAAACATCCAGCCAGAGGTTATGATGAGTGTCTATATGAAAGATCATGAGGGCCATGTGGGAGTGTTTTGGTTTTAATTGTGGCCATTTGTTTGGTGGTTGGAAGAGATGACTGGGTCCACCTTGACATGAACTCTGGTGTGATTCCCCTTAGAGACTGAGTTCTGGAACAGAACTCAGAGAATTATTGCCATGAATTGTGTTAGGATTTTAGGAGGCCATGCATGAGAGTCCCCCTTGAAAACTGAGATCTAAGCCCAGGGTGGCTTTCAACAGAGCACTGGGAATCACAGCCAAGATATCACGTGATTTTATTCTGAAAGACTTGGCAGCCATAGTTGAGAGTCGAAACACACATGGTCCTCATTGTAGACCACAATGGGCCTAGCTTCATGTGACCATTTGGCCACTTTTTGAGAAGCCTTGCCTGTGAGAATTCTCCAAAGCTTTCATTGTAATGTGCTTCCTCTACATTTAATGGTTCTGGAGTGAATTTTAACCCACAGTGCCTCCAACATCATCATTGAAAAATGGCTACAAAAATACCATAAAATTTTTGAAATTCCCATGACCAGGTGGCAATGGAGGACATTTGGATGTCCTGTTGCTGGTCATGAGTATACCAGACAGTGCTTTGATTGACTGGGTTTTATGAAAATCGTGTAGAACAGAGATGCCAATAAGTTGGAGCCTGCTGAGTAGTGGGCCTAGAGCCGTGGTGGTCAGGTGTGTGATAAAACATCTGTGGTGGGGCCTTGTGGATCTTCCATTGGCTTCCAAATGGCTTGGAAGTGACATGGTGCAGCGAGCAGTCCCTTCAATGTAAAGGCATCTTGTAATATTGAGAGATTTCAGGGCAATGTTCAGAATCATGTTGCTATCATCAATGGGGCAATATATGTGGGCTAGAAGTATGTTTGGTGCATTCTCTTGCAGAAACTGACCCACCACATGTGACAGAACTCTCTCCAGCACTGTGATCCACTAAAACTCCTTGTATTTTTGAATCAAATAGCAAACTCCTAGTGCAGCAGCAAGAAACACCATGAAATTTGGAGGATGACCAAATGGCTTCACAGTCCACAAGGGGAGACATTTAGACCCCAGTGGTCACAGTTTACCTACAAAGAGCAAATTCAGCACTGCTGCCTCATCTTCACTGGAAAATAAGAAACCATGTCCTCCAGGTCACATAGATGCAGACCCAGCTTTGATGGTCTCACTACAAATGAAGCTAAAGCTCCAGAAAACAACATATTTTTCAGGTGCCCAACCTCAGAGGCAGTTCTTCAAGAAGTCTTTAGGCCAGCAGAGCTCCATGTTTGTGGAGTGTTTACCCTGTCCCTTACTTTTGGGAACTCCTCTACCACCTCCAGTGTTGTGAACTACTGAGCATATTCCATTCCAGATATGTATTCACAGATTTTCTAACACTTCTCCTCTAATTGTGTCTTACTTGGGGCAAAAGTAATGTCAAGCCATAGTTCTTGATGAGAGTGGGAACATTTTTGTGTAGCACATATTTGCATACACATTGGATTCATTTTCCAATTTTCCATTTGAAATACTGAATCCCTGACACTAACCCCTAGACTCTGACTACTAATCGTAATATCATGGAGAATAATAACCCAATCAGAATAGAAATACAAGCAGTTCAGAGGAGGCATGTTTGGTATTGTTGGACTTGCCTTTTGCATTATATACGGTAGGAGTTATAAATCTAGTCAATTTTTTTGTTGAAATAGTTCTCCGTGTGCTTTTAAAGTTAACAAATATGTGAATTTATTTCTCCCTTTCTCTGTAGCCTAGTCAGCAGATGTATTTTTATATTCATATATAGAATCCTACCTGGTATCACACGTACATTTTTGTGAGGTGGCTGACTTGGCAGATACAAATTGTGAGAAGATATCACTCCTCCTAAACGCTGTTGAAACTGAAAATTCAACCTATGGGTGAGCCTCCTATTTGAACAACATTATACATAAATCCATGTTCAGTAAAACTAATATTGTTGGATCCGTGGATGATATGTATTTCATGATAAATTTCGGTTGGCATACATAATGCTACATTGTAATGTCTCTGTGTGTGTGTATATATATATATATATATATATATATATATATATATATATATATACTCTCCAGATTTTTCAAAATATGAAATATATGTGCCTTATTGTGCACTCCCCAAATTCATTCATATTCATGTATGTGGATTTATAATCAACTTTTCAAAAGATTATTCTCAGAAATATTTATCAACCTGAAATACATATTGGTTGCCTAGTACTGAAAACTATCTTCAGTAAATGGTGCATACAAAACATAATATTTCAACATTGCAAGTTGGCCGCAAATAGAGTGCATCACACCCAGTGTACCACGCCACATTGCAGGTGAATAACGAGTTAAAATGACAAAAGACTATCTTGTTAGGATCTTATAGAAAAATGGGTGTGCACCGAAACCTAAAAGAATGATTTCCACCAACGAGGTCCGGTAATTGAGTCTCAAACGTGAGCTGAATATGCAACCGGAGATCCGGGCTTATTGATCCCTGTGGCCCGCCCCATGGCTGCAGACATCGAGGCACCACCGAGAAGCGACTAGCATCCAGGGAGAAACGTTGCTGCAGATTCTGTGGAATCCTGCCGGCTGACACCGCACTGAGCCCCAGGCCGAGTTCGGGATTTCAGTCAGGGAAGGAAGCTCCACAGTTCTATCCCCCACAACGGAAACTCCACCAAGGAAACCAATGGCCACCATCTTGGAGAGCTGAAGTAACCACCGCCACTCTCCGACAGATTGCAACAATAAAACAGTTGTGTGTTTTCCGCTCATCTCCCATACAGTAGGAAATTTGCATAAAATCTCTCCTAAGCTTTCCAGGGGAGGGATTTTCAGAGAGAGCCTGCATAAAGATTGGGGGGGGGAAACTAGAGGCACCTGACCTTCAACTCCCCCTCCCATCAGTGGTGAAAACGAAATCTGTCTAGCCAGGGATGGGGGAAAGGGCAAACGGAAAAAATAATAAAAATAGAGTGCTGGGGTTCCCAATAGACACAATCCACACCCAAGAAACGGCAAGCCAGAGTACAGTTTGAGCTGCCGAGGGCATTACTCAGGGGAAATCTGGTCTAGCAGGAGAAACCAGGACTAGCAGGAGAAACCAGGGGACTAGAGGCCAGGCCCGCGTGACTGGGCGCCTGGAGAACGCTCGCCCGCCGGCAATAGCCGGCCCGCTGCAGGTGCGACTGGACGGCTGGAGACTGCCTGCCCACCAGCGACCAATCGCCTGCCATATGCCTGCCCTAATGGGTGGCTAGAGATCGCACAACCGCCGGTGACAGCCCACCAGCTGACTGCGCGACTGGACAGTTCGTGACCACCTGCACGCCGGCGACCGGGAGCTGAAACCAAACAGAGACAGTACAGTCCCACACCCCCATGCGAACACCCGGGCAAAGAGCCTGGGGCCCACCATAGCAGAGAGGTGACATCACTGGAGCTCGGCCGTCGGAATTCCTTCCCAGTGGAATCCACTTTAGCATTCACAGTCTACCAACACAAAGGAGAGTCAATAGAGATATATAAAACCAAAACAAATATATAGAAGAGAGCAGAAACACAGCAATCAAATGGAGCTGGAAAGTAATGTGAACTTCATGAAAAAACAAGGGAAAAAGGTGTACAAATAATGCCGGACAACTTAATTTTACAGGAGGACCTAGAATCATCAGAAACAGGGATAGGAAAAAAACTCAATGCATCCCTAACTCAGATGGAAAGAAATATTAGAGAAGACATGAGGCAGCAAGTCCAAGCAATAAAAGAATATTTTGAAAATGAATTAAACAAACAAATTCAAATGGCAAAGAACGAGCTTCACCAAAAGACAGAGATCTTAAAAAAAATCAAACAGTAATCCTAGGAATGCAGAAAAATATAAACCACATTAAGAATTCAAACGAGAATATTGTAAATAGACTAGATCAAGTAGAAGTCAGAAGATCAGATAATGAATACAAAGTTTATCAACTTGAAAAGAATATAGTCAACACAGAAAAGATGCTTATATCCCATGAGCAATCTATTTAAGAGATATGGGATGTCATAAAAAAACAAATTTGAGAGTCATTAGGATAGAAGAAGGCATAGAGATTCAAACCAAAGGAATGGACAACATATTAAATGAAATAATTCTAGAAAACTTCCCAGAGATGAAAGATGGAATGGATTGCCAAATCCTTGAAGCCTACATGACCTCAAACATTCAAAACCATAATAGACCAACTCCAAGACATAGAATTATGAAGATAGCCAACATGCAGAACGTGGATACACGATCTTCTCAGCAGCACAAGGATCCTACTCAAAGATAGATCATATATTATGCCATAGGGCAACCCTTAGTAAATATAAAGGCGTGGAGATAATACCATGCACCATATCTCATAATATTGGAATGAAACTGGAAATCAATGATAAAAGAAGGAAGGAAAAATCCTACATCATATGGAAAAATGAACAATATTCTACTGAATGTTCAATGGGTTACAGAAGACATAAAGGAGGATATAAAAAATTCTTAGAGACAAATGACTATACAGACACAACATACTGGAATCTATAGGACACAATGAAAGCAGTTTTAAGAGGGAAATTCATTTCTTGGAGTTCTTTCCTCAAAAAAAAAAAAAAACAAATAAATGAACTCACACTACACCTCAAAAACCTAGAAAAAGAAAACGAAAACAACAGCAAATGTAGTAGAAGACAAGAAATAATTAAAATTAGAGCAGAAATCAACCAAATTGAAACAAAAAAAAATTGAAAAAATTGATAAAACTAAAAGTTGGTTCTTTGAAAACATAAATAAGATTGACAGGCCCTTAGCCATGCTAACGAAGAGAAGAAGAAAGAGAATTCAAATTACTAACATACGGCATGAAAAAGGCATTATCACAACAGACACTACAGAAATACAGAAGATAATTAGAAAGTATTTTGAAACCCTATATTCAAATGAAATAGAAGATAGTGAAGATATCAATAAATTTCCTAAGTCATACGATGTGCCCAGATTGAGTCAGGAAGACACACACAATTTAAACAGACCAATAACAAAGGAAGAAATATAAGAAGCCATGAAAAGACTACCAACCAAAAAAAGCCCTGGAGCGGATGGGTATAGAGCGGAGCTCTACAAAACCTTAAAAGAAGAATTAATACCAATACTTTTCAAGCTATTTCAAGAAATAGAAAAAGAAGGTGCTCTTTCAAATTCATTCTATGAGGCCAAAATCACCCTGATCCCAAAACCAGACAAAAACACTTCAAAGAAAGAAAACTACAGACCAATGTCTCTAATGAACTAGGATGCAAACATTCTCAATAAAATCCTGGTGAATGTAATACAAAAGCATATCAAAAAATTGTGCACCATGATCAAGTAGGATTCATCCCAGGGAAGCAAGGCTAGTTCAATATACGGAAATCAATAAATGCTATTCACCACATCAATAGACTTAAAGACAAGAACCATATGATCATCTTGATAGATGCAGAAAAAACATTCGACAAAGTTCAGCCTCCCTTTATGTTCAAAACACTAAAAAAACTTGCATCCCAGGAAAGCAAGGCTAGTTCAATATACGGAAATCAATAAATGCTATTCACCACATCAATAGACTTAAAGACAAGAACCATATGATCATCTTGATAGATGCAGAAAAAACATTCGACAAAGTTCAGCCTCCCTTTATGTTCAAAACACTAGAAAAACTAGGATAACAATGTTGAGTTACCTCAACATTGTAAAAGCTATATATGCTAAACCTCAGGCTAGCATCATCATAAATGGAGAAAAACTGAAGGCATTCCCTCTAAAATCTGGAACAAGACAGGGATGCCCTCTATCACCACTTCTATTCGATTTAGTTCTTGAAATACTAGCCAGAGCAATTAGACAGACAAAAGAAATTAAAGACATAAAAATAGGAAAAGAAGAACGTAAATTATCGCTATTTGCAGATGACATGATAATATATTTAACAGACTCAAAAGGGTCTACAAAGCAACTGCTAGAGTTAATAAATGAATTCAGCAAAGTGGCAAGATATAAAGTCAACACGCATTAATCAAAGGCATTCCTGTATATCAGCAGCAAAACTTCTGAAATGGAAATGAGGAAAACCACTCCATTCACTATATCCACAAAGAAAATAAGATACTTGGGAATCATCCTAACGAAAGAGGTGAAAGATTTATATAATGAAAACTACAGAACCCTAAGGAAAGAGATAGAAGAAGATCTTAGAAGATGGAAAAATGTACCCTGTTCATGGATAGGCAGAACTAACATCATCAAAATGTTGATATTACCCAAAGTTCTCTACAGGTTTAAATCGGTGCCAATAAAAATCCCAACAGCATTTCTTGTAGAAATGATAAAGCAATCATGAAATTCATATGGAAAAACAAAAGACCCTGAATACCAAAAGCAATTCTAAGCAGGAAGTGTGAATCTGGAGGTATAGCGATACAAGAGTTCAAACTGTACTACAAAGCAATAGTAATAAAAACATCGTGGTACTGGTACCAAAACAGGCAGCTGGACAAATGGTATAGAATAGAGGACACAGAAACCAATCCACAAAATTACAACTTTCTTATATTTGATAAAGGGGCTAAAAACATGCAATGGAGGAAAGATAGCATCTTCAACAAATGGTGCTGGGAAAATTGGAAATCCATATGCAACATAATGAAACTGAATCCCTTTCTCTCACCATGCACAAAAGTTAACTCAAAATGGATCCAGGAGGTAGATATCAAATCAGAGACACTGTGTCTAATAGAAGAAAAAGTTGGCTACGATCTACATACTGTGGGGACGGGCTCCACATTCTTTAATAGGATGCCCATAGCACAAGAGTTAATAACAAGAATAAACAAATGGGACTTACTTAAACTAAATTGTTTTTTTTTTTCTCAGCAAGAGAAACAATAAGAGAGGTAAATAGAGAGCCTACATCCTGGGAACAAATTTTTACCCCTCACACTTCAGATAGAGCCCTAATATCCAAAATATACAAAAAACTCAAAAAATTAAACAATAAGATAACAAATAACCCAATCAACAAATGGGCCAAGGACCTGAACAGACACTTTACAGAGGAGGACATTCAATCAATGAACAAGTACATGAAAAAATGCTCACCATCTCTAGCAGTCAGAGAAATGCAAATCAAAACCACCCTAAGATACCATCTCACTCCAGTAAGATCGGCAGCCATTATGAAGTCAAACAAAATAAGTGTTGGTGAGAATGTGGGGAAAAGGGTACACTTGTACACTGCTGGTGGGACTGCAAATTGGTGAGGCCAATTTGGAAAGTACTATTGTGATACTTGGGAAAGGTGGGAATGGATCCACCATTTGACCCAGCTATCACCCTTCTCGGACTATTTCCTGAGGATCTTAAAAGAGCGTACTATAGAGATACTGCCACATCAATGATCATAGCTGCACAATTCACAATAGCTAGACTGTGGAACCAACCTAGATGCCCTTCAATAGATGAATGGATAAAAAAAATGTGGCTTTTATACAAAATGGAGTATTACTCTTCGTTAAAAAATGACAAAATCATAGAATTTGCAGGGAAATGGATGGCATTAGAGCAGATTATGCTAGGCGAAGCTAGCCAATCCTTAAAAAACAAATGCCAAATGTCTTCTTTGATATTAAAAGAGCAACTAAGAAAAGAACATCGAGGAAGAGCATGAGGAAAAGTTTAACATTAAACAAAGACGAGTGGGGGGAGAGAAAGGGAGAGAGAAGGGAAAGCATATGGGAATAGTAGGAGACCCTCAATGTTACACAAAATTACATATAAGAGGATTTGAGGGGAAATGGGGGGGAAACAGTGGAGAGAATTGAACAACAGCAGATGAGGTAGAGAGGGAAGATGGGAGGGGAGGGGAGGGGGGATATTGGGGGATAGGAAAGGTCGCAGAATACAACAGTCACTAATATGCTATTATGTAAAAATGTGAATGTGTAACCAATGTGATTTTGCAATTCATATTTGGGAAAAAAAATGGGAGTTCATAACCCAATTGAGTCAAATGTATCAAAGATGATATATCATGAGCTTTGTAATGTTTGGAACAACCAATAGAAATAAATAAATAAATAACGGTTTAAAATTGAGTGGGAAGAAATCAGCTAAAAATGGGTTGAGATGCATTCATTTTGCTAAGCAAAACTTTGTTTTGTTTAGTTGTAACTATCACAAATTTATTTTACCAGGAAATTGGCTTTTGAAAATGCACATAAATTGAGATTAAAGGATAATTCACCTACCTTCTTGAAAAATTCATAGCATTTCCTATATTTTTCAAATTTTATTTTTTCGTGAATATTTTGTCATGGACCAGGTCTAGTCTTAGGCTATTCTTCCAGAATACTACCTCATCTGACAAATTCGTACAATCTGTTGGATTGTTGTTTTCACCTTTTATTTAATAGTTTCTAGCTGATAATGTGTATTTTCTTTATCTTTATTTGTACGTATATACCCAACAATATCTTTGCATTTTATGTTTTACTGGGGAAGAGACTGATCAAAAGCTCTTTGTTATATGTATCAACAATCAGACATTTAGAGCACGCAATTATTCTTAATTTTGCATGAAAATATCTTTGTACTATTTTCTTATACAGATTTAGAATTATTAATATGTCCCTACTGTAATAAGTAATTACTTACAAGAAGAATTAAACAATTGACTTTATATCAATTATGAATATGAAAAGTACTAAAACAAGGATTTGGCAATTAATACACAATTGATAGAAATTGAAATCACAAGAAAGCCATTTAAAATGTCAGTGCATATGGTCCTTAAATAATAGGTAATTCAAAAAATTTTTTATTTCATAAGATTTAATATGCCGTATTACAGCTTAATGTGATATAAAACCTTAAATTATCAGTATTGATAAAAAAGAATGATACCTGTTTATTTAAATATGTTTATTTGATTTTCACTGTAAGATGTTAATTCTGGAAGTCTTGAGAATTAAGAAAGTTTTGGTCTATATTATTTTTAACAGGCTAATCAAAGTACTTTTAAATATATATATATAATATGTAATGCCTATGCATGAATATAGATACATATGTATAAAAATGTATTTTAATATATCTATCAGGTGATTATAATTATTAAATTTTCTCAAGAAAAAAACAATGACTATGAAAAACAGTCTTAAATTTAAATTTCATAGCATACTACTGTTTGTAATGACATGAGAGAAAAACAGATATGAAAGGAAAACGAAAAAGGAAGAGAGAGAAGGGGGAAAATGAGGAAGAAAGTGAGTAAAGATGAGGGAGAGGCGTGTTCGATGTAAAGATAAAAGTGGAGGGGCTGGGTTTGTGGTTCAGTGGCAACATGCTTTTCTAGCATGTGTGGGACACTGGGTTCTATTCTAAGCACCACATACAAATAAACAAAATGAAGGTCAATCACAACTGAAAAAATAAAAAATAAAAAAGTAGAAATATTAGCAAAACTCCAAGCTTTTATGAATGTTAAATTTAAAAAAAAAAATTATGTAACATAGCCTTATGTAATTTCTAGACTATCCAAAAGAGTCATTAAATGTTAGATTATTAGTGCAATAACTAAAAATCCATTGCTCTTTCTCAACATTCTGTGGCATGCTAGTGGTAAAATAAATTCTATTATAACACCAAAAAAAAAAAAAATCTAATATTTCTATAGTAACTGACCCAGTTTAATATCAAGGCTAGCAGATTCCTATGGGACATGATGTGTATTTTGACATTCATTTTTATTCAACACTGGAACATTACTATTTCTTCAGTTTATGCACATCATAGGATATATATTTCATCCACAAGTTCGCTAATTTATACGCATTTGTTTCACTTTCAGTCACTTCCTGCTTCAGAACACATGTATTTCTTATGTTTCTTGACTGCTCTTTTCATGAGACTTCTTTCCAAACACATTATTGTCGATTTCCATTATCACATTTGAAGCAAAACTCACACACCCGTATGATAAACCAAACCCTAAAATTACCATTAGATGTACAACTAGCTGGAATGAATGATTGTATATCAATATAAGATTTCTTACTTAGTTTCAGATATCAATTAAATCCATTATTTAAAGTGGAACCAGTTATATTATTTATTCACAGTATGGTCTTTTCATGCATTATCTCTATATTCATAGACACAGGGTACACCTCTTTATACCCCCAATACTAATTAATACGTCTTCAAAATATTGCTCCCAGAAATGGTGGAAGAAATGCACATGTCACCTGATTTACATATACATTTTATCACAGTAATATTCTGGACACAAACAGCAAAGGTGACACTTATGATTTTACCAAACCTAAATGGAAAGTGAAGATGGATTACTAAAAACATCCATGTCCAGGTTGCCTAATGCTCTCAAATGAGAATCCTATTCTTGACTACATATTTGTTTCTTCCTAAGATTATATATTCAACCTCAAGCCCCTTGAAAATGTCTAATCTTATCACTCACTTTATCATTTGCCTGATTTCCTAATGTCTCTATTGATATCTGCTTTCCTACATATTTTCCCCAGATTATCACTGTGACTGACTCTTCACATGTGCTCACATTTACATTCAATCTCTACCAGAAGCCCTATTGCTAAAGAACTTTTGGTCCAAATGCTATACTCACTCTTCGTTCTAAACCTACCGACTATCTTTCTAATAATACCGACTATCCCTTTTTGTCTAGAAGTTCTCTTTGACATTCCATCATTCAAGGTACAAAGTCCTATGCCATTGAACATCGATTTATCTGAGACATTTCTGCAGAACATAATTCAAAGCTAAGTATCCCAATCAAGGGCCCAATGCCCTTCTGGGCTTCAAATCTTACCTAGATTACTGTTTTCATTCTTATATTTCACTTTTACATTCTTGTAAATATTACAGGTTCCCATTACCATTATTCATCCCGCAGAATGATTCAAATCGAACTTTTATTAACCGTAACCATACACTCTTCCCTCAATCAAACTTTACAGAAGAGCAGGGACAGAGTTGCTTTTACAATACAGGAATGTAGGGGGTTCTTAAACCTGCTGAGATCCTCAAAGGTCCATGCAGAAATGATCCCTGGAGAAGATGTAGGCAGCTATGAAGGAGTTGAGAGAGCAAAAGTCATCTTGCATGGCAAACCCCCTTGTCAGAATGAAGGGATGTGTCTGAATCAGTCTCTCTATTCTAAATGTAGAGAAGATGGACCAAGCCAGGCCTGTGTGGGGAGATGTTCCCAGGCGCCTATGTTTGATATACCATTCTATCTTGTGAAATTGTCACCGAAAGTAGGGGCAGCCTCTATCTCATGGGACCCTTGGAAGCAAATGTTAAATCAAAGTGATTGCCAAGGTAGTGACCTCATGCAGTTCCTGAAGAAAGTGACATACCTCACTTCCTTGGTGATGTAACTCTCTGAACTTGGAATCCAAGATGCCAGGCTCCCAGAGCCAGTCCCAGTCCCAATCCCAGTGGGCTCACTTGTTTGGATGTACCAAGGACAGAATCAGTATTTCTTGGTATCTACTGCTGTGAGGATTGCCAAATGCCAGGACAGATCTGAAGAGGGGCCTTTCCTGAGAAAGCAGGTAGTGGCTCACCGCTGGCTCCTGAGAACTTCACAGAGTTGGCAAAGGAGACAGATCTGAGACATGACAGGACATTTCATTGGAACATAATATGGCCCAACAGACAGAGGACACTCCAGATAGTCAGAGACATACTTGCGGGAAGGAGATGCCTTTGTGAGTGTGAGTGTCAGTTTGTGGTTTGTCTCATATTCTGAGAATAGGTAGGAAAGACAGTTTGTTTGATTTGGAATAGACTGTTTCTAGTAAGTTTTTTGACAAGGTGAGTGATTCTATATCTGTGTATCCCACTGTGTCCGTGGTTGTAGACATTAGAAAAGAGAATGCATCAATGGATATGTCCTGTCTAGTAGAAAGCTTCCCAGCATTCATCCTGCCCAATTTATGAATGAACTGCAGCTTGCCTTATGGATGGACAACACCTACTATCTTCCTAAGTTTCTGTTTTCTTCCTGAATTCTGGCCACTCTGCAGAATAGGCTCATGGTTTTGTGTCCAAGATATGTACCACCTCCAAGCTCTGTGACATGCCCATGTACTGGATAGAGGTAAGGAATGGGAACATCTCAGAAAACTCAGATATCAGTGTGACCAGGAAATTCTCAGTGGAGAAACCTTGCTTTGGGCCATTCTCTTACCTATGTTTCTGTTGCCCTGAATGTCAGGAAGGTCTTTGCCTCAGGCCACATCTTTGTGAAGCCTGAAGAAAACAGTTTTCAAATGAAAATGAATGGCCATCTCCTGTGGCTCTTTGCTTAATTTCTTTGGAAAGGGATGTGTCTTAATCAGCCTCTTGGACCTGTGTGAGGTTGTGGCTTAGATTCTCAGCACCTG
This sequence comes from Callospermophilus lateralis, assembly GCF_048772815.1. Lineage (NCBI taxonomy): Eukaryota > Metazoa > Chordata > Mammalia > Rodentia > Sciuridae > Callospermophilus > Callospermophilus lateralis. The sequence continues at coordinate 546,591 of NW_027513606.1, forward strand.
ATGGATCTAAAGAAAGATCCCATGTGTGCATCCAAACCAAAATGGCAAAAAGATCCGTAATGGTAGATGAAGTGTCTTGCCTTCCTTTGTTAGGTTCCTGACCTACATCAAGTGAGAATAGGGATCCTTTGGGTCAAATGAAATCTTCAAAGCCCTAAAGAAGTGCTTGGGTTTTCTCATTATTCCAAATCACATAAAGAATCTATACCTGACAGGCAGTAGGCTTCAAAATGGAGAAGCAGAGCAGTATTAACTGCAGTCCTATTTTATCACTCCTGCTTCAAATGCAGGGTGTCCAGGCCCCCATGACTTTAGGTAAATTAGGGGTAAGAGAGCTTATTTTGGACACTAACACATACCCCACTAGACTCTGACTACTAATCCTAACATGATGGAGAGTAATAACCAAAACAGAATAGAAATACAAGCAGTTCAGAGGAGTCATGTTGTATAATTGGACTTGCCTTTTGCATTATATAGGGTAGGAATTATAAATCTAGTCAATTTTTAATTTTTAATTAAAACAGTTCTCCATGTGTTTTTAAAGTTAACAAATATGTGAATTCCTGTCTCCCTTTCTCTGTGGCCTATTCAGCACATGTGTTTTTATATGCACATATAGAATCCTACCTGGTATCACATGTACATACTTGACAGGTTGCTGACTTGGCAGATGCAAATTGTGAAAAGAGATCACTCCTCTTAATGCTGTTGGAACTGAAAATTCAAACTATTGGTGACCTTCCTAGCTGAACAAAATTATATATAAATCCATGTTCAGTAAAAAGTATATTTTGGGATGTGTGGATTATATATATTTCATGATAAATTTTGATTGGCATATATATTGCTACATTTTAATGTCTGTGTGAGTGTGTGTGTGTGTGTGTGTGTATATATATATATATATATATATATATATATATATATATATATATATATACACTCTCCAGATTTTTGAAAAAATGAAATATATGTGTCTTATTATACACTCCCTAAATTTATTCATGTTCATGTATGTGGATTTATTATCAACTTTTCACAAGATTATTCTCAGAAATATTTATCCACCTGAAATACATATTTGTTTCCTAGTACTGAAAACTAACTTCAGTGAATGATGCATACAAATCCTAATATTTCTACAGTTACTGACCAAGTTTAAGACCAATGCAAGTAGATTCCTATGGGACATGACATGTATTTTGATGTTCATTTTTTTTCAATACTGGTACATTACTATTTCTTCAGTTTATGCACATCATAGGATATATATTTCATCCACAAGTTCGCTAATTTATATCAATTTGTTTCACTTTCAATTACTTCCTGCTTCAGAACACATGTATTCCTCCATGTTTCTTAACTAGTCTCTTCATGAGACTTCTTTACAAACACATTATTTTCGATTTCCATAATTACTTTTGAAGCAAAACTCACACACCCTTAATGACAAACCATAACCCTAATATTACCATTAGATGTATAACTGATAGGAATGAATGACTGTGTATCAATATAAGATTTCTTATATATTTTAAGATATCAATTTAATCCATTATTTAAAGTGGAATCAGTTATATTATTTATCCACAGTATCATCTATTCATGCATTATCTCTATATTCATAGACACAGGGTACACCTCTTTGTACCCGCAATACTAATTTATACATCTTCAAAATATTGCTCCCTGAAATGGTGGAAAAAATACTTATGTCACCTGATCTACATATACATTTTATCACAGTACTATTTTGGATACAAAATGCAAAGATCACACATATGTTTGTACAAAAGCCTAAATTGAATGGGAGCATGGATTACTAAAAACATTGATGTCTAGGTTGCCTAATTCTCTCAAATGTCCATCCTATTGGTGACTACATATTTGTTTCTTTGAAGATTGTATAGTGAATATCAACCCTGTTAAAATGTCTAATCCTATCACTCACTTTATACTTTGCCTGATTTCCTACTGTCTCTATTGATGTTTCCTTTCCTACATATTTTCCCCAGTTTACCTATGTGACTGACTCTTCACATGTGCTGACATTGACATTCATTCTATTACCGAAACCCTATTGATAAAGAACTTTTGGTCCATATCCTGTACTCACACTTCTTGCAAAACCTACTGACTATCTTCCTAATCCTATGGACTATCCCTGTTTGAGTGGATGTTCTTTTCTACAATCTATCATCCAAGGTACAAGGTCCTATGTCATTGATTATCGATTTATCTGAGACATCACTGCAGAACGTAATTCAAAGCTAAGTATCCCAATCAAAGGCCCAATGCCAATATGGACTTTAAATCTTACTAAATTTCTGTTTTCATACATATTTTTCAACTCTATATTCTTATATATATCACAGATTCCCAATACCATTATTCATCCAGCAAAATGGTTCCTAACCCAAAACAAACATGTAATTAACCCTAACCATAAACTGTTCCCTCAATCTACCTTTATAAAAGAGCAGGGACAGAGTTGGTCTTACAATACAGGAAAGTAGGGGATTGTCCACCTGCTGAGAACCTCAAAGGTCCATTCAGAATTGATCCCTGGAGAAGATGTAGGCAGGTATGAAGGTCCTGAGAGATCAAAAGTCATCTTCCATGGCAAACAACCTGGTCAGGATGAAGGCTTTTGTCTGAATCAGCCTCTCTCTTCTTAATGTAGATAAGATGGACCAAATGAGGCCTGTGTGGAGAGCTGTTCCCGGGTGCCTATTGTTGATATACCATTCTAACTTGTGAAAGTGTCACAGAAATACGGTCAGCCTACATGTCATGGGAACCTTGGATGCATGTGTTAGGACAAACTGGTTGCCAAGGCAGTAACCTCATTCAGTTTCTGAAAGAAGTTACCTCACCTCACTTTTTTGGTGATGGCACTTTCTGAACTTGGGATCCAGGAAGCCAGGCATCTAGAGCCTGTCTCAGTCCCAGGCCTAGTGGTCTCACTTGTTTGATTTAACAAGGACAGAGTCAGTCTTTCTTGGTATCTACTGATGTGAGGATGGACAAATGACAGGAAAGCTCTGAAGAGGGGCCTTTCCTGACAAAGAAGGTAGTGGCTCACTGCTGGCTCCTGACAACTTCACAGAATTGCCCATGGACACCAGATGTGAGATAGGAGAGGCTATTTCGGGGGAACATAGTATGGCCTATCAGTCAGAGAACACTCCGGATAGTCACAAACCTACTTGGAGGAAGGAGGTGCTTATCTGGCTGTGGGTGTGGGTTTGTGGTTTTTTTCTCATGCTCTGAGAATATGTCCGAAAGTCGGTTTGTTTGGTTTGAAGTAAAGTGTTTCCAGAAAGTCGTATGAAAAGGCGACTGTTTCTATGTCTGTGTATCTCACTGTGTCCGTGGTTGTAGACATTAGCAAAGAGAATGCATCAATGGATGAGTCTTGTCTAGTAGAAAGCTTCCCAGCATTCATCCTTCCCAATTTATGAATGGACTGCGTCTTGCCTTATGGATCGGCAACACCTGCTATCATCCTAAGTTACTGTTTGCTTCCTGAATTCTGGCCACTCTCCAGAATAGGCTCATGGTTTTGTGTCCAAGATATGTACCACCTCCAAGCTCTGTGACACGGCCATGTATTGGTTAAATGAAGGGCATGGCGAGCATCTCAGAAAACTCAGATATCAGTGTGACCAGTAAAGACTCAGTGGAGAAACCATGCTTTGGGCCTTTTCCTTACCTATTGTTCTGTTGCCCCTTGACCTTGTGTAATTCTGTGGCTTAGATTCTCTGAACCTGATGGATCTAAAGAGAGATCCCATGTATGCATCCAAAAGCAAAATGTCCAAAAGAGCAATCATTGTGGATGAAGTCTCTCTCCTTCCTTGGTAAGGTTCCTGACCTCCATCAAGTGAGAATAGGGCTCCTTTGGGTCAAATAAGTTCTTCAAAGCCCTGCAGATTCTAGCCCATAGGCGACTGGGTTTTCTCATGACTCCAATTCACATGAAGAATCTAAATACCACCATCAGTAGGCCTCAAATTTAAGAAGCAGAGCAAAATAAACGGCAGGCCTATTTGATCACTCTTAGTTCACAGGAAGGGTGTCCAGGCCACCCTGACTTTAGGCAAATGAGGGGCAAGGGAGCTTATTTTGGACACTGTCTTGGGCTGCACCCCTCACGGAAACCTCCAGCCAGAGGTTATGATGAGTGTCTGTATGGAAGAAAATGAGGGCCATGTGGGAGTGTTTTGGTTTTAATTGTAGTCATTTTTGTGGCGGTTAGAAGAGATGACATGGTCCACCTTGGCTTGAACTTTGGTGGGATTCCGCATAAAGACTGAGTTCTCGTACTGAACTCAGAGAAGTATTGCCATGAATAGTGTTGGAATTTTAGGAGGCCACGCACGATAGTCGCCCTTGGAAACTGAGATCTAGGCCCAGGGTAGCTATTCACAGAGCACTGGAAATCTCAGCCAGGATATCACATGATTTTATTCTGAAAAACTTGGCAATCATTGTTGAGAGTCAAAACACACATGGACCTCACATTGTAGACCTCAATTTTCAAGGATTCATGTGACCTTTTGGCCACTCTTTGGGAAGCCTTTCCTGTGAGACATCTCCAGATATTTCATTGAAATGAGCTTCCTCACCATTTAATAGTTCCAGAATGCCTCCAACTTCATTCTTGAAAAATGGCTAGGTCAATATATCATGAAATTTTTAAAATTCCCGTGACAAGTTGGCACTGGAGATTCTTTGAATATCTTGTGGCTGGTCATGAGAATAACAGTCAGTGCCTTGATTGACTGGTTTTCATAAAAATTGTGCAGAACAGAGATGCCAGGAAGTTGGAGCCTCCTGAGGAGTGGGCCTAGAGCAGTGGTGGGCAGGTGTGTGATAAAACATCTGCGGTGTGGTCATGTGGATCTGCCTTTGGCTTCCAAATTGCTTGTGACTGATATGGTGCAGCCAGCAGTCCCTTCAATGTAAAGGCATCTTGTTATATGCAGAGGTTTTAGGGAAATATTAAGAATCAGGTTGCTATGGTCAAGGGGGCAACTATGTGGGATATAAGCCTGTTTGGTGCATTCTCCTGCAGACCCTGACCCACCACACGTGACAGAACTCCCTCACGCACAGAGTAACAGTTGAATTCTTTGTATTTCGTGAAACAAATACCAAAATCCCAGTGCAGCACCAAGAAACAACACGAAAAGTGGAGAATGAACAAATAGCTTCACAGGCCCATGTGGATACACTTAGCCCCCCGTGTCCACAGTTTACCTACAAAGAGAGTATTCAGGACTGCTGACTCATGTTCAGTGGAAAATAAGAAACCATGTCTTTCAGGTCACATAGATGAAGACCCTGATTTGATGGTCTCACTACAAACGAAGCTGAAGCTCCCGACAACAACATATATTCCAAGTGCCCAACCTCAGAGGCAGTTTCTCAAGAAGTCTTTAGGCCAGCAGAGCTCCATGTTTTTGGAATGATTAACTGTCCCTTACTTTTGGAATCTCCTCTACCTCCTCCAAGGTTGTGAACTCCTGAGCATATTCCATTCCAGATATTTATTCACAGATTTTCTAACTCTTCTCTTCTAATTGTGTCTTACTCTGGGCGATTGTAATGTCAAGGCATTGTTCTGGATGAGAGTGGGAAGATTTTTGTGTATCACATATTTACATACACATTGGATTCATTTTCCAATTTTCCTTTCAAAATACTGAATACCTCACACTAACACCTACCCTACTAGACTCTGACAACTAATCCTAATAAGGTGGAGAAAAATAAACCAAAAAAATAGAAATGCAAGCAGTTCAGAGAAGGCATGGTGTATAGTGGAATTGCCTTTTGCATTATTTAGGGTAGGAGTTATAAATCTAGTCAATTATTTGTTAAAATATTTCTCCATGTGTTTTAAAGTTAACAAATATGTGAATTCCTGTTTCCCTGTCTCTGTAGCCTATTCAGCACATGTATTTTTACATGCAATTATAGAATCTTACCTGATACCACACGTACATTCTTGTGAAGTGGCTGACTTGGCAGATACAAATTTTAAGAGATCACTCCTCCTAAGCGCTTTAGAACTGAAAATTCAACCTATGCGTGAGCTTCCTAGTTGAACAACATTATACATAAATCCATGTTAAATAAAATAAATATTTTTGGATCTCTGGATGATATAAATTTCATATATTATGCTATTTTTAATGTCCGTGTGTGTTTGTGTGTGTGTATGTGTGTGTATATATATATATATATATATATATATATATATATATATATATATATATATATATTCTCCAGATTTTTCAAAATATGAAATATGTGTCTTATTATAAACTCCCTTAACTCATTCATATTCAAGTATGTGGATTTATAATCAAATTTTCTCAGGAGTATTCTCAAAATATTCATTCTCCTGATATACATATTTGTTTCTTAGTACTGAAAACTAACTTTAGTGAATGGTGCATACAAATCCTAATATTTCTACAGTAGCTGACCTAGTTTAACATCAATTCAAGTAGATTCCTATGGGACATGATGTGTATTTGGATGTTCGTTTTATTCAACACTGGTACATTACTATTTCTTCAATTTATTCACATCTTGGGATATATATTTCATCCACAAGTTCGCAAGTTTATAGGCATTTGTTTCACATTCAATCATTTTCTTCTTCAGATCACATGTATTCCTCCATGTTTCTTGACTGGTCTTTTTATGAGACTTCTTTCCAAACACATTATTTTCGATTTCTAGGATCACTTTTGAAGCAATACTCACACACCTTTCATGATAATCCATAACCCTAATATTACATTTAGATGTATTACTGGTTGAAATGAATGATATTATATCAATACAAGATTTCTTATAATATTTCATATATTAATTCAATGCATTATTTAAAGTGGGAACAGTTAAATTATTTATTCAAAATGTGGTCTATTCATGCATTATGTCTATATTCATGGACACAGGGTACACCTCTTTGTACCCCCAATACTAATTTATAGCTCTTGAAAACCTTACTCCCAGAAATGCTTGAAGAAATGCTCATGTCACCTGATCCACATATACATTCTATGACAGTAATATTCTGGACAAAAAATGCAAAGGTCACACTTATGATTGTACCAAAGCCTAAAAGGAAAGTGAACATGGATTACTAAAAGCATCAATGTCCAGGTTTCCTAATGCTCTCAAATGTCAATCCTAATGGTCACTGCATATTTGTTTCTTCTTAAGATTATATATTCAAACTCAACAGTGTACAAAATGTCTAATCCTATCACTCACTTTATACTTTGCCAGATTTTTTAAAGTCTCTATTATTATCTGCTATTCTACATATTTTTCAAAGTTCATCATTGTGACTGAATTTTCATATGTGCTGACATTTACATTCACTCTCTAACTGAAACCCTATTGCTAGAGAAATTTCCGTCCAAATCCTGTACTCACTCTTCTTCCTAAACCTACCGACTATCTACCTAATCCTACCGACTATCCCTTTTTGACTGGATGTTCTCTTCCTCATTCATTCATCCAATGTACAAGGTCCTATGCCATTGTAAATGGATTTATCTGAGACATCTGTGCAGAACCTAATTCAACACTACGTATCCCAATCATGGGCCCAATGCCCTTCTGGGCTTCAAATCCTAGATTTCTGTTTTCATACATATATTTTACCAATATAATTTAATAAATATCGCAGGTTCCCAATAAAATTATTCATCTCTCAGAATGATTCCTAACAAAATCGAACCTGTTATTACCCAAACCATACACTGTTCCCTCAATCTAACTTTATAGAAAAGCAGGGACAGAGTTGGCCTTACAATACAGGAGTGTAGGGAAACTTCCACCTGCTGAGAACCTCAAAGGTCCATGCAGAAATGATCCATGGAGAAGATGTAGGCAGCTATGAAGGACCTGAGGGAGGAAAAGTCAACTTCCATGGTAAACAACCTGGTCAAGATGAAGGGATGTGTCTGAATCAGCCTCTTTCATCTTAATGTAGAGAAGATGGACCAAACCAGGCCTGTGTGGAGAGCTGTTCCCGGGTGCCTATGGTTGATATACCATTCTAACTTGTGAAAATGTCAGAGCGAGTAGGTGCATCCTCCATCTCATGGGACTCTTAGAAGCAACTTTTAGGACAAAGTTGTTGTCAAGGCAGTGACCTCATTTAGTTCCTGAAGGAAGTGACCTCACCTCACTTCCTTGATGAAGGAACTCTCTGAACTTGGGATACAGGAAGTCAGGCACCCAGAGCTAGTCCCAGTTCATGTCCCAGTGTTCAAACTTGTTTGGATTTTCCAAGGACAGAGACAGTCTTTCTTGGTACCTACAGATGTGAGGATAGCCTAATGCCAGGAAGGTCTGAGGAGGGGCCTTTCCTGAGAAAGAAGGTACTGGCTCACCGCTGGCTCCTAACAGCTTCACAGAGTTGGACACGGAGACCAGATCTGAGACAGGACAGCCCATTATGGGGGAATATGTTATGGCCCACCAGTCAAAGGTCACTCCATATTTTCACAGACCTACTTGGGGGTCTGTGTGGGTGTAGGTGTGGGTGTGGGTGTGGGTTTGTCATTTTGTCTCATGTTCTGAGAATAGGTAGGAAAGTCGTTTTGTTTGGTTTGGTGTGAAATGTTTCTAGTAAGTCTTTTGACAAGGCGAGTGTTTCTATGTCTGTATATCCCACTGTGTCCGTGGTTGTAGACATTAGAATAGAGAGTGCATCAATACATATATCCTATCTAGTAGAAATCTTACCAGCATTCATCCTGTCCTATTTATGAATGGTCTGCGGCTTGCCATATGGATCGGCCACTCCTAATATCTTCCTAAGTTCCTATTTTCTTTCTGAATTTTGGCCAAACTCCAGAATAGGCTCATGGTTTTGTGTCCAATATATGTACCACCTTTAAGCTCTGTGACATGGCCATGTACTGGATAGCTGAAGGCAATGGTGAGCATCTCAGAAAGCTCAGATATCAGTGTGACCAGGAAAGTCTCAGTGGAGAAACCCTGCTTTGGGCCTTTTGCTTACCTATTGTATTATTGCCCTGAATGTCAGGAAGGTCTTTGCCTCAGGCCACCCCTTTGTGAAGACTGAAGAGTTTTCAAATGGAAGTGAATGGGCATCACCTTTGCCTCTTGGCATAATTGCTTTGGAAAGGGATGTGTCTGAATCAGCTTCTTGGCCCTGTGTGAGGATGTGGCTTAGATTCTCAGCACCTAATGGATCTAAAAAAATCCCATGTGTGCATCCAAAACCAAAATAGCCAAAAGAGCAGTCATTGTGGATGAAGTCTCTCACCTTCCTCTGTAAGGTTCCTGACCTCCATCTTTGAGAATAGTGATCCTTTGGGTCAAATGAGTTCTTCAAATCACTACAGAGGCTAGGCCATAGGTGCTTGGGTTTTCTCATGACCCCAATTAACATAAGGAATCTAAACCCCACAGTCATTAGGCCACAAAATGGAGAATCAGAGCAGTATTAAGGGCAGGCCTCTTAGATCACTCCTGGTTCACAGGAAGGGTGTCCCTGCCACACTGACTTTAGGCAAATGGGAGAAAGAGACCTTATTTTGGATACTGTCTTTGGCTTTGGCCCTCATGGAAACCTACAGCCTGAGGTTATGATTAGTGTCTATATGGAAGAAGATGAGGGCCATGTGGGAGTGTTTTGGTTTTAATTGTGGTCATTTTTGTGGCCGTTGGAAGAGATGACTGAGGCCACCTGGGCTTGAACACTGGTGTGATTCCCCTTAGAGACTGAGTTATGGAACTGACCTCAAAGAAGTATTGCCATGTATTGTGATGGGATTTTAGGAGGCCACACATGAGAGTCGCCCTTGGAAACTGAGATCAAGGCCCAGGGTGGCTTTCCACAGAGCACTGGGAATCTCAGGAAAGATATCACATGATTTTATTCTTAAAGAATTGGCAGCCATAGTTGCAAGTCAAAACACAAAAGGATCACACATTGTAGACCTCAAACGCCTGGCTTAATGTGACCTTTTAGCCTGTCGTTGGGAAGCATTGCCTGTTAGAATTCTCCAGAGATTTCATTGAAATGAGCTTCCTCTCCATTTAATGGTTCCTGAATGAATTAAACCCCACAGTGCCTCAAACTTCATCCTTGAAAAAAGGCTAGATAAATACCATTCAATTTTTGAAATTCTCATGAACAGGTGTCAGTGGAGAACCTTTGGATGTCTTATAGATGATCATGAGTGTACCAGACAGTGCCTTGATTGACTGGGTTTCATGAAAATCGTGTAGAACAGAGATGCCAGTAATTTGGAGCCCGATGAGTATTCGGCCTAGAGCAGTGGAGTGTAGGTGTTTGTTAAAACATCTGTGATGGGGTCATGTGGATCTGCCATTGGCTTCCAAATGGTTTGTGACTGACATGGTGCAGCCCCCATACCCTTGTATGTAAAGGCATCTTGTTATACGGAGAGGTTTCAGGGCAATGTTTAGAATCAGATTTCTATTGTCAAGGGGGCAAGCTATGTGGGATAGAAGCCTGGTTTGTGCACTCTCCTGCAGACCCTTAACCAACACACGTGACAGAACTCCCTCCAGCACTCTGTCCTAGTTGACCTCCTCGTATTTCATGAAGCAAATACCAAACTCCCAGTGTAGCTGCAAGAAACACCATGAAAAGTAGAGGAAGACCAAATGGCTTCAAAGTCCACACTGGGAGACACTTTGCCCCCAAATGGCAACAAATTACCTACAAAGAGAGAATTCAGCCCTGCTGCCTCATGTTTATTGGAAAAAAAGAAACCATGTGCTCCAGGACACACAGAAGCAGACCCAGATTTGATGGTCTCACTACAAAGGAAGTTAAAACTCCTGACAACAACATATATTTCAAGTGCCCAACCTCAGAGGCAGTTTCTCAAGAAGTCTTTAGGCCAAGAGAGCTTCATGTTTGTGGAGTTTTTACCATGTACCTTACTTTTCAAAACACCTCTACCACCTCCAAGGTTGTTAACTACTGAGCATTTTCCATTCCAGATGTGTATTCACAGATTTTCTAACTCTTCTCCTCTTATTGTGTCTTACTTGGGGTGAAGGTAATGTCAAGGCATTGTTCTGAATGAGAGTGGGAAGACTTTTGGGTAGCATATATTTGCATACACATTGGATTCATTTTCCAATTTTCTATTCGAAATACTGAATCCCTGACTGTCAGAGGTAGAAGGAATTCTCCTTCAAAGAATAGCCTGACACTTACAAGAAACAGCCACGAGGAGACATCCTGTCTGGGAGACATCCTGTAGCCATCTGTCTCCCTGAGACATCCTGTGCCCATCTGTCTTTCTGAAACTTCCTGAGGTTATCTCACCTTGTGAAGACATCTAGGAAGTGCCGATAAGAGAGATTTCCCACATCCAGCATACAAATACCCCTGTGTGAACAATAAAAGTTTGCAGCTTGATCAGAACTCCTGTCTTGCTGTCATCTCTCGTGTCTCTTGTCCCTTCATTCCTCCCTATCTAGGTTCGCTGCCCACGTTGATGTGTCCTGCCGGCCGGGACATCTGGCGCCCACTGACTGGGGCTCGAGCTTTTGATTGAGGGGGACCCCGTCCTCCTGGAAGATTTGGTCAAGCGGAGCTTGCAATAACCGCAGAAGACACCACCGAGAGACAGATCCAGGAGGAGGGTAGGGATGACACACGGTGATTGACCCACCATGGGGCAAGCAGTTTCGTCACATGATTTGTTTTTGTCAGGCTACAAGGAGTCCTTCCAGACATGGGGGCGCGTATTAAGAAAAAAGACTTAAATTTTTTTTCTTTTTACACATAAGAGAGCAGTGTCCATGGTTTCCTCTTGAAAGGACCATTGATGGTAAAAGATGGCTTAGAGTAGGAGACTGTTTAAAAGATTATTATGAATCCTTTGGCCCAGAAAAAGTGCCTGTTCCCACCTTTTCTTACTGGAACTTAATTAATAGAATTCTTAAAAGTTCACCCTTTGACAATGGTACCTTAAAAGTTGTCAAGGTTGGGAAAGAGACTATGCAAATACTTCTCATATCCCCTCGGCATGCCCATCCGTTAGTATAGACATAGACCCTTCTCAGGCTCCCCAGAACCGTGGGAACCTTCCTGGTCCCCCTCAAAATACCACCCTAATGAATAAAACTCCAATGATTACCAACTGCCTTTATCCAGTTTTAAATACCAGAGACTCATTGACCCCTGTAGAGGAGGCTACCTTGGAGAAGGAAGCAGCTCGATACCATTCAGAAGACCCTCCACCTCTCAAGACCCTGCCACAGCTTATAGGACTTACACATCCACCTCCCTCCTATATCCCTCCTGCCTTTTGTGCTCTGGCCCTTCAGGGAACAAATGCCCCCCCCAATATTTTCTCCCCACTTCCCTTGCCTAAACTGGCTTCTTTGTGAGCATCCTTTCAACATACACAGGAACAGATCCAAACTTTAAAAGAATTAAGATCCCTTCACTCTGAGCTCTCTTCATTAGCCTTAGGTATGGAGTCAAAGCAACTGGCCTACAGTGGTCTAATACAAAGGCGAAGCCACTCCATTGACCTGTGCTCGCCTTCCCAGTCACCACCAGTCTGATAGATAAGCCTGCCCAGGCTGAGGTCAAAGAATTAGACGAGGATAAAGAGGAGGAAGTGGGGAAATAGATTAAGGAGATCAGGACTCAGAGGATGAGGAGTTCAGCCCTAGGCAGGCAGGAACCCAGAGTCTACAAAAAATTAAGCCTGCATTTTCCTGAAAAACTTAAAAAGGCTTGTGCTCACTATGGCCCCATTGCACCCTACACGTTGGCTTTATTAGAAAGCCACAGCACACAATGACTTACTCCCAATGATTGGAAATTTTTAGACCAAGCTACCCTCAGTGCCAGAGACTTCCTGTTATGGAATGCAGATTTCAAAGAGCACTGTCGGGAAACTGCTCAAAAAATTTTAACTAAGGCCTTCTCTAAATCCAGGACTTATGTTAAGCTAGTGGGCAATGAGCCTTTTGACAATAAAACTAAACAGGCACATTTCCCTGCTGGACTTTTGATGCAGATTCAGATGGCTGGCTTACATGCTTGGAGACACCTCCCTCAAAAGCCTCGGCTACCACTTCCCTGGCAAAAATTTGACAAGGGCCCGACGAGCCTTATAGCGACTTTGTTCCCCGGCTTAACCTAGCTGTGGAATGCTTGCTTGGACCAAGCGAAAGCAAAAGCGCTTTTGTAAAACATCTTGCCTTTGAAAACGCCAACCCGGCATGTCAGGATGTTCTTCAACCACATAAGGATAAAGGGAAACTTTCTGACTTTATTAGACTCTATGCAGGGGTAGGTGCAGCCCATGCCATGGGTCTTGCCCTAGGTGCCACCTTTACCAAGACCTTTCACAATCCTGGCTCACGTACTTGCTTTACTTGTAAACAACCTGGCCATTTTGCACGCAAGTGTCCGACAGGCAAAAAAAGCCTAGGAATAGCGTCTCCTTCAACTGGGGCTATACCGCCCCAAGCTATCATTTGCCCTAGATGTGGTAAAGGTCATCACTGGGCCAGTGAGTGTAGATCTAAGACAAATGCCCTCAGACAGCCTATTTTTTCCTGCTTCTTGGGAAACTCCCTGCGGGGACAGCCCCGGGCCACGACATCCCCCAGGACAAACCCAGGGGCAATAAGATTTGTTCCCTCCCAAACTCCCAACCTACCTCAAAATTCTTCTCCACAATTGCCTCCCTCCAACTAGCCACTCCAGGCAGCGCAGGATTGGACCTCTGTGCCACCACCGATACTATATTGTACTCAATGCAAGGACCCCAGATAATACCCACTGGAATTATGGGTCCCCCTCAATCTCATATGTGTGCCCTTATTTTTGGGAGAGCCTCTACTAACTTACATGGTGTTCAGGTCTTCCATGGCATTAATAATAATGATTTCACTGGAGAAAAAAAATACTGGCCACAGCTATTAATGGAGTTGTGGCCATCCCAGCACGAACAAGTCTTGCACAATTAATACTCCTTCCCTTGAATCCAGGAGGCACTTCCACCGCCCAAACCTACCGCAGGGGACTGCCTCCTTGGGCTGCTCTGATGTAAATTTGGTTCAACCCGTTTCTCACAAAAGACCCACAATTTCCTTACTTATTGAAGGAAAGGAATTCCAAGGAATTCTAGATACTGGAGCTGATGACACAATTATTTCTCAAAAATATTGGCCATCAGCTTGGACCCTCACCTCATCCTTGACTGACCTTAAAGGGATAGGACAGTCAAAAAATCCTCTGGTCAGCTCTACGGCTCTTAGCTGGACTTATAAAGAGGGTAATAAGGGAATTGTCACTCTTTTCGTTGTTCCTGACCTCCCTGTTAACCTATGGGCCCAAGATATTTTGAGTCAAATGGAAGTTATTCATGCCAGTCCCAATTCCATGGTAACTCATCAAATGCTTCATATAAATTTTGTCCCTGGTACAGGCCTTGGGAGACTGAGACAAGGACTGGTTGAGCCAATAAAACCCATACAAAAAACAAATACATATGGACTTGGGTATTCGGATTTTTAGTGTCGGTCTCTGACTCTCCTGTACCCCATGGAGATAAAATTATTTGGGAAACTCAGACTCTTGTGTGGGTGAATCAATGGCCACTTACCCAAGAAAATATGGAGGCTGCCTCCATGTTAGTGCAGGAACAGCTGGCAGCCGGCCATGTAGAGCCCTCAACCTCAACATCGAATACTCCAATTTTTGTTATCAAGTAAAAATCAGGCAAGAGGTGCCTTTTACAATATTTGTGTGCCATTAATAAAGCTATGTGCCCAATAAGAGCACTACAGCCAGGCATTCCCATACCAGTGGCTATTCCCAAAAACTATTGTAAAATGATTATTGAGTTAAAAGATTGTTTTTTTACCATTCCTTTACATCCTGCGGATAGACCCTATTTTGCCTTTAGTCTCCCTCGCATTAATTTTCAGGGCTCTATGCAGAGATTTCAATGGAAGGTTCTTCCCCAAGGTATGGCCAACAGCCCTAGTCTTTGCCAAAAATACGTTGCTCAAGCAGTAGACCCTGTGAGAGAGCTATGGCCACAAATTTATATTTTACATTACATGGATGATTTGTTAATTGCTGCACCTAATAACCATGACCTTAATAATTGTTACTTGGACATTTACAAAAACCTCACTTCCTTGGGACAACAGATAGCTCCTAATAAGGTTAAAACACAGGACTGTTATACCTATTTGGGCCTTAAACTTCAAGATAATCAGATCCAAATTCCTAAGATACCACTATGGGTGGACCATCTTCACAACCTTAATGATTTTCAAAAATTCCTGGGGAATATTCAATGGCTAAAAACATATTTAAAATTACCACCTTGTGTACTTTTGTCCCTTAATGATATTTTGAGAGGTGATTCCCACCCCTCCTCCCCTCAAAAACTTACTCCCGAGGCATGACAGGCATTAAACCAAGTCACAGAAGCCATTGCCAAACAGTTTTTTACAGAACATTCTTATAACCTTCCTCTGGTTCTGGTTATTTTACACACTCCTCATACACCCACAGGAATATTTTGGCAACGAAATACACATTTTAGAAATAAAGGCTGCCTTTGCTTTGGGTCCATGTACCCACCACATTCTCCAAGGTTATTACTGTTTTTCTTGCTCAGGTAGCTTCTATTATTTTTAAAAGTCGTTTGCTATCTCGACAACATTTTGGCAAAGACCATGATAATATTTTAATTTCATATACTAAAGACCAAATCCACTTTTTACTACAGACGGAGGATGAATGGCGTATTGCCTTATCAGGCTTTTTGGGAACAATTGATAACCACCTACCCAATGACCCCCTTTTACATTTTGTCCAGTTACATCCATTTATTTTTGCCAAAATTACTCAAAAGGCTCCCATTCCTCAAGCCCTTACTGTCTTTACAGACAGTTCCAGTAATGGCCGAGCAGCCTTTGTTGTCAATAACCAGCCTAACACCTTTGATACTGTCTATCATTCAGCACAGTTTGTGGAATTGTTTGCAATAACACAAGTTTTTAAAACATTTTTTGATAATCCTGTTAATATTTATACATACAGTGCCTACATTGCTCATTCTGTGCGCCTGCTTGAGATTTCACCCACCATTAAGGCTTCTTCCAATGTCGCCCATCGGTTTCACCAGCTTCAGCAGCTAATTCAGGCCAGACAACACCCATTTTTCTTAGGACACAGCAGGGCACACTCTGATCTTCCCAGCCCTCTAACACAAGGTAATGCCAAAGCTGATGCAGCAACTCGTTTCATCTTTCCAATTTTTGTTGGCTGCACTCAAAAGGCCATGGAGTTACACAATCTTCACCATCTAAATTCCCAGAACCTTCGATAACTATGTAAAATTACCAGGCAACAGGCACGAGAAATAGTAAAAGCATGCCATGGTTGCCCTGTCTCCCTCCCCATTCAACACTTGGGAGTTAACCCCCGAAGATTACTGTCCAATCAGTTTTGGCAAATGGATGTTACTCATTTTTCTGAATTTGGAAAAACCAAATATGTACACGTTTCTGTAGATATCTTCAGTGGCCTTATTTTCGCATCACCACATTCTGGAGAGGCTATCAAAGATGTCCTTTCTCATCTTGTTTCAGCGTTTTCTGTAATGGGTAAACCAATACATATTAAAAAAAGATAATTGTCCTGCATATACCAGTGCCAAGTTTAAACAGTTTTGTGCTACCTCGCAAATTTGGCATACTACTGGAATTCCATACAAGCCTCAGGCATTGTGGAACGTGCCCACCTTACCTAAAGACTTGGCTAACCCGCATTAATGCTTCTGTACTTGTATTTACCACTCACAGGCATCGCCTTAATCATGCATTATTTGCCCTTATATTTCTTTCCCTAGACAATGAAGGCCATTCGGCTGCAGACTGACACAGGCAATCCTCGTCCAATTCTGTTCGCCCACCTGTTATGTGGCACAATCCCCTTACAAATAAATGGAAACGCCCAGGTCCTGTCCTCATCTGTGGACGAGGCTCAGCTTGTGTTTTGGACGAAGAGCAAGCAGCCCCAAGATGGTTACCAGAACGCCTGGTTAAACAGGTTAATGGCTTACCTCAACATGGGGATGGAGGCCCTCCCCCTGAGGACAAGTTTTCCTCTTTTTCAGATCCAGCCAACAATCTGTGTGAGGATCCTACTTAAGGCACTTATGCTGAACAGGATTGTACACGGAGGCTTTGGCCCTCCACCTTCCCACATCATGGAGTACCTTTTTGGCCCTCCCTGTGAACGCAAGGGAGGATCTTGGACTCAGGCTCCCACTAGTTTGACCCAGACTGCTGACTGCGTGACTAAGGCGGCTTACCTCCGGGCCGAGGTTGACCATAAACTCAGAGGAGTTCATCAGCCTAAATTGGTATGTGTTAACAAGCCAAAGATTATTCCCCCTAGTACAAGTAAAGCTCTCCAAAATTGTTCTGCAACTTGAACGCATACCCAAGCGATGCATGCCACTTGTTATGCGTCAGCCTCAATTTGTGTTAACAAGCAGGGAGAACAATTTTTTGAAGCCTCCCTAACTAAAACTCATGCAGCAGGAGGGACCACTATTCATTATACCCCCGTTCTTTTTGACCGGAGAGGAGAAGGCAAATACACCAAGCTACAGTCAGCTGGGTGCCAAGGCCCTGTTGGTAAACCCTCCTGCTGCCCCATTAAGGCACCTACAGGGGTCACTGATGGTGGAGGATTCCCTTATGCTGTCAAGCATCCTCAGATAATCAAACTTTTGAAACCCCAAATTCCTGAGCTCACATATCATCCCTTAATATAGCCAAAATGCCAGCTCCCAGGTTTAGATAACAATACATTAGATATTTTGGAAACTACCTTCTCCTTGCTTAATAATTCCAACCCCAACTTTGCTGGTGATTGCTGGCTCTCCATGACAACAGGGGCAATCATGCCTATGGCAGTTCCTATTAATTCTATCATAGACGATGATAATACATGCCAACCCAGATTTCATTTAAAAGTACAGTCTATAGGCACTTTTACAATATGTCTTTTAGGCGCGATGCAAAATAATACCTATGATATTGATGTTGGAGTTACTTCCTTTGGAAATTGCTCAACAGTACAAAACTATTCCTCATCCACCCCATCTCTTTGTCCCTCCAATGGCACAGTTTTTATGTGTGGAGGAAACTCGGCCTTCCCGAGGCTTCCATCGAATTGGACCGTTGGCTGTGTTCTTGCCTTATTACTCCCTGATATAACTATTGTCCCAGGAGACGAAACTCTATGCATTCCTAGTCTAGACAGCTCAGTCAAAAGACACAGGCGGGCAATACAGGCCTTACCACTCGTTGCCAGCCTTGGAATAACAGCTACTGTGGCCACAGGTACAGCTGGCTTAGGCATGGCTATACACTCTTAGCGTCGCCTGTCTCAACAACTTATAAATGATGTAAAATCTCTATCAGGAACCATTAAAGATTTGCAGGACCTAGTAGACTCCCTGGCAGAAGTGTTCCTTCAAAACAGAGAAGGCTTAGATTTACTGACAGCTAACCAGGGAGGTATTTGCTTGGCCTTAGGGGCACGATGCTGCTTTAATGCCAATAAATCAGCCATAGTACGCAATAAAATTAAGCAGCTTCAAGAAGATCTAGAAAAGAGATGAAGGGAACTTTTTGAAAATCCCCTCTGGACTGGGTTTAATGGATTTCTAGCCTACCTTCTTCCCCTATTAGGCCCTTTGTTGGGTTTACTTTTAATGGTGTCCATAGGACCCTGCATTATAAACAGGCTTGTACAATTTATTATAGAACAGATTAATATTTTGGCCTCTAAGCCCATACAGGTCCACTATCATCGCCTGGAGATGGAAGACCATGCTGCCAACATTTAAAAGGATGTTCTACCCTTCTCACAGGCTTATTTCTTAAGTTTACATCCCCACAGATCTCTCTTTCTTACATTAAACTATAAGTAACAGCTCTGACCAACCATCTTCTGCCATTGCCATAAGGGTTCGTCCTCCATGGGCCCCTCCACTTGGGGGAGGATGCACCCATGGAGTGAGGACGTTAGGCCATAATAACGGAGGGTGCAGGATGGACTGCAGGAGGATGTATCCACGGATCCCAAAACAGAAGACTTCTTAGTGACACGCTCTGGTGCATGGTGGTCAGCCTGCTTCCCCCTCAAAGCCGTCTCCTCCCAAAACATGCCAAGGCCACCACGAAATCTCCTAGTAAACATGCTCTCTCGAATCAGGAGATATTCTAAGGCCTGCTAGAGAAACAGAGCCTCTATCACCCCCTAAAACATTGGCCGGTAAGGTATGGTCAAATATTTTATATAAGAAAGAGAGGTCAGGGGCTAGAAGGAAGTTCTCCTTCAAAGAATAGCCTGACATTGAAAAGAAACAGCCCCCTGGGAGATATCCTGCCTGGGAGACATCCCGCAGCCATCTATCTCCCTGAGACATCCTGCGGCCATCTGTCTTCCTGCAACATCCTGAGGTTATCAAACTTTCTGAAGACATCCAGCAACTGCCGATAAGAGAGCTTTCCCATCCACAACATATAAATTCCCATGTGAGAACAATAAAAGTTTGCAGCATGATCAGAACTCCAGTCTTGCTGTAATCTCTCGTGTCTCTTGTCCCTTCATTCCTCCCCAACTAGGTTCCTTGCCCACATTGATGTGTGCGGCCGGCCGGGACAACTGACACTAACCCATACCCTACTACACTCTGACTACTAATCCTAATATGATGGAGAAAAATAACCCAAACAGAATAGAAATACAAGCAGTTCAGAGGAGGCATGGTGTATATTTGGACTTGCCTTTTGCATGATATAGGGTAGGTGTTATAAATCTAGTTAATTTTTAATTGAAATCGTTCTCCATGTGTTTTTAAAGTTAACAAATATGTGAATTCCTGTCTCCATTTCTCTGTAGCCTATTCAACACATGTATTTTTATCTGCACATATAGAATCCTACTTGGAATCACACGTACATTCTTGTGAGGAGGCTGACTTGGCAGATACAAATTGTGAGAAGAGATCACTCCCCATAAACGCTGTTGGAACTCAAAATTCAATCTATGGGTGAGCTTCCTAGTAGAACAACATTTTACATAAATCCATGTTCAGTAACATAAATATTTTTGCATCTATGGATGATATATATTTCATGATGAATTTTGTTTGGCATATATATTGCTACTTTTTATTGTCTGTGTGTGTGTTTTGTATATATATATATACACTCTTCAGATTTTTCAAAATATGAAATATATGTGTCTTATATACACTCCCTAAATTCATTTATGTTCATGTATGTGGATTTATAATCAACTTTTCACAAGATTATTCTCAGAAATATTCATCCACCTGAAATACATATTTGTTTTCTAGTACTGAAAACTAACTTAAGTGAATGGTGCATACAATCCTAATATTTCTACAGTGACTGACACAGTTTAACATCAATGCAAGTAGAAATCTATCTGACATGATGTGTATTTTGAAGTTCATTTTGTTCAACACTGGTACATTACAATTTCTTCAGTTTATTCACATCATAGGATATATATTTCATCCACAAGTTCACAAATTTATACGCATTTGATTCATTTTCAATCATTTCCTGCTTCAGAACACATGTATTACTCCTAGTTTCCTGAATGGTCTTTTCATGACACTTATTTCCAAACACATTCATTTTGGTTTTCATAATCATTTTGAAGCAAAACTCACACATTCTTCATGATATACCATAACCCTAATTTTACCATTATATGTGTAACTGATTGGAATGAATGATTGTATATCAATATAAGATTCCCTGTATATTTTCTGATATCAATTCAATCCATTATTTAAAGTTTGAACCACTTTTATTATTTATTCACAGTATGGTCTATTCATGCATTATTTGTATATTTATAGACACAGGGTACATCTATTTGTATCCCCAATACTAATTTATTCATCTTCAAAATGTAACTCCCAGAAATGTTGTCAGAAATACTCATGTCACCTGATCTACATATACATTTTCTCACAGTAATATTCTGGACACATTATGAAAATGTCACACTTATGATTGTACGAAAGCCTAAGTGAAAGTGAGCATGCGTTACTAAAAACATCCATGTCCAGGTTGCCTAATGCTCTCTAATGTCAATACTATTGGTGAATACATATTTGTTTCTTCCTAAGATTATATATTCAACCTCAATCTTGTTGAAAATGTCTAATCCTACCACACAATTTATACTTTGCCTGATTTCCTAATGTCTCTATTGATTTCTGCTTCCCTACATATTATCCCACTTCATTATTGTGACTGACTCTTCACATGTGCTGACATTTACATTCACTGTCTACCCGAAAGCCTATTGCTAAAGAACTTTTGGTCCCACTCTTATACTCACTCTTCTTTCTAAACCTACCGACTTTCGTCCTAATCGTACCGACTATCACTTTTTGACTGGATGTTCTCTTTGACATTCAATCATCCAAGGTACAAGGCAATTGTATATCGATTCATCTGAGACATCTGTGCAGAATATAATTCAAAGCTAAGTATCCCACTCAAAGGCCTAATGCCTTTCTGGGCTTCAAATCTTACCTGGATTTCTGTTTTCAAACTTATATTTCCCCTGTATATTCTTGAAAATATTGCAGGTTCCCAATACCATTAATCATCTTGCACAATGATTCCGAACCCAAATAGAACCTGTTATTAACCGTAACCATACACTCTTTTCTCAATCTCACTTTACAGAAGAGCAGGTACAGAGTTCGTCTTACAATACAGGAATGTAGGGGATCTTCCACCTGCTGAGAACCTAAAATGTCCATGCAGAAATGATCCCTGGATAAGATGTAGGCAGCTATTGAGGAAATAAGAGAGCAAAAGTCATCTTCCAATGCAAAAACCCTGGTCAGAATGAAGGGATGTGTCTGAATCAGCCTCTCTCTTCTTAATGTAGAGAAGATGGACCAAACCAGGCCTGTGTGGAGAGCTGTTCCTGGGTGCCTATGGTTTACATACCATTCTAACTTGTGAAAGTGTCACAGGAAGTAGGGGCAGCCTCCATCTCATGGGACACTTGGAAGCAACTGAAGCAATTGTTAGGACAAAGTGGTTGTCACGGAAGTGACCTCACTCAGTTCCTGAAAGAATTGACCTACTTAACTTCCTTGTTGATGGAACTCTCTGAACTTGGTATCCAGGAAGCCAGGCACCCAGAGCCAGTCCCAGTCCCCGTCCCAGTGGGCTCAATTGTTTGTATTTACCATGGACATAGTCAGTCTTTCTTGGTACCTACTGATGTGAGGATGGTCAAATGACAGAATAGCTATGAAGAGGGTCCTTTCCTGGGAAAGTAGGTAGTTGCTCACCACTGGCTGCTGGCAACTTCACTGAGTTGAAAAAGGAGACAAGATCTGATACCGTACAGGCCATTTCGGGGGAACGAAGTATGGCTCACCAGTCAGAGGACAATCCATATAGTCAGAGGACACTCCATATAGTCAGAGACCTACTTGGGGGAAGGAGGTGCCTTTTTGAGTGTGGGTGTGAGTATGTGGTTTTGTCTCATGTTCTGAGAATAGGTAGGAAAGTCGGTTTGTTTGTTTCGGGGTAGACTGTTTCTTGTATGTCGTTTGGCAAGGCGAGTGTTTCTATGTCTGTGTATCTTACTGTGTCAGTGGTTGTAGACAATAGAAAAGAGAATGCATCAATGGATGTGTTGTGTCTAGTAGAAAGCTCCCAGCATTCATCCTGCCCAATATATGAATAGAGAGTGGGCAGCCTTATTGATGTGCAACACCTATTATATTCCTAAGTTTCAGTTTTCTTCCTGAATTCTCTCAACTCTCCAGAATAGGCTCATGGTTTTGTGTCCAAGATATGTACCACCTCCAAGCTCTGTGAAATGGCCATGTACTGAATAGCTGAAGGAAATGTGATCATCTCAGAAAACTCAAATATCAGTGTGAATAGAAAAGTCTCAGTGGAGAAACCCTGCTTTGGGGCTTTTACTTACCTATTTTTCTGTTGCCCTGAATGTCAGAAAGGTCTTGGCCTCAGGTCACACTTTGTGAAGCCTGAAGAAAATAGTTTTCAAATGGAAATGAATGGGCATCACCTGTGGCTCTTTTCTTAATTGCTTTGGAAATGGATGTGTCTGAATCAGTATCTTGGCCCTGTGTCAGGTTGTGGCTTAGATTCTCAAAACCAGATGGATCTAAAAAAGATGCCATGTGTGCATCCAAAACCAAAATGGCAAAAAGATCAGTTATAGTGGATGAAGCTTCTTGCCTTTCTCTATTAGTTTCCTGACATCCATCAAGTGAGAATAGGAATCCTTTGGGTAAAATTAGTACTTCAAAGCCCTGCAGAGGTGCTTGGGTTTCCTCATGGCTCCAAATCACATAAAGAATCTATACCTGACTGTCAGTAGGCCTCAAATTGGAGAATCAGAGCAGTATTAAGAGCAGGCCTATTTGATCACTCCTGGTTCACAGGAAAGGTGTCCCGGCCACAATGACTTTAGGCAAATGAGGGGCAAGAGAACGTATTTTGGACACTGTCTTTGAATGTGCCCCTCATGGAAACCTCCAGCCAGAGGTTATGATTAGTATCTATATGGAAGAATATGAGGGCTATGTGGAAGTGTTTTGGTTTTAATTGTGGTCATTAGTGTGGTGGTTGGAAAAGATGACTGGGTCCATCGGGGTTTAAACTCTGATGTGATTCCCCTTTGAGACTGCGTTGTGGAACTGACCTCACAGAAGAATTGCCATGATTTGTGTTGGCCTTTTTGGAGGCCACGCATGAGAGTTGCCCTTGGAAACTGAGATCTAGACCAAGGGCGGCTTTCCACAGAGCACAGGGAATCTCAGCCATGATACCATATGATTTTATTCTGAAAGCCTTGGAATCCATAGTTGAGAGTCAAAACACACATGGACCTCACATTGTAGACCTCTATGTGCCTGGCTTCATGTAACCTTTTGCCCACTCTTTGGGAAGCCTTGCCTGTGAAATTTCTCCAGAGCTTTCATTGAAATGATCTTCCTCAACCTTTAATGGTTCCTGAATGAATGGAAACCCACAGTGCCTCCAACTTCATCCTTGAAAAATGGCTACATAAATACCATGACATTCTTGAAATTCCCTTGACCAGGTGGCACTGGAGAACCTTCGATGTCCTGTTGCTAATTCGAGTGTACAAGACAGTGCCTTGATTGACTGGGTTTCATGATAATGGTGTAGAACAGAGATGTCAGTACGTTGGAGCCTCCTGATTAGTGGTCATAGAACAGTGTTGTGCATGTGTGTGATAAAACATCTGTGGTGGGGCCATGTGGATCTGCCATTTACTTCCAAATGGGTTGCGACTGACATGGTGCAGCCAGCAGAACCTTGTATGTAAAGGCATCTTGTTATATGGAGAAATTTCACGGCAATGTTCAGAATCAGGTTGCTATGGTCAAGGGGGCAACCTATGTGTGATAGAAGCCTATTTGGTGCATTCTCCTACAGACCCTGACACACGACACATGACAAAACTCCCTCCAGCACTGTGTCCCAGTTGAACTTTTTGTTTTTCGAGAAGCAAATACCAAACTCCCAATGCAGCAGCAAGAAACACCACAAAAAGTGGAGGATGTCCAAATAGCTTCACAGTCCACACGGAGAGACACTTAACCCCCAGTGGCCACAGATATCTATAAAGAGAGAATTCAGCACTGCTGCCTAATGTTCATTGGAATATAAGAGACCATGTCCTCCAGGTCACATATATGCAGACCCAGCTTTGATGGTCTCACTACAAAGGAAGATAAAGCTCCTGACAACAACATATATTTCAAGTGCCCAACCTCAGAGGAAGTTTCTCAAGAAGTCTTTAGGCCAACAGAGCTCCATGATTGTGGAGTTTTATCCTGTCCCTTACTTTTGGAAACTCCTCTTGCACCTCCAAAGTTGTGAACTCCTGAGCAATTTCCATTCCAGATATGTATTCACAAATTTTATAACTCTTCTCCTCTAATTGTGTCTTAATTGGGGCGAAGGTAATGTCAAGTAATTGTTCTGGATGAGAGTGGGTGGATTTTTGTGTAGCACATATTTGCATACACATTGGATTCATTTTCCAATTTTCCATTTGAAATACTGAAACACTGACACTACCCCATACCCTACTAAACTCTGTCTACTAATCCTAATATGATGGAGAAAAATAACCCAAACAGAATTGAAATACAAGCAGTACAAGAAAAGGCACAGTGTATAGTTGGACTTGCCTTTTGCATTATATAGAGTAGGAGTTATAAATCTACTCATTTTTTTGTTGAAATAGTTCTCAATGTGTTTTTAAAGTTAACAAATATATGAATTCCTGTCTCCCTTTCGCTGTAGCGTATTCAGCACATGTATTTTTATAAGCACATGTATAATCCTACCTGGTACCACATGTACACTATTGTGTGGTACCTGAATAGGCAGATACAAATTGTGAGAAGAGATCACTCCTCCTAAACGCTGTTGGAACTGAACATTCACCCTATGGGTGAGCTTCCTAGCTGAACAACATTATATATAAATCCATGTTCAGTAAAATAAATATTTTTGATCTGTGGATAATATATATTTCGTGGTGAATTTCAATTGGCATATAGTGCTAATTTTTAATATCTGTGTGTTTATATATATATATATATATATATATATATATATATATATATACTCTCCAGATTTTTCAAAATATGAAATATATGTGTCTTATTATACATTTCCTAAATTCATTCATATTCATGTATGTGGATTTATAATAATCTTTTCACAAGATTATTTTCAGAAATATTCATCCACCTGGAATACCTATTTGTTTCCAACACTGAAAACTAACTTAAGTGAATGGTGTATACAAATCCTAATATTTCTACAGTAACTGACTCAGTTTAACATCAATGCAAGTAGACTCCTATGGGACATGATGTGTATTTTGAAGTTCATTTTTTTCAACACTTGTACATTACTATTTCTTTAGTTCATGCACATCATTGGATATATATTTCATCCATAAGTTTGCAATTTTATTGGCATTTGTTTCACTTTCAATCACTTTCTACTTCAGAACACATATATTTCTCCATGTTTCTTGACTGGTCTTTTCATGAGAATTCTTTCCAAACACATTATTTTTGATTTTCATAATTACTTTTGAAGGAAATCTCACACACCCTAGATAATGAACCATAACCATAATATTACCATTAGATGTATAACTGGTTGGAATGAATGATTGTATATCAATAAATGATTTCTTATATATTTTCAGATATCAATTCAATACATTATTTAAAGTGGAACCTGTTATATTATTTAAACACAGTATTGTCTATTCATGCATTATCTCTATATCCATAGACACAGGGTAGACGTCTTTATAACCCCAATACTAATTATTAGGTCTTGAAAATATTCCTCCCAGAAATGGTGGAAGAAATACTCATGTCACCTGACCTACATATACATTTTATCACAGTAATATTCTGGACACAAAAAGCAAAGTTCACACTAATGATTGTACCAATGGAATGGTCGAGTGAGCATTTTAGGAAGAGACCACCAAGAGACTGTCTCATGCAACAGCAAAGTGTGTATTGGGGGTCCAGCATGCTGCAGCTCAGAGCTCACTTGAATTTAGCAGAGAGCCCTGAGAATAGCTTAAGCAGAGCTTATGTACTTTCTTTGGAGAAGGCGGGGTGTGAAGTTTATTGATGGGTCAGGGTGAGTGGGCGGTTTGCTTGCAAATGTGTGAGGGAGTACATTCTGCAGTTTGGCAGTTGGGGACAACACATTCTGGGAACAAGATTAGCAAACAGTTCTCAAGATTTCAACAGTGTTTTGTTAAGCATACAGAAAAACAGGAAGTGACAAGTACCTATTTAATAAACCTTTCATTTCCCACTTCTTGTTCTGGTTACTTTTAATCAAAAAAGTGATCATTGGGGGGTGTCACATTTTATGTCTGCTAGTGAGTTATATTGTTGTCTGATTACCATAAGTTTAACTTGTCCAATTTGAGCTTGGAGAAAGGAAACTACACGGTTGAGCAAACAGGCCCCCACAGTTAGCAATAATATGAGGATTATTAATGGACTGGCCAAGGCAGATAAAAGCGTAGTTAACCCAAGGGACTGTGTGAACCAAGACTCAAACCACGCTTTTTGGGCCTCTGTCTCTCGTTGACGCTCTTTAAGGCGTTTTCTTAATTTACTCATAGATTCTTTTACAACTCCAGTATTGTCAGCATAAAAAAAAAATTCTTCCCTCATTGCAGCACAAAGGCTCCCTCTCTCATGAAGAGGAGGTCCAACCGTCGCCTATTCTGTGAAACTACTTCGGAGAGAGAGGTTAAAGATTCCTGTAAAGCTGGGATTGAGGTTTTTAATATCTTTAAGCTTTGGTCTATCGCTGCTTCTCATTGAGTCATTTGTTGTGTCCCATGGACTAGGTCAGTGGTTCCTGTGCCCACACCTGCAGCAACTCTTATTCCAAATAGGATGGCTAAAGTGAGGGATACAGGTTCCCAGCGGAACCGGGTTTTATGCCCCCCCTATTTGAACTTTAAATGAACCTGTGTCATGATAGAGCACTCTGGGAAACATCTGCACCATTACATAACTAATCACATCTATTGACCATTTTATGAACACATAAACAATAATTAAGTATATAGAATTATACTGTTGAAGGAACAGACAAGGAAAGGCACCTAAGATAGCACCGAAGCTAGGGAAGCAGTCCTATTTGGTTGCAAAAGGATGTAGAGAGCATTGCTTCTGTTGTAATCAATTAATCCTCTGAACCCCAAGTTTAGGTTGTTTCAGAATTTTGTAGCCAACATGTAAGGGAATGGGCTCAGAATATCACAGTCTGCAGAAGTTCACAAAAAGCAGTTTTTGTTTCTGTTTTATTTCTTCTATTTTGGCAAGTTAACTTTTTAAGGACACCTGGGAGGGGGAGAGCTTTCGTCTTCTCTTTTTTTTTTCTCCCTGCCAGCTGTTAAAATGGAGCCCAGTTGGTAACTTCTTTATCTTAGAAATGTAGCAATCTCTGTGAAGCTCCAGCTCAAGGCCAGAGGCCTTGTTCAAATATTTTGTGAAAAACTAGTAAGGGGTGTCTAGCTTAGGAATGCTGATTTTTCCAGCCAGTGGCAACTAGAACAGGGCAACAAGAAAAGAGGAAGTTTATCTACATTGAACTCTTTCATAGGGATTATTTTGCTGAAAGTCCTAAAGTCAGTCATGGTGAAGACTTCTGGAGAAGGTCACTTAAGAATTTTCTGTGGTCTTGGTACAGAGGGGGAAGAGTGGAAGGCAGGGGGTGAGAGCAGCTCCATGGATCTGAGAATCAGGAAGGAGAGATTAAAAGACTAATGGGAAAGGGGTTTGGGATTTTGCTAGCAAAAAAAACTTGAGCAGTAGAGCAAGTAGAGCAGAGGGGAAGATGGGAGTGAGTATCTCAAAAAGCCTGTGAGGGATTTTAAATTCTTAGTAACCTGTATTCAGTTTTGACAATGCAACTTTAAAGGTAATTTTTATTACATCTTGGATAGGGGTCTGAGGGCTCTTCTCAGCTGGTTTGAGCTTTGGGTTAGCAGGTAAGAGGACCTGTTGGGACCCATTGTGGGCACTGACAGAAGAATAGAGGAGTGTCTGGGTTTAGGGGTACCTAAGTACCTGCTACCTCAGCAAGGGGGCAATGGTCTGAGAAAGGGTAGAGGTTTGGGGTTTTGATCTAGTAATTGGAGGGGAGAAATCAAATTCCTGAGGTGAAAGTGACAGCAGAGAGTCTGGAGCAGAAATCTGAGGGTGAGGATCTATTAGAGAAGCATAGTTCAGGATGTGAGCAAAGGAGGAAAAAGGCCTGCACATAGGGGAATTTCCTTCAACCCTTTTGAGCACTTGCCGAAGTTAAAAAGTCCATGCAGAATTTGAGGATCTAGAGACCCCTCTGGGGGACATGGATTTTGGTTGTCTAATTGGTAATATGGCCAATGCTGTGTACTGAATTTGATGAGGAGTTTGGGTTCTAGCAGGCAGCCCCTGTATGCTCAGATCGCCATGACTTACAGAAGAAGTCGGCTTTTCCCCACACAGCCATGGCTGTTTGTGGATTTGATAGTCCGCCGGCAAACATAGTAATCTAGGCTAGCCAAACTGCATCTGGCTCACGTGTCCCTACATCCATAATGTTGGTTTCCATTACCTATGGTACGAAAGTGATTTAATGGAATTTTAGTGGAATCCTGTTCATCAGGGCTATCCCAATATGAAAGACCTATAGGTAGCTGACAAATGTCTGGGTGGAGGGATGGCCACCAGGTCCCTCAGTGGGCTGTATTCGAGGTAGACCATACTTGTTGTCTAGTAGGATTTTTGATCAGCCATCGCTGCTGAATGGGCTGATGATGCTTAGGAATACTGGTGGCCAAGGGGAGAGTCTATAGCCTTATCCACATGGCGAACACACAGTTTGAAAGGGTTACCAGTCTTTTCCAGCTTCCAGCCAGAGTGGGGACATGCCGCAGGCTTGAGATGAGAGGCATTGATCCAGGAAGTGATTCCGTCTACCTTTACCACTGTAGGTGTTATAAGTAGCACCTGGTATGGTCATTTACACCGGGGTTTCAGGAATGACACCTGATGTCGTCTTTAGTTGATGAGGTCTCTTACTTGATATTGATGTGGAGTCCCATCATACCCTGGTTGGTAGGAAGGGGCCAGATGTTTCAACAAGTACCGCTGAGTTCTTTCAAGAGCTTTAAGTCTGTCAAGCAAGAGGATGTGGAAGGGATCGTTAGGTCTTAGAGTTGGGGTTAGGTCCCTTACTGGAGCAGGGGCACCATAGAGAATTTCATAGGGGGTGAGGTTAGACAAAGAAACAGAGGGAGTATTTCTTGCATGAAACAGTGCAGAAGGCAGGAGCATAGTCCAATCTTTTATGCCAGTTTCTAAGCTTAATTTCGTTAAGGTCACTTTAATGGTTCTTTTTATTTTTTTTACCTGTCCCGAGCTCTGGGGTCTATAAGCACAATGTAACTTCCAATAAACCCCTAGAATTCTGGCTAACCCCTGTCTTACCTGGGCCATGAACGCCGGCCCATTATCAGACCCATATTACCTTAGGCAGGCAGAATCTTGGAAAAATATCTTTCAGGATCTTTTTGACCACCATTTGGGCCGGTTTTTTTTTTTTTCTGTTCTTTTCTTTTCTTTCTTTTTTCTTTTCTTTTCTTTTCTTTTTTTTTTTTTTTTTTGTTGGGGATGCTTCAATCCATCCTGAAAATGTATCTACAAAGACTAGGAGATATTTAAGTCCATACATTGCTGGCTTAATTTCAGTAAAGTCAACTTCCCAATTCCCAGAATTGTCCTGGTCTGGTTCCTCATAGGTGCTTTCCTGCAATAAGCTTGGAAGTGTAAGCATTAACCAATTGACAGACCCGACAGGCTTTTGTTACCCATTCAGTTCTTCCCTTTCTCTTTGAATCAGTTAGTGGAAAACTCTGTTCTTGATCCTTCAGGAATGCCTGCAATTTCTTTGAACCAAGGTGAGTGAGTTGATATACATTTTAACTTAGTGTAGGGCTTTCTGAAATTGCAGGCTAAGCTCAGTGAAGTTGAGGGTTCAGTGTCAGAGTCTTTAGGTGTTATCAAAAGCTTCCTGGTTCTCAGGGGTTCATTGGAAATGGGCATCTCCCTTTAGCACCGGGTATAAAGGAGCAGCTAATGATGCAAACCCAGGTATCCATAACCTGCAAAAGCCAGCAGTCCCAAGAAACTCTCTGAGTTGTCTGCTGTTAGATCTGTGTGGTATCTGCACAACAGTTTGTTTTCTTTGCTCAGTGAGCCATCCTTTACCGCCCCTAAGTGAATAGCCCAGGAAGATTACTTCATGCTGGCAAATTTGGGCCTTTTTGGCAGAAGCTCTACACGCCATTTTAGCAAGCTCAGATAATAGTGCTTGGGTCCCAGATTCACAGTTTTCCTTAGTGTTGGCTGCCAGTAGCAGGCCATCCACATGTTGAAGCAGGGTGTATAGTTCTGAAGTTGTTGAGATCTCTGTGGAGAGCTTCATCAAAGAGAGTGGGGGAGTTTTTGAACCCCTGTTCGAGTCTAGTCCAAGTTAGTTGACCAGACATTCCGGTTTCTGGGTCTACCCACTCGAAAACAAACAGCAACTGACTATCTTTATGCAGAGGCAAGCAAAATAAAGCATCTTTTAAGTACAGAACAGTATACCATTTCTGCTCAGGGTTCAGAGTGCTAGGCAGATTGCACAGATTAGGTACCATGCGGTGAATGTCCTGCACTCTGTTGTTGATCTCTCGTAGGTCTTTAACAGGGTGATAGTCCCCGGTTCCTGGCATTTTTTAATGGTAGCAGGGGAGTATTGCAGGCTGATTAACAGGGCCTTAGGACCCCTAAGATCAGATATTTCTGAATATGGGGCCTTATCCCATCTTTAGATTTTTGCCCAGAGTATATTTTTTGACATTGATTGGAGAGGCTGAGGTTTTTAACTCCATTGTTATTGGAGGTTTTATAATGGGCAGGCCTAAGCCATCAGTTTTTGTCCAGGCATCTGGGTAATATGTTATCCAATTCTGGGGTAACGTGCCTGTTTGATCAGTCTTGTGTGGTGTGAAGAGTTGATGTTCATCTTCTACTGACAGTTAAACCTGTGACTATAGGAGTTTTTACTGAAGGATTTATAATTTTCAATTTGGGGCCTTCAGGGATAAAAGTTATTCTGGCCCGGAGCTTGGTGAGCAGATCTCGGCCCATTAATAGGGCCGGGCATCTTGGGATTACTAGGAAGGAGTGATGGATTTTTCCTTTCCCCAGGTCCATGATCCTCTTAGTTGTCTATGCCCGATATTTACTGCCATTAGCCCCTTGAAATAGAGACCTTTTATTTGATGGAGGGCCCAATGGGGCTTTAAGGTCTGAGTATACTGCCCCTGTATCCACTTCAAAGTGTACTGGGGTACCCTCCACTTCAAAAGTTACCCTGAGCTCGGGAAGAGGATCTGAGCCCCAACTTTCTTAGTCATCCTCCAGAGTCAGAATGTCTGGCTGGTGTGGCTGTCTCATTCTCGGGCTCTTTTTGGCCCAGTGTCCTTTTTCTTTTGAGTAGGCATATTGATCTGAGGCCAGGGGTGGCTTTTGGCGTGTGCCCAGGTATCCCTTCCTGTATCCCTGTTTCTTAATTTCTGTCCTATTTTTTGTTGTGACCAGGACCTTAGTCAATGCATTAGTCTATCTTTTGCTTCTCGCATCCTCTCTTTGCTCCCTTTCTTTCTTCCTCCTTTGTTCCTTCTCTTCCTCAGTTTATCTCTTATAGTTTACTTTTTTAGGCTTCTCTGACTAAATCTCTCAAAGCCATATCTTGTAATCCATCTACGCATTGTAACTCTCTTTTAATATCCAGGGCAGCTTGCCCAACGAAGGCCATCATGACAGATGGCTTTTGATCCTCTGCCTGAGGATCGAAACGAGTATATCTCCTATATGCCTCCATAAATCTCTCTAGAAACATAGAGGGAGATTTATCAGGCCCTTGAATAATCTCTCTAACCTTGGCCCAATTAGTTGGTCACCTTAGCGGCTGCTTGGAGACCCGCTATTAGAGCCCGGCAATAAGTGGACGGATGCTACCTACCTTCAAACGTGTTGGTGTCCCAGTTCGGTTGGTTCAATGGGAAGCCGGCTTTGATGATGTGGGAAGAGGTGTCGGTCACCCATCTTGTCCGAGGATATTTTTTTTTAGCTTCCAGAAGGTTTTTCTCTTGTTCCTCTGTCATGAAGAGAGTCTGTAGGAGTTGTTGGCAGTCATCCCAAGTAGGCAGGTGTAACAACGCCGGCAAGTTCTTTGAGTTCTTTTACCGGGGCCAGCTTTGTCCAGGGAAGGAGTGGCTTTGTGTGCTGCCGGGTAGTAATCTGGAGGGCGCTGGGCCAGCCTAGCTTCCTCCAATGGTGAAGAGGCTGAGTCAGCAGCAAGGGAATCACTTAGAGGGTGTTGGGTGTTGGGGGAAGAGGGTAGGGGATAAGGAGGGTGCGGAGAGTCTAGTTGAGTCTTGAGACTTAGGAAGAACAAAGGGTGGAGGAGGAGGAGCAGAGGGTTTGAGAGATAGAATCATGGGGGAAGGTGGAGGAGCGGGGGCAGGGAAAAGGAAAGGCTTCACAAATGGAGGAGGAGATTTGCAGAGGTCCTGCAAAGTTAAGATATATGGCTTTTGATCTGGATGGCTATGTGGCCCCAGTTGAAAGACAATATTTCTGACTTTTTGAATTAGTGGGGAGTAGAAAGTTTCTTTAGGGGCCATCCGACTCCAAAGGTGGGTCATTTTGAGGCACGGAGAGTCTGCCAGTTCTGGCGTTTTACTGAAATAGAAAGATTCTGAGCCCTTAAGTGGACTTTGGTCCACTGAACAAGAGTCAGGGACAGAGGCATTGAAGTGCTCTGTCCCATAATGAAAGATATACAAACAGTGAAAGCAATGACACACAACACAGACAAGACAAGACAATAAAGACAGGCAATGGACGTCCAATACTGAGACCAGGACTGATTAGCCAGCAAAACCTGATGTGCTGGCAAAACCGAATCCGAAACAAAAAAATCACTGAGTCGAGGATACTATTGTTCCTCTATTTTCCGAATCCTCTGGGGGCATCCCCCAGGAACGTGACCTGTGGCTCGGTGACACGTCTGTCAGCCAGCATCTGAGAGAGCTCACGCTCATCACCGATAGCCATTTTGCAAAGCCCTAACCTGAAACCTGAAACACGAAAGTGGTACCTTACTTATCCTGATAGGAGCTCGTTGGGAGTCTTTCGTACACCACTGATGGATCTTGCTGGGGGTTTCAGATGTGAAGTTCTGGCAAGCATTGGAGGAAGAGACCACCAAGAGACTGTCTCATGCAATAGTATAGGGTTAATAGGGAGTACAGCATGCTGGGGCTCAGACCTCACTTGGATAGAGCAGAGAGCCCTGAAAGAGCTTAAGCAGAGCTTATATTCTTTTCATGGAGAGGACAGGGAGGGAAGTTTATTGATGGGTCCGGGCGACTGGTCGGTTTGTGAGCAAATGGGTGAGAGAGTACATTCTGCAGTTTGGCAGTTGGGGACAACACATTCTGGGAACAGGATTGGCAAACAGTTCTCAAGATTTCAACAGTGTTTTGTTAAGCATACAGAAAAATAGGAAGTGACAAGTACATATTTTATTCACCTTTCACCAAAACCTAAAAGGAAAGTGAGCATGGATTACTAAAAACATCCATGTCCAGGTTGCCTAATTCTCTCAAATATCAATCGTATTGGTGACTACATATTTGTTTCTTCCTAAGATTTTCTATTCAACCTCAACCCTGTTCAAAATATCTAATTCTATCACTCACTTTATACTTTGGCTGAATTCCTAATGTCTCTATTGATTTCTGCTTTCCTACATATTTATCCCAGTTCATCATTGTGATTGACTCTTCACATGGCCTGACATATGCATTCACTCTCTACCCGAAACCCTATTGCTAAAAAACTTTTGGTATCAATCCTATACTAACTCTTCCTTCTAAACCTACCAATTATCTTCCTAATCCTACTGACTATCGCTTTTGGACTGGATGTTCTCTTCGACATTCAATCATCCAAGATACAAGGTCCTATGATGCTGTATGTTGAATTATCTGAGACACCTGTGCAGAACATAATTCAAAGCTAAGTATCCCAATCAAGGGCCAAATGCACTTCTGGGCTTCAAATTTTACCTAGATTTCTGTTTTCATACTTATATTTCACCTCTATATTCTTATTAACAAGGCAGGTTCCCAATACCATTATTCATCCTGCAGAATGATTACTAACATAAATCAAACATGTTATTAACCCTAACCATACACTGTTCACTCAATATAACTTTACAGAAGAGCAGGGACAGAGTTGGTCTTACAATACAGGAATGTAGGGAATCTTCCACCTGCTGGGAACCTCAAAAGTCCATGCAGAAATTATCGCTGGAGAAGATGTAGGCAGCTATGAAGGACCTAAGAGAGCAAAAGTCATCTTCCATGGCAAACAACCTGGGCAGGATGAAGGGTTGTGTCTGAATCAGCCTCTCTGATCTTAATGTAGAGAGGATGGAACAAACCAGGCCTGTGTGGAGAGCTATTGCCAGGTGAGTAGGGTGGATACACTATTTGAACTTGTGAAAGTGTCACAGGAAGTAGGGGCAGCCTCCATCTCATGGGACCTATGGAAGCAACTGTTAGGACAAAGTGGTTGCCAAGGCAGTGACCTCATTCAGTTCCTGGAGGAAGTGACCTACCTCACTTCCTTGGGAAAAAACTCTCTGAACTTGGGGTCCAGTAAGCCAGGCACTCAGAGCCACTCTCAGTCCCAGTTCCAGTAGGCACACTTGTTTGGATTTACCAAGGACAGTGTCAGTCTTTCTTGATACCTACTGATGTGAGGATGGCCAAATGCCAGCAGAGCTCTGAAGAGGGCCCTTTCCTCAGAAAGCAGGTAGTGGCTCACCACTGGCATCTGACAACGTCACAGAGTTGACCAAGGAGACAAGATCTGAGACAGGACAGGCCATTTCCGGAAAACATACTAAGACCCACCAGTCAGAGGATACTCCGGATAGTCACAGACCTACTTGGGGGAAGGACATGACTTTGTGGGTGTGGGTGGGAGTTTATGGTTTTGTCTCATGTTCTGAGAATAGGGAGGAAAGGCGGTTTGTTTGGTTTGGAGGGGACTGTTTCTAGAAAGTCGTTTGACAAGATGAGTGTTTCTATGTCTGTATGTCCCACTGTGTTCGTGGTTGTAGACATTAGAGAAGAGAATGCATCAATGGATGTGTCCTGTCTAGTAGAAAGCTTCACAGCATTCATCCTGCCCAATTAATGAATGGACTTTGGCTTGCCTTATGGATGGGTAACACCTACTATCTTCCTAAGTTCCTGTTTTCTTCCTGAATTTGGGCCACTCTCCAGAATAGGCTCATGGTTTTGTGTCCAATATATGTACCATCTCCAAGCTCTGTGATATGGCCATGTACTGGATAGCTTAAGGGATTGGGGGAATATCAGAAAACTCAGATATCAGTGTGACCAAAAAAGTCTAAGTGGAGAAACCCTGCTTTGGGCCATTTGCTTACCTATTGTTCTGTTGCCCTGAATGTCAGGAAGGTCTTTGCCTCAGGCCACCCCTTTGGGACGCCTGAAGAAAACAGTTTTCAAATGGAAATTAATGGGCATCACCTGTACCTCTTTGCTTAATTGCTTTGGAAAGGGATGTTTGTGAATCAGCCTCTTGGCCATGTGTGAGGCTGTGGCTTATATTCTCAGCACCTGATGGATCTAAAGAAAGATTCCATGTGTGCTTCCAAAACCAAAATGGCCCAAAAAGCAGTCTTTGTGGATGAAGTCTCTCGCCTTTCTCTATAAGGTTCCTGACATCCATCTAGTGAGAATAGGGATTCTTTGTGTCAAATGAGTTCTTCAAAACTCTGCAGTGGCAAGTCTTTAGGTGCTTGGGTTTTTTCATGACACCAATTCAGATAAAAAATCTAAACCCGACAGTCAGTAGGCCTCAAATTGGAGAAGCAGAGCAGTATTTACGTCAGGCCTATGGTCACTCCTGGTTCTCAGGAAGGGTGTCCAGGCAACCCTGACTTTAGGCAAATGAGGGGCTAGGAAGGTTATTTTGTACACTGTCTTGGGATGAGTCCCTCATGGAAAACTCCAGCCACAGGTTATGATGAGTGTCTATATGGAAAAAGATGAGGGCTTTGTGGGAGTGTTTTGGTTTTAATTGTGGGGATTTGTGTGGCGGTTGGAAGTGATGACTGGTTCTACCTGGGTTTGAACTCTGGTGTCATTCCTTTAGAGTCTGAGTTCTGGAACTGATCTCAGAGAAATATTGCCATGAATTGTGTTCAGATTTTAGGAGGCCACGCATGGGATTCGCCCTTGGAAACTGAGATCAAGGACCAGGTTTGTTTTCCACAGAGCCTGAGAATCTCAGCCAGGATATCACAAGATTTTTTCTGAAAGATTAGGCATCCATAGTTGAGAGTCAAAACACCCATGGACGTCACATTGTAGACCTTAATGGGCCTGGATGCATATGAGCCTTTGGCCACTCAATGGGAAGACTTGCCTGTGAGAGTACTCCACAGCTTTCATTGAAATGACCTTCTTCACCATTTTATGGTTCCTGAATTAACTGAAACCCACAGTGCCTCCAACTTCATCCATGAAAAATTGCTAGTTAAATACCATGAAATTTTTGAAATTCCCTTAGCCAGGTGGTACTGGAGAGCCTTTGGATGTCTTGTTGCTGATCATGAGTGTACCATAGAATGCCTAGATTGTCTGGGTTTCATGAAAATGGTATAGAACAAAGATGCCAGTAAGTTGGAGCCTGCAGAGTAGTGGGCCTATTGCAGTGGTGGGCAGGTGTGTGATAATACATCTGTGGTGTGGCCATGAGGATTTGCCATTGCCTTCCAAATGGCTTGTGAGTGACATGGTGCAGCCAGCAGGCCCTTCTATGTAAAGGCATCTTTTTATATGGAGAGGTTTCAGGGCAAATTTCAGAGTCAGATTGCTATGGACAAGGGGGCAAGCTCTGTGGGATAGAAGCCTGGTTGGTGCATTCTCCTGCAGACTCTGACCCACCACACGTGACAGAACTCCCTCCAGCACTGGGTCCCAGTTGAACTCATTGTATTTCATGAAGCAAATACCAAAATCGCAGTGCAGCAGCAAGAAACACCACTAAAAGTTTAGGATGACAAAATGTCTTCACAGTCCACACTGGGAGACACTTAGGACCCAGTGGCCACAGTTTACCTACAACGAGAAAATTCAGAACTGCTGCCTCATGTTCATTAGAATATAAGAAACCATGTCCTCCAGGTCACACAGATGCAGACCCAGCTTTGATGGTCCCACTAGAAAGGAAGCTAAAAGTCCTTACAACAACATATATTTCAAGTGCCCAACCTCAGAGGAAGTGTCTCAAAAAGTCTTTAGGCCGGCAGAGCTCCATGTTTTGTGAGTGTTTTCCTGTTAGATCTGGACACAAGAGAAGACCACTGACACCAATAAAAATTAAATTAAATTAAGCTTATTATTTCCACTGGCCATCCTGCCTCTCCCTCCCAAAATGGCGGGAACAAGACAGCAACCCCAGCTTTCCTACAGCCCAGCTTCATGGACCAGAAATTTACACAAAATGGGCATTACATTTAACAGAACTCTGACAAGCATCACACTAATGGTAGTTTATATATATATATATATATATATATATATATATATATATATATATATATATATATATATTTTTTTTTTTTTTTTTTTTTTTGCTGTCCCTACATCAGAATTTATGAGGACCATTAGAGCCTCAGAGAGGGTTGTTGTCTGGCCAGGGAGGGCAAATATTTATGATATGTCACTAAAGTTTCAGAGAGGGCTGCTATCAGGTCGGAGAGCCAAACATGGCTCAGTTCAAACACTGGCAGGCATTCCAAGCAGGTTCAGAATTTTCAGTAATTTATGGTAAAGCCAAAATTATCTTTTCATGGCTTTTTGGCAAGATGGCTTCCAATTTTAATAAAAGATCAGGTTGGGTCTATCATTCCCCCCTTTTCTCTGTGTCCCTTTCAAATCTTTGATAGATTAGGGGTAGAGCACTGAGGAAATTTTAATCCCTCAGGTAAAAGTCTCCAAATTTTTAGAACTCACCCAAAACCAGTCTCCCTGATTTTACCTGACTTAATTAATTACTTATATTGATTGTCTATTTATATTTGGCTCCATTGTTGTAATAAGAGAGGCGTCACCCATTTTGGCTTCTTCTGAGCTTAGAGAGGATGACGTGAGTAGGCATGGTGTGAGAGACATGAGTTGCCTTTTAGAAGTAGTTGAGGGACATGAGTTGCCTTTTAGAAGTCAGTTCGGTTTGAAGTCTGGTTGGGGAAGAACAGGTTGTAAAGTCATCTGGGGATTGGTTATTACATGAGAGAAACAAAAACCATGAGTACTGAATAAATGTTGCAGCAGCTGGAACATGCCACTGTATAGAAGTTCCCTCTCCAGTCTTTAATATCCCCAGTTATAAAGACTGTCAATTTAATATTTAACTTTTAGTATTAGAGTTGTCTCTCCCCATAAGATATAGTTTAATAATTTAGTGTCATCTGATCTTGCAAAATCCTTTTACCAGTATGACCTCTGTGTCTAATAGAGAAACCTTTAATTTTGATACTCAGGACTGGATAATCGTACTAGCAAACACCAAGCTTACCTGTGTAGGTTAGGAATATATTTAGGCCTTAAACTGAAAATTTCTGACTCTGGCAGCTCTTCTTGATAGTCTCTTTTAATAAGTATCAGGCATTCCTGTCAGAGAATCCTTCTTTGTAGCCTCCAGTCTTACTTATTTTGGGAGGCTAACATAAAGTGTGTACCTTAAAATATTATTATTATTATTATTATTATTATTATTCAAAATGTCCAGGAATGGCTGTATTTTGGTTTTCACTGTCTTTGCTAAGTGTTTAAGATGAAGCATTCAAACTGACTTTTGTTTCTATCTATTGTTAACAGTCAGGTGAGCTTTTATGGGAGTCATAAACTGGGTAAACTTGAGAGCACTTTCTCAGTTCTGCTAGAGCCATTTGCGCTAGGTGGGTCCAGGTCTTGTTTGACCATGTGGCTTCCCTCGCAAGCATTAGGGATTTCTTTCTTCTCTGATGACTCTTCTCTTCATAGCAAATGCACTGATTGGCTTTCTGTTCTCCAGTGGTCTCATTAATCTCCCTGATGGGGAGTTTTTATAGCCCAGAGTTGCAAAACTCTTTAGAGAAGTCCCCTGTTCCCTGGATTCAGACTGACTCAGAGGGCAAGAGCCAAATATTGGTTTCCTTGGCCCTTTTCAATTAATTTTAATTTAAAATCCTAATCTTAAACATCTATCAAATAAATTTTAACAGCCTGATATTAAGAGCACCAGGCTTTAATATCTATAACTTTATAATTATTTATCTTTTTATTAATTGGGATCTGTATTATTCTGTCTGTCTTGAAGGTGATAACTTACTCTCTGAAATTAACCCATGTTTTGTTCTTAAAGCAACACTTCTTTAAAACACTAACAGGGAATCTTTAGATCACATATAAGAAAATTACAAAATAAAATTTTTTAACAACAGTAAAAATACTTAGTTCGTTTAATAGCTACCCTGAATTTTTTGGCTGAGTCATACATTATATCCCCTGTTTGAGATCCTAGGAATCTTGACATTAAAAAAGAACTTTTAACATAACTTTAAAGAAATAAAATCTGACCTACTGCTTTTGTATTCATTCTCACATGAAATAAGATGGGACACACAGCCTTATCTCAGGTAAGGCAGGGCTCTTTATAAATCTTAAGTGTTTTAGTTCTAAAGCTGATCTTTATTTTTTAAATATTATTTTTAAAAGTTTACATAAATTGTTTGAGGTCACATGAACATTAGCTAACACCATATAAAATCACTTTAAAATATGAATTAAACAAATGCTGAAAGTTTTTAACTTTACATAGATTAGGCTCTCATTAACATAAAGTACATTTAAATTGTTCCCCAATGTAAAAAGTAAGATTAAACTTTACATATCTTATTGATAACAGGTGAATAAATCCCCATAAAACTTCAGAACACCAGCTTGATATAATGCTCTTTTAAAATTTTTACCTTACAGACTTGCATACCTGTAAGATATGAGCACATTAGTAGCATCACAATTACATTGATGTTTCTCCATTAACCAAGTTTAGCTTTTAAAGAAATGGCAGTACAGTGCTCTAAAATAACAGTTCTAATTTAATCAGTTGTTTAATTTCTATGGTTGCTTGCACAAGAAAAAATAAAACTTAATAAACACAATGTTATGGGTAAACTTATGTTTTAAGAAATTTTTGTCTCTTTAACACATGATTGATTTTTACAATCTTTTACAGAATTTAGTCAAACTTATACAGACGTTAGTAAGTCAATCAGATATCTAACAAAAGTACTCGTGAATGAGTAATCCCATATCAAATTTACTTTACTTATTTATCAAAATATTAGACACATGTATTGAAGAGTGTAAACCATTTTTAAGTTGAAGGAAAAGTCCTAGAACAAAGGCATATTAGACATTTTGTAGATATTAATATTTTATCAGATTTTTGAATACCTAGAAAAACTTGAAAGCTTAAATTTAAAGACATTTATTTTTATCTGTTTATCAAATTTAATTGAATTATTTAAATCACGTGAATTGAAGATCTTTAGATCCACTTTTTAAAATTTGTTTTTATGAGTGCTTTTTTTTAATGAGTGCTCCTTATATATATTAATTTGTATATCATATATAAAATATACGGACATATGTATATATAGACATACAACACATAACAAAATTGAGCACACATAATAATAGTAAAGGCCTTGTAGCTTTTCGCAGGTGAAATCTCCATTGCAATGTTTCAAAAAGTCCACAGTTGGTCAAAGATAGTACTGATCACAAAAACATTAACCTAGGTCTGTATGATCAAAATCATGAGCTCAAAAAAAAATAAAGTATCTAAGGAAAAAAATAAGAGTCCTAGAAAAAATGACTGGCCAGTAATTAGTAAATACCATACAATTTACCTTTTTTTCTCTTAGGCCTCAGATCAGTCTCCTACTAAGCTTGCAGGCTTCTTTCATTTGCCTTTAAAAATAAGTCATGGCTGAGGTCTGGAAGGAGCAGGAAAAAACTGCTTTTCTGAGCAGACACCTCAGGCCTAAGGCATTTTAACCATAATTTTCAGGTTCGGATTTTGAAAATTATGGTACAAGTTTAAGATACAATTCACAAAATTTTATATCTTTACATCTTGTTTTGTCAAAAGATATCATACTATGATTTACAATCCTTGTCCAGATTAATGCTCTCGAACACACAGTGATATTTTCACAGGCTACCCAATTCAAAATTGGTGAAAAATAAAGACTGAATGATTGGGAAGTTACTTGCCAATTTGGAAGTAGAGTTCTTTAGTTTTCTATCCTAAGTATTTAAGTTCTCTGGCATGAATTATCTGAAATCATAAACTAAACCATTACCTAAACCTGACTTTTAACTGCAAGATTTTGCAATGCTTCAAAAACCCATTCAAATACCAGATTGTTACAAGAAAACATCATCATTTAGACACACATTCAGCTAAGATCATTCCCAAGAAACAATTTATAATATCAACACATTATTGCACATGTCTTAAAGGGCCAGAAACAAAGACACAAGACAGAAAGAAGGTCCAGACTATGGCTGTCAGACAGAATCCTTTAAACCTGAGCAGATAAGAAAAAGAATCTCCTACACCAGTGGCACCATAGATGTCCACAAGGGGGGGGCAGATGTTTTAACAGAGGGGCAACCTGAAATGTACAATTAAGGGTCTCCATGGTGACTTTAATGCATTTAGTGTCCCCTTTTTCTTTTTCTCTTTTTTAACAAGACAGTGGTGGAATAATCCTTACAGTGCAGGGAAGGAAGGAGGGAATTCCCTGAAGCAACAGGGCTTCAGCAGCTGCTGGGAGTCCCTCAGTCCCTCCTTTTACTTACAGGATTATCTCCTCTGGTTCGGTTCCACCCCAAGCATGTTCCATCTAGTAACATTTCAGTAGTCAGCTCTAAAAATGTTCCGGGACAGGGGGTGGGGGAGGGATTTATCAAAATTTGTAACTTAAAGTTCGGCTGCTGACCTTGAAGCCAATTAATGCCAATTTAATAATGAGGACAAGGTTTTTAGAAAAAGAAAAAGGGAGGTTTATTGCTTTGGTAACAAAGAAGAAACACAGGGAACCCTGCCCAGAGGTTGTGACTCTCTTGATCTAGAGGGACAAGGGGTTTTAATGGAGTTTCACTTGTTAACCTGGGAGATACTCAGTTCTTAGGTCCCCAGCAGGCATTGCCCTCTGCAGTGGTTATACTCCAGGCAGCCAGCTAGGACCTTCTCTCATCCTGCTTAACAAAGGGGGGTAAAGTTCATCGCAGTTCCTTAAAACAGAGTCCGAAAGAATATCAGGCTTACTTTCTTTGTTACCCATTTTCACGTCCAATATACTTATGTTTTTACCACAGAAATCACAGAACAAAACACACAAAACAAACAAGAAAAACATATAGAACACAGAACAAAACACAAAATACAGAAACCCGAACTTGAAACAAAAAACATAGGAGCAATGCAACGTCTTGCTAAAGCTCCGAAGTAGGACCACGTACATGCCAGTCATCACATCTCTACCATTCCAGATGAATACCCTACAGAACAGAACAGAGGACAGAACGATTCTCATTACTGTACCGAAAACGAGTATATGTGAGCCTCCCCAGGACACCTCTATGTCATCAGAACAGATGATATTATAACATCTGATATCCTTTATAACGGATATCAGATGTTATAAAGGTGCCACTTAATTTTTGAGGCCTCCTCCACCAGGTGATTGCTAATAGTTTTAGTGCGGTGGTTCACCGCAGTGCTCCTGGGACCTAACGCTCACTCCATGACCTTGGAACAGTTCAAGATGTGCACCCACTAGAGTGGCTCTCCAGCCCGGAGCCCTGAAGGGAAGGCCAGATTCAGATTTTCCAGCAGTCTGGTCTTGTGATCTGGTCGGCAGGGTCATCTTGCTGGGGAACTCAAAAAAATTAGATGAGGACACAAAAAAAGAACACTGACTCCAACTAAAATCAAATTGAGGCAAGCTTATTATGTCAACCGGCTGGGCTGCCTCTCCATCCCAAAACGGCAGGAACAAGACAGCAACCCCGCCTTTCCTACAGCACAGCTATATAGCCCAGAAAGTTACACAAAATGGGGGTTACAGATAACAGAACTTTGACAAGCATCACAAAAATGGTAGTTTATTTATTTATTTATTTATTTTTTGGTGGCCCCAATATTAGAAATTATGAGGACAAATAGAGCCTCAGAGAGGGTCGTTGTCTGGCCAGGGAAGGCCAAAATTTATGATGTGTCACTAAAGTTTCATCGAGGGCTGCTATCTGGTCAGAGAGTCAAGCATGGGTGAATTCAAGGCACGGGCAGGCATTCCAAGCAGGTTCAGAATTTGCAGTTATTTATAGTAAAGCCAAAATTAACTTTTTATGGCTTTGTGGCAAGATGGCTCCCAATTTTAATAAAAGATCAGGTTGGGTCTATCAACCCGTGTCCCTTACTTTTGGAAACTACTCTACCACCTCCAAGGTTGTGAACTCCTGAGCATTTTCCAGTACAGATATGTATTCACAGATTTTCTAACTCTTCTACTCTAATTGTGTCTTACTTGGGGCAAAGATAATTTCAAGGTATTGTGCTGGATGAGAGTGGAAAAATTTTTGTGCAGCACATATTTGCATACACATTGGATTCATTATCTAATTTTCCATTCAAAATACTGAATCCATGACACTAACCAAAACCAGACTAGACTCTGACTACTAATTCTAATATGATGGAGAAAAACAACCCAAAGAGAATAGAAATAGAAGCAGTTCAGAGTAGGCATGGTGTATAGTTAGACTTGCCTTTTGCCTGATAAAGTGTTGGTGTTATAAATCTAGTCAATTTTTAATTGAAATAGTTCTCCATGTGTTTTTAAAGTTAACAAATATGTGAATTCCTGTCTCCCTTTCTCTGAAGCCTAT
This sequence comes from Callospermophilus lateralis, assembly GCF_048772815.1. Classification (NCBI taxonomy): domain Eukaryota; kingdom Metazoa; phylum Chordata; class Mammalia; order Rodentia; family Sciuridae; genus Callospermophilus; species Callospermophilus lateralis. Next base: position 591,502 of record NW_027513606.1, read on the forward strand.
TCAGCACATGTATTTTTTAGGTTCACATATAGAATCCTACATGGTATCACACATACATTTTTATGAGGTGGCTGACTTGGCAGATACAAATCGTAAAAAGACATCACTCCTCCTAAACACTGTTTTAACAGAAAATTCAATCTATGTGTTTGCTTCCTAGTTGAACAACATTATACATAAATACAAGTTCAGTAAAATAAATACTTTTGTATCTGTGAAAGATATATATTTCATGATGAATTTCGATTGGCATATGTATTGCTAATTTTTAATGTTCCTGTGTGTGTTTTGTGTGTGAGTGTGTGTATATGTATATATATATATATATATAAATATATATATATATATATATATATATATATATATATATATACATATACACACACTCTCCAGATTTTTCAAAATATGAAATATATATGCCTTATTATACACTCCCCACATTCATTCATGTTCATGTATGTGGATTTATAATAAACTTTTCACAAGATTTTTCTCAAAAATATTCATCCACCTGAAATACATATTTGTCTCCTAGTACTGAAAAATAACTTTAGTGAATGGTGCACACAAATCCTAATATTTCTACAGTATCTGACCCAGTTTAACATTAATGCAAGTAGATTCCTATGTGACAAGTTGTGTATTTTGACGTTCATTTTTATGCAACACTAGTACATTACTATTTCTTCAGTTTATGCACATCATAAGATATATATTTATCCACAAATTCATAAATTTATAGACATTTGTTTCACTTTCATTTACTTCCTGCTTCAGAACACATGTATTCCTCCAGGTTTCTTTTTTTTTAAATTTTTATTGTTGGTTGTTCAAAATATTACATAGTTTTTGATATATCGTATTTCACACTTTGATTCAAGTGGGTTATAAACTCCCATTTTTACCCCACATACACATTGCAGAAAAACATCAGTTACCCATCCATTGATTTACATATTGCCATACTAGTGTCTGTTGTATTCTGCAGCCTTTCCTCTCCTCTACTATCCCCCTCTTCTTCCCTCCCCTCCCCTCTTCTCTCTCTACCCTCTCTTCTGTTATTCATTTCTCTCCCTTGTTTTTTTTCCTCTTTCCCCTCACTTCTTCTTGTATGCAATTTTGTATAACCCTGAGGGTCTCCTTCCATTTCCATGCAATTTCCCTTCTCTCTTCCTTTCCCTCCCACCTCTCATTCCTGTTTAGTGTTAATCTTCTCAGGCTCTTTGTCCCTACTCTGTTATTAGTTACTCTCCTTATATCAAAGAAGACATTTGGCATTTGTTTTTCAAGGACTGGCTAGCTTCACTTAGCATAACCTGCTATAATGCCATCCATTTCCCTGCAAATTCTATGATTTTGTCATTTTTTAATGAAGAGTAATACTCCATTTTGTATAAAAGCCACATTTTTTTATCTATTCGTCTATTGAAGGGCATCTAGGCTGGTTCCACAGTCTTGCTATTGTGAATTGTCCTGCTATGAACATCGATGTAGCCGTGTCCCTGTAGCATGCTCTTTTTAGGTCTTTAGGGAATAGACCGAGAAGGTTAACAGCTGGGTCAAACGGTGGTTCCATTCCCAGCTTTCTAAGAAATCTCCATACTGCTTTCCAAATTTGCTGCACCAATTTGCACTCCCACCAGCAATGTACAAGTGGACCCTTTTCCTCACGTCCTCACCAGCACTTGTTGTTGTTTGACTTCATAATGGCTGCCAATCTTACTGGAGCAAGATGATATCTTAGGGTGGTTTTGATTTGCACTTCTCTGACTGCTAGAGATGGTGAGCATTTATTCATGTACATGTTGATTGATTGAATGTCCTCCTCTGAGAAGTGTCTGTTCAGGTCCTTGGCCCATTTGTTGATTGGGTTATTTGTTATCTAATTGTCTAATTTTTTGAGTTCTTTGTATACTCTGGATATTAGGGCTCGATCTGAAGTTTGAGGAGTAAAGATTTGTTCCCAAGATGTAGGCTACCTATTTACTTCTCTTATTGTTTCTTTTGCTGAGAAAAAACTTTTTAGTTTGAGTAAGTCCCATTTGTTGAATCTAGTTATTAACTCTTGTGCTATGGGTGTCATATTAAGAAATTTGAAGCCCGACCACACAGTATGTAGTTCATAGCCAACTTTTTCTTGTGTCAGACACTGTGTCTCTGATTTGATATCAAGCTCCTTGATCCATTTTGAGTTAACTTTTGTTCATGGCAAGAGAAAGTGATTCAGTTTCATTTTGTTGCATATGGATTTCCAGGTTTCCCAGCAACATTTGTTGAAGCTGCTATCATTTCTCCATTGTGTGCTTTCAGCCTCTTTATCAAATATAAGATAGTTGTAGTTTAGTGGATTGGTTTCTGTGTCCTCTATTCTGTACCATTTGTCCAACCGCCTGTTTTGGTTCAGTACCATGCTGATTTTGTTACTATTGCTATGTTGTATAGTTTGAAGTCTGGTATCACTATACCGCCTGATTCACAGTCTTTTCATGAGACTTCATTCCAAACGCATTATTTTCTATTTCCATAATCACCTTTGAAGCAAAACTCACATACACGTCATGATCAACCATAACCCTAATATTACCATTAGATGTATAACTGGTTGGAATGAAGGATTGTACATCAATATAGATTTTCTGTATATTTTCAGATATCATTTCAATCCATTATTTAAAGTTGGAAAAAGTTATATTATTTGTTCACAGTATGGTCTATTCATGCATTATGTCTATATTCATAGACACAGGGTACACCTTTTTATACCCCCAATACTTATTTATACATCTTCAAAATATTGCTCCCAGAAATGGTGGAAGAAATACTCATATCACCTGATGTACATATACATTTTATCAAAGTAATAATCTGGACACAATTACAAAGATCACACTTAAGTTTGTACCAAAGCCTAAATGGAAAGTGAGCATGGATCACGAAAAACATCCATGTCCAGGTTGCCTAATGCTCTCAAATGTCAACCCGATTGGTGACTACATATTTGTTTCTTCCTAAGATTATATATTCAACATCAAGCCAGTTGAAAATGTCTAATCCTATCACTCAGTTTATACTTTGCCTGATTTGCTAATGTCTCTATTATTATCTGCTTTCCTTCATATTTTCCCCAGTTCATCATTGTGACTGACTCTTCACATGTGCTCACATTTACACTCACTCTGTACCCAAAACCCTATTGCTAAAGATTTTTTGGACCAAATCCTATATTCACTCTTCCGACTAATTCCTAATCCTACCGACTATCCCTTTTTGAGTGGATGTTCTCTTCGACATTCAATCATCCAAGGTACAAGGAACGCTACCATTGTATATTGATTAATCTGAGACATCTGTGCAGAATATAATTCAAAGCTAAGTATCCCAGTCAAGGGCCCAAAGACCTTCTGGGCTTCAAATTTTACCTAGATTTCTGTATTCATACTTATATTACACTTATATTCCTATGAATATTTCAGGTTCCCAATACCATAATTCATCCCGTAGAATGATTCCTAACCCAAATGGAACATGATATTAACCCTTACCATACACTGTTCCCTCAATCTAACTTTACGAAAGAGCAGGGACAGAGTTGGTCTTACAATACAGGAATTTAGAGGATCCTCCACCTGCTGAGAACCTCAAAGGTCAACAAAGAAATGATCCCTGGAGAAGATATAGGCAGCTATGAAGGACCTGTGAAAGCAAAAGTCATATTCCATGGCAAACAACTTGGTCAGATGAAGGGATGTGTCTGAATCAACATTTCTCTTCTTAATGTATAGAAGATGGACCAAACCAGGCTTGAACTCTGGTGTGATTCCCCTTACAGACTGAGTTCTGGAACTGACATCAGAAAAATATTGCCATTAATTGTGTTAGGATTTTAGGAGGCAACGGATGAGAGTCGCCCTTGGAAAGAAAAGTGAGATCTAGGAACAGGGTGGCTTTCCACAGAGCACTGGGAATCTCAGCCAGAATATCACATGATTTTATTTTGAAAGACGTGGCAGCCATAGTTGACAGTCAAAACACACATGGACCTCACATTGTAGACTGCAATAGGCCTGGCTTTATGTGACCTATTGGCCACTTTTTGGGAAGCCTTGCCTGTGAGAGTTCTCCAGAGTTTTCATTGAAATGAGCTTCCCCACCATTTAATGGTTCCTGAATGAATTGTAACCCACAGTGCCTTCAACATCTTCCTTGAAAAACGGCTAGATAAATTCCATGAAATTTTTGAAATTCCCAAGACCAGGTGGCACTGGAGAACCTTTGGATGTCCTGTTGCTGATCATGAGTGTACCAGACAGTGCCTTGATTTACTGGGTTTCATGAAAATGGTGTAGAACAGATTTGCCAGTAAGTTGGAGCCTGCTGATTAGTGGGCCTAGAGCAGTGGTGTGCAGGTGTGTGATAATACATCTGTTGTGGGGCCATGTGGATCTGCCATTAGCTTCCAAATGGCTTGTGATTGACATGGTGTAGCCAACAGAAGCTTATTTGTAAATGCATCTTGTTATATGGAGAGATTTCAGGGCAATGTTCAGAATCATGTTGCTATGTATAAGGGGGCAAGCTCTGTGGGATATTAGCCTGGTTGATGCATTCCCCTGCAGACCCTGACCCAACACACGTGACAGAACCCGCTCCAGCACTGTGTCCCAGTTGAACTCCTTGTATTTTGTGGAGCAAATATGAAATTCCCAATGCAGCAGGAAGAAAAACCACGAAAAGTGGAGGACGAAAAAATGGCTTCACTGTCCACACGGGGAGACACTTAGCCCACAGTGGCCACATTTTACCAACAAAGAGCGAATTCAGCACTGCTGCCTCATGTTCATTGGAAAAGAAGAAACCATGTCCTCCAGGTCACATAGATGCAGACGCAGCTTTGATGGTCTCATTAGAAAAGAATCTAAAGCTCCTGACAACAATATATATTTCAAGTGTCAAACCTCAGAGGCAGTTCCTCAAGAAGTCTTTAGGCCGAAAGAGCTCCATGTTTGTGGAATGTTTACCCTGTCCCTTACTTTTGGAAACTATTCTACCACATCCAATGTTGTGAAACCCTGAGCATTTTCCATTCCATATATATATTAACAGATTTTTTTACTCTTCTCCTCTATTTGTGTGTTATTTGGGGCAAAAGTAATGTCAAGGCATTATTCTGGATGAGAGTGGGAAGATTGTTTTGTAGCACATATTTGCATACACATTGGATTCATTTTCCTATTTTCCATTCGAAATACTGCATCCCTGACACTAATCCATACGCTACTAGACTCTGACTACTAATCCTAATATGATAAGGAAAACACCAAAACAGAATAGAAATAAAAAATTTCAGAAGAGGCATGGAGTATAGTTGGACTTGCCTTTTGCAGGATAAAAGGCAGCTGTAAAAAATCTAGTAAATTTTTAATTGAAATAGTTCTCCATGTGTTTTAAAGTTAACAAATATGTGAATTTCTGTCTCCCTTTCTCTGTACCCTCTTCAGCACATGTATTTTTATATGCACATATAGAATCCTACCTGGTATAACACGTACATATTTGTGAGGTGGCTGACTTGGCAAATACAAGTTGTGAGAAGAGATCACTCAGCAGAAACACTGTTGGAAGTGAAAATTCACCCTATGTGTGAGCTTCCTAAGAGATCAAGATTATACATAAATCCATGTTCAGTAAAATAAATATTTTTTCATCAGTGGATGATATATATTTCATGATGAATTTCGATTGGAATATATATTGCTAATTGTTAATGTCTCAGTGGTTATATATATATATATATATATATATATATATATATATATATATATATATATATATATATATTTATATATATACACACTCTCCAAACTATTCAAAATATGAAATATATGATCTACATATACATTTTATCACAGAAATATTCTGGACAAAAAATGCAAAAGACACAATATGATGGTATCAAAGCCTAAATGGAAAGTGAACATGGATTACTAAAAACATCCATGTCCAGGTTCCCTAATGCTCTCAAATGTCAATCATATTGGTGACTACATATTTGTTGCTTCCTAAGATTATATATTCAAACTCAACCCTGTTGAAAATGTCTAGTCCTATGATTGACTTTATACCTTACCTGATTTCCTAATCTCTCTAATGATATCTGCTTTCCTACATATTTTTCCAAGTTCACCATTGTTACTGACACTTCACATGTGCTGACATATACATTCACTCTCTAAACAAAACCCTATTGTTAAAGAACTTTTATTCCAAATCCTATACACACTTTTCTTCCTAAAACTTCCAACTATCTTCCTATTCCTACCTACTATCCCTTTTTGACTAGATGTTCTCTTCAACATTCAATCGTCCAAGGTACAAGGTCCTATGCCATTGTATATCGATTTATCTGAGATATCTTAGTAGAATGTAATTCAAAGTAAAGTATCCCAATCAAGGGCCCAATGCCCTTCTGGGCTTCAAATCTTACTTAGATTTCTGTTTTCATACATATATTTCACCTCTATATTTTTATAAATCTTAAAGGTTACCAATATTATAATTCATCCAGCAGAATGACTCTTTACCCCAATCAAAAATGTTATTAACCCTAACCATACACAGTTCCCTCAATCTAACTTTACAGAAGAGCAGGGACAGAGTTGGTCTTAAAATACAGGAATGTAGGTGGTCTTCCTCCAGCTGAGAACCTCAAAGGTCCATGAATAAATGATCCCTGAAGAAGATGTAGGCAGATATGAAGGACCTGAGTGAGCAAAAGTCATCATTCATGGCAAAAACCTGGTCAGGATAAAGGGTAGTGTCTGAATAAGCCCCTCTTTTCTTAATGTAGAGAAGATGGACAAAACCAGGCCTGTGTGGAGAGCTGTTCCCGGGTGCCTATGGTTGATATTGCATTCTAACTTGTGAAAGTGTCACAGGAAGTAGGGGCAGCCTCCATCTCATGGGACCATTGGAAGCAACTATTAGGACAAGGTGGTTGCCAAGGTAGTGGCCTCATTCAGTTTCTGAAGAAAGTGACCTCACCACACTTCCTTGTTGATGGAACTCTCTGAACATGGGATCCAGGAAGCCAGGCACCCAGAGCCAGTCCCAGTCCCAGTCCCAGTCCCAGTGGTCTCACTTGTTTGGATTTAGCATGGACAGATTCACTCTTTCTTGGTACCTACTGATGTGAGGATGGCCAAATGTGAGAAAAGCTCTGAAGAGGGGTCTTTCCTGAGAAAGCAGGTAGTGGCTCACCGCTGACTCTTGACAACTTCACAGAGTTGGACAAGGAGATCAGTTCTGAGACAGAACAGGTCATTTCAGGGGAACATAGTGTGGCCCACCAGTCAGAGGACACTCCAGATTGTCATAGACCTAGTTGCAGGAAGTAGGTGACTTTGAGGGTGTGGGTGTAAGTTTGCGGATTTTGTCTCATGTTCTGAGAATAGGTAGGAATGGCGGTTTGTTGGGTTTGGAGTGAATAACTTCTGTTCATGTATGTGGATTTACAATCAACTTTTAACAAGATTATACTCAGAAATATTCATTCACCTGAAATACATATTTGTTTCCTAGTACTGAAAACTAACTTCAGTGAATGGTGCATATAACTCCTAATATTTCTACAGTAACTGACCTAGTTTAACATCAATGCAAGTAGATTCTTATGGGACATGATATGTGTTTTGGAGTTAGTTTTAATTCAACACTGGTACATTACTATTTCTTAAGTTTATGCACATTACAGTATATATATTTCATTCACAAGTTCACAAATTTATAAGCATTTATTTCACTTTCAATCACTTCCTGCTTCATAAAACATGTATTCCTCCATGTTTCTTGACTGGTCTTTTCATGAGACTTCTTTCCAAACACATTATTTTTGATTTTCATAATCATTTTGAAGCAAAACTCACACATTCTTCATGAAAAGCCATAACCCTAATATTACAATTAGACGTATAACTAGTTGTTATGAATGATTCTATATCAACATATGATTTCTTATATATTTTCAGTTATCAATTCAATCCATTATTTAAAGTGGAAGCAGTTATATTATTTATTAACTGTATGGTCTATTAATGCATTATCTCTCTATTCATAGACAAGGGGTACACCTATTTTACCTTAGATACTAATTTATACATCTTCAAAATATTCCTAAAAGAAATGGTGGAAGAAATACTCATGTCACCAGATCTACATATACATTTTATCACAGTAATATTCTAGATAAAAAAAAAAGTCACCCTTAAGATTGTACCAAAGCCTAAATGGAAAGTGAGCATGGATTACATAAACTTCCATGTCCAGGTTGCCTAATGCTCTCAAATATCAATCCTATTGGTGACTACATATTTGTTTCTTCCTAAGATTATATATTCAACCTCATGCCTGTTGAAAATGTCTAATCCTATCACTCATTTTATACTTTACCTGATTTAGTAATGTCTCTATTTATATCTGCTATCCTACATATTTCCCCGGTTCATCATTGTGACTTACACTTCATGTGTGCTGAAATTTACATTCACTCTCTAACCGAAACCCTATTGCTTAAGAAGTTTTGGTCTAAATCCTATACTCACTCTTCTTTCTAAACCTACCGACCATCTTCCTAATTCTACCTACTATCCCATTTTGAGTGGATGTTCTTTTTGACATTCAATCATCAAAGGTACAAGGTCCTATGCCATTGTTCTTCGATTTATCTGAGACATTTGTGCAGAACATAATTCAAAGCTAAGCATACCAATTAAGGGTGCAATGCCCTTCTGGGCTTCATATCTTCCCTAGATTTCTGTTTTTATACTTATATTTCACCTATATATTCTTGTAAATATTATAGTTTCCCAATACCATTATTCATCGTGCAGAAAGATTCCTAACCCAAATTGAACATGTTATTAACCCTAACCATACACTGTTCCGTCAATCTAACTTTACAGAAGAGCAGCGACAGAGTTGGTCTTACAATACATGAATGTAGGCGATCTTCCACTGTTGAGAACGTCAAAGGTCCATGCAGAAAGGATGCCTTGAGAAGATGTGGGCAGCTATGAAAACTTGAGAGAGAAAAGTCATCTTCTATGGCAAACAACCTGGTCAGCATGAAGGGATGTGTATGTATCCACCTCTCTCTTCTTAATGTAGAGAATATGGTCCAAACCAGTCCTAGGTGGAGAGCTGTTCCCGGGTGCCCATGGTTTATATACCATTCTAACTTGTCAAAATGTCATAGGAAGTAGGGGCAGCCTCCATATAATGGGACACTTGAAAGCAACTGTTAGGACAAAGTGGTTGCCAAGGAAGTGACCTCATTCAGTTCCTGAAGCATTGACCTACCTCACTTCCTTGGTGATGGAACTCTCTGAACTTGGGATCCAGGATGCCAGGCACCCGGAGCCACTCAAGTCTCAGGCCCAGGGGTTTAACTTGTTTGGATTTACAAAGGAGAGTGTTAGTCTTTCTTGGTACCTTAAGATATGAGGATGGCCAAATACCAGGAGAGCTCTGAATAGGGGCCTTTCCTGAGAAAGCAGGTAGTGGTTGGCCACTGGCTCCTGAAAACTTCACAGAGTTGGGAAAGAAGAGCAGATCTGAGACAAGACAGGCCATTTCGGGGGAACATACTGTGGCCCACCAGTCAGAGGAAACTCTGGATGATCACAGAGTTTAATGGGGGAAGGATGTGCCTTCGTGGGTGTGGGTGTGATTTTGTGGTTTTGTCTCATGATCTGAGAATAGGTAGGAAAGGCGTTTTTTTCTTTGATTTGTAGTGGACTGCTTCTAGTAAGACGTTTGACAAGGCGAGTGTTTCTATGTCTGTGTATGCTACTGTGTCCGTGGTTGTAGACATTAGAAAAGAGAATGCAACAATTGATGTGTCCTGTATAGTAGAAAGCTTCCCAGCATTCATCCTGCCCAATTTATGAATGGACTGCCGCTTGCCTTAAAAATGGGCAACACCTGCTAACTTCCTAACTTCCTGTTTTCTTCCTGAATTCTCGCCACTCTCCAGAATAGACTCATGGTTTTTGTCCAAAATATGTACCACCTCCAAGCTCTGTGACATGTCCATGTACTGGATAGCTGGAGGGAATGGCGAGCATCTCAGAAAACTCAGATATCAGTGTGACCAGGAAAGTCTCAGTGGAGAAACCCTGCTTTGGACTTTTTCTTACCTATGGTTCTGTTGCCCTGAATGTCAGGAAGGTCTTTGCCTCAGGCCACCCCTTTGTGAACCCTGAAGAAAACAGTTTTCAAATGGAAATGAATGGGCATCACCTGTGGCTCTTTGCTTAATTGCTTTGGAAAAGGATGTGTCTGAATCAGCCTCTTGGCCCTGTGTGAGGCTGTGGCTTAGATTCTCAGCACCTGATTAATCCAAAGACAGATCCCATGTGTGCATCCAAAACCAAAATTGCCAAAAGAGCAGTTATTGTGAATGAAGTCTCTTGACTTCATTTCTAAGGTTCCTGAGGCCCATCAAGTGAGAATAGGCATCCTTTGGGTAAAATGAGTTCTTCAAAGCCCTGCGGAGGCTAGCCCAGAGGTTTTTGGTTTGTCTCATGACTCCCAATCATATAAAGAATCTATACCTGACATTCAGTAGGCCTCAAATTGGAGATGCAGAGCAGTATTAACAGCAGGCCTATTTGATCACTCCTGGTTCACAAGAAGGGTTTCCAGGCCACCCGGACTTTAGGCAAATGAGCGGCAAGGGAGCTTATTTTTCACACCGTCTTGGGCTGCACCCCTCATGGAAAACTCCAGCCAGAAGTTATGATGAGTGTCTATATGTAAGAAGATGAGGGCCCTGTGGGTGTGTTTTGGTTTTCATTGTGGTCATTTTTGTGGCGGTTGGAAGAGATGACTGGGCCTACCTGGGCTTTAACTCTGGTGTGATTCCTCTTAGAGACTGAGTTCTGGAACTGACCTCAGAGAAGTACTGCCATGAAATGTGTTGGGATTTTAGAAGGCCACGCATCAGAATCGCCCTTGGAAACTGAGATAGAGGTCCAGGGAGGCTTTCCACAGGGCACTGGGAATCTCAGCCAGGATATCATATGATTTTATTCTTAAAGACTTGGCAGCCAAAGTTGAGAGTCTAAACACACATGGACCTCACATTGTAGACCTCAGTGATCCTGGCTTCATGTGAACTTTTGGCCACTCTTTGGGAAGCTTGCCTGTGAGTGTTCTCCAGAGATTTCATTGAAATGAGCTTCCTCACCATATAATGTTTCCTGCATGAATTGAAACCCACAGTAACTCCAACTTCATCCTTCAAAAATGGCTAAATAAATACCATCAAATTTCTGAAATTCCCAGACCAGGTGGCACTGGAGAACCTTTGGATATCCTGTTGCTGATCATGAGTGAAAGAATTCCCCACACAAAGACACTTCGCTAGGAGAATTCCAATTTTATTGCAAAAAGCTGTGTGCTTACATAGAACTAAAGGGGTGATGGTAGGGCTTAGATAAATGGCAGGGCACCAATTTATTGGCAAGTTCTTTCAGATATCAGCTCCGGAGCCAAGGAATTAGTTCTCATTGGGGCTAAGGTTCCCCGCCAGAGAGATTTGAAATTGGCGCCGACGGGAGAGTTCACACGGGCGGGAATTTTTTGCATCACTGCAGAAAAGAGGAAGGTAGGAAGAAAAAGTCCTTAGGCACCATGTTGGGGTTTTTACTCTGGGGAATGGCTGCAGTTTATACTTTTCCCAACATTCCTCCCTTTTTGTTTTCTTAGGAAGTGTGGCGTCGTTGGTCAGATCCGGCTGCTTCTTGCTGTTTGGGGGCGCTGTGGGGCCTAGAATGGGAAGTGGAGGAATTCTCGGGGGGCAGGTCTGGGGATATCATGGCAGCCAGAAAGAAAACCCAGTGGCTACAGACAGCTACTTCCATAGGGGTGAAGTCTATGAAAGTTCCCTGAAGCCTCAAGTTGTCGATGGCATTGAACCAGTCCTGGATGGAGGAGTTTGTTGGTATCAGTCACTGGTCCTGTTTCAGAGACTCTGGGAAATACTGGAAGCGTTGCCTGGACATGGCATCACCAGCACCTGAAGAAGATCAGAGCGAATAAAAACAGAATTAAGATAAAAATTAAAGCAAAGGTCAATTTTTGGCAGAAGTACCATGTTGGGGGACTGACAGAGAAGAGGCCAAGGGCCATGAGGAAACTTAGAAGGACATAAAGACTCATTAATCCAGGATGGCAGATTAAAAGGTTCTCCGAGCTCGTTGTCTCTCGCCGTCTGATGTCCGTTGCATTCCATCGTGCCTGGTAGTGAGCTTCAGCACTGAGTGAACTGTTCTCTTGGAGATGTTGGGGGTTCATCAGTCATCAGAGGCTGCTAGTGCCTAAGCAAAAGCTGGTTGAATGTTTGATTAGAAATTTTTTTCAGTTGGGTTTGAAGGCACTTCATTATGCAGGGCAAGAGAGCACAAAAAAGGACCATCCCAATAAGGGGCCCCAAGATTGGTAGTAAGTACATGGCAAGAAAGGATTGGAAGCAATTGGGTTGATAATTCCTGCAATTTAACAACATTTTTTTCTATTAGGCCAGATTCATTAACATAATGACAACATTCCTCTCTAAGGAACAGGCATGTTCCCCCTTTTTCTGCAATGAGAAAATCAATTGCCCTTCGGTTCTGTAAAGCCAGTTGTGCCAATGAAGTAACCGTCACTGCAAGGAGCCCAGAAACTGAGCAGTGTTATCAAGTGCTTCCTGCAGTTTTTGTTGCAGGTCATTGGATGCCCATAGAGCATGACCTATAGCTTCACCAGAGAGTTTGAGACTCGCCGCTGAGGTTGTTAATGTGAGGCCTACCAGAACCGGCAGAAAGACTGCCCTAAGGGTGCAGGAAGGTAGGGCCACCTGTCGGAATTCGATGGGAGTATACAAAGACAGCTGAGGAACTACCGTAACCAAGAAACAGATGCCAGAGACATTGATCGTTGAGGTACTTATAGACCCGTTACACCAGAGAAAATGTCCAGGTTTCATAAATCAGGGCTCAATGGGGTGCTAAAGCTCAAGGAACAAATGGGTAAAGAATTCATTATTGTCAGGTGGAAACAGATGAAAGGAAATAAAGTATTGGTGGAACAACTTTCCCATAGTGGGATACGTGTCACATGTAGGGGTTTTCCTTTCTTAGAGAAATTGTAGGTTTTTGCTGAAATATTTCCTGCCGCTAATGGGACCGCTGCTAGAAGTGGACGACTAAGTGAAGCACAGAGAAAGAACTGAGAAGTAGGCACAGAAAGAGGGATGGAGTTTAATAATCAAAGAGTTTGGTGTAGCAAATTGAGCCATGTGGGAGGGGGACCTGAGGGGGTTGAAGGCTCTGAATCCTCTTTAAATGAGCTATGGATAAGATCTCGAAGTTTTGATTCTGACTCCTTAATGTGTTCGACTACCTGGATGGTTGCCTTAGGTGGCGTAATCAGGGTGCGGCCAACAGTCATCCACATTGTGGGTCTGGCTGAGGTTGTCCGAGCATAGACAGCAAACTCAACATAGTCCCAACGTTTGGCCTTGGGGTCAGGTATATCTAAAGTATACCATCCATTGTTATTGGATGAAGAGCCTTTATGCCACTTTAGGTAACTAGAAGTCCACCCTTCATGGTAACCAAGTGAGTGGTAAGAATAGCTACCACGTTCATGATGGAACCTGCATGACTTATAGGGGCACCCATTATATATCTCAGGCCACCAATGACAATAGTCTTTGGTTTGATGAAAAAGGAAGCAAATGAAAGGCCAGTTCCAGCTACCAGGGACGAAGGTCCTTGAAGGTGACAATTTTAGGGAAATAGATGTGCAGTTGTGGATGAAGCAAGCAGTTGCATCCACTGCGTGGACATTCTGCATGCCATGTTCTGAGTATCATTCCCAAAGAGTGAAAAAATACATTGTAGCAGAGGAGGGTAGATACCAGTCCTGACAGAGCACAGAAAATAAGCAGAGCACAAAAAACAAGCAGTTAGAGAAGACTAGGGTGTTGGGAGAGCTCATTGTGCCTTCTTTAAGAGGAATTGTTCTGCGGGGAACACCGTGTTAGCCGCAACTTAAATTGGTGAGATGGGAGTGGAGAGCAGGAGTAAAGGGGAGGTTCAGGAGGTGATTCTTGGAGTTCCTCTGGGGTGGTCCTGTCGTCATCAGGTGGGCCTCTTGGTGATATGGCTTCAACCTAGATATGTGAATCCAAGGGGTGAGACAGTTGTCTGATAAGGAGAGTTAGGTGGAGTTGGGGGTACAGAGAATGACAGGATAGGGGCCTTCCCATTTTGGGGCAAGAGGCCCGTTCTCCTCTGGGGTATTATAATAGACTAGACTCCCAGCTGTTAAGGGAGGAGTGTTTGGAGCGGGGACTGGGTCCAGAAGAAGCCAGTCCTGATATTTCCAGAGTTCCGAGCGAAGATAAAACAAGAGAGGCAAAGACAAATCTCGGGTGAGAGGTCCTTGTGAAATGACCAACCCAGGGGGGATAAGAGGTCTTGAATACCTTATCTCAAAGGGAGACAGTAAAGATGGTTTCTTAGGTAGAGCTCTGATTCGAAACAAATCCAAGGGAAGGAGTTTGACCCAGTCTAAGTTTAATTCCATTGTCAATTTGGTAAGGACTTCCTTTAGAGTACGATTTACCCTTTCCACTTTCCCTGAAGCCTGAAGGTGATATGGACAGTGAAAATGTCACTTGAAGGAGAGGGCTTGAGAGACCTTTTGTGTGATCCTAGAAATAAACTCAGGGCCATTGTCAGATTGTAGGAAAGTGGGCATTCCAAACCTGGGGATGATGACTGTCAGAAAGATTGAAGCTACAGTGGAAGCCTTTTATTGGAAATGGGAAATGCCTGAACCCAACCAGAGAAAGTGTCCACAAAGACAAGGAGGTATTTAGTGTGCCATACTTTGGGCATGTTGGTGAAGTGTACCTGCCAGTCAGCAGTGGGAATGTGTCCCCGGGCTTGGTGGGAAGGGAAAGGTTTGGGCCTTAAAAAAGTATGAGGGTTGGTCCGCTGACAGATCTGACAATTAGAGGCTATATTCTGTAGCATGGCTTTGTCAGAGGGGGTGAGGGAGAAGAAGCTCTGTAAAAAGAGGGTCAAAGACTGAGAATCGGAATGGAATAGAGTATAAAGGAACTTGAAAAGATCCTTGTTCTTACTGGAAGAAGTAGTGGCTTCAGATGAGATGTCTAAAGTGGCCATTATATGTCCCCCAATGGGGGCAATAACTGGAAGTGGTGGCAGCCATTCGTGCCGCCTGGTCAGCTTTGGCATTGCTCTCAGTGATAAGAGAGCCGTCCTTCTGATGGGACCTACAATGGACAACTCCCAACTGGGTGGGAAAGTGGGAGGCCTCTATCAGATTGCTTATAAGAGCCGAATTAGTGATCACATTACCTTTGGTGGTAAGTAGTCCTCGCTCCTTTCATATTGCAGCATGGGAAAATAAGATATGGAAGACATATTTTGAGTCAGTATAAAGGGTGAGGGATTTGCCTTGTGCTAGAAGGCAGGCACGAGTGGCTGCTATGAGTTCAGTCTGCTGGTTGGTAGTTCCTGAAGGTAGAGCTTTGGCCTCTATAATCTCAGTGGCTGAAACTACAGTGTATCCAGAGTAATGAGTGCCATTCTGCCTAAAGAAACTGCCGTCAGTGAACCAGATAAGGTCAGGCTTGGTGAGTGGTCCCTCAGAAATTGAAGAATGACAGGGAAGGAAATCATCTAACGTTTCCAAGCAATTATTAATTGTTGTGTTAGACATGGGAGTCATTGGGAGCAGTGAGGCAGGGTTCAGTGCAGAGCAGGGGAGGAAAGTAATATTAGGGTTTTCCAGAAATGAAGTGAGGAGCGACAGAACTCTGGATGGAGGAAGGGTTTGAAGGCCCTTATAAGCTAAAAGATCCTTCAAGTGATGTGGGGAGTGAATAGTTCAAGGGGCCCCAAAAGTCAGCTTAGAGGCTTCTTTGTGTAAAATTTGTTCAGCAGACAGAGCTTTTAAGCAAGGGGCCTACCCACAGATTGTATGGTCTACTTTATTGGACATATATGCCAGAGGTGCATATGTAGGCCCATAGTTTTGACCTAAGACCCCAAATGCTTGCTCCCCTTTTTCATGGACATATAAATGAAATGGTCTTGAAATATCAGGAAGGTGCAAGGCAGGTTCCTTTAAGAGGAGTTGCTGAAGCCTGCAGAAGTGGTAGTTAGGGGAGGAGGCAAGAGATTCACTAGGGGGTCCCTTTGCTAGGTCATACAGGTTTTTGGCTAGAAGAGAATAATTTGGGATCCAGGCCCTAAAATAAATGCTAGTCCTAGGAATGATAGTATTTCGGCTTTCGTATGGGGCACTGGAAGATCAGAAAGTAGTTGCCTCCTATCCAGTGTTATTTCCTTTTTCCTAGGTGTAAGGCAAAAAACAAGATAGATGAGAAAAAACTGGAAAACATGGGCCTTGTGGGGAGACACCCTATATCCCTTGTATGCTAGAAAATTAAGAAGCTGGGCAGTGTGGGATTGAGAGTGTTCCCAAGAGGGACTACATAGAAGAAGGTCATTGACATATTGAAGGAGAGTAGAGTCAGGACAGGTCGGGTGAAAGGATGTGAGGTCCTGGGCAAGAACTTGGCCAAAGAGATGGGGCCTATCCCTGAATCCCTGTGGGAGGACAGTCCAGGTAAGCTGACGAGAATGGCGGGTGTGAGGGTCAGTCCACGTAAAAGCAAAGATATCCTGAGATTCTGATGAAAAGGGAATAGAAAAGAATGCATCTTTGAAATCTAGGATCAAGAAGTGGGTAGTAGTGGCATGGATCTGAGAGAGGCAGGGGTGAGGGTTGGGCACTAGCGGGTGGATGGGGACCACAGAGGAGTTGACAAGGTGAAGGTCTTGAACCAGCCTGTAGGACCCGTTAGGTTTCTTAACTGCCAGAATGGGGGGTGTTGAAAGGAGATTGTGTAGGCCTAAGATACCCTTTTCATAATAAATCCTGGATGATGGGTTCTAATCCGAGGAAGGCTGTGGTTGTGAGTAGATATTGTGGTTGACTAATATATCTTGAAGGGTCGTGTAAGACAATATGAATAGGACTTTATTTAGCCATAGAGGGTGTAGTTGTGTCCCAAACCTCAGGGTTAACTGGTTTAGATAGTCGTGGGAGACTGCATGAAGGAGGTGTATTTGCCCCTAGGAACATCATGAGGAAATGAGAGGTAGAATAATGTGGGGTGATATGTGAATGGTGACTTTTAATAGTGAGAGTATGTCATTAAGACATGACGGCCATCTGGGGTTTCTGGGTCGAGTTTTGTGTACTGTTGAAGGGCCTTGGTTAGTCTATCCTGGAAATCTGAAGGTGTTTCCTCCTTCCTTTGAATGACCTCCTGCACCTTTTGAAAGTTAACAGCCTTGGGGGTGGCCTTTTTCAGCCCCGCCAAGAGACAGGATGTAAAAAGGTCACGAAACTGTAAGCCTTCACGGGTCTTGTAATCCCATAGGCGATCCTGCTCTGGGACAGCATGAGGGCCTGTGGGGTGGGTAGGATTGGTCCTATGATTTTCATCAGCATGGGCTTGGGCTAGCTTCCAGACTCATTGCCTTTCCTTGGGGAGAAGTGTATTGGCCAAGAGCATGTAGATGTCATGATGAGTGAGGCTACATACTTGCAGGACCCATTGAAACTCCCGAATGTAAGTGGTGGGGTCAGTGGTGAAAGAGCCTAACTTCCTCTCTAGCTGAGTAATGTCCGACATGGAAAACGGAACGTGGACTCTGATGACACCCTCGGGACCAGCTACCTCACGAAGGGGTGCAATTGTCTTGGAGGTGGGAAGGAGTCCCTTAGACCTGGTAACAGGAGGACTGAAAGAGGAAGGCCGTGAACAGGAAGGAGAGGGAGAGGAAGGGAGTGTCTCTGTGGAGGAGGAGGAGGTGGAGCAGGCAGAAGAGGGCGGAGGAAAGAGGGATGAAACGGAAGGCGGAGGATCCATGGAATTAGGCAGAGGAAGAGGAAGGTATAGCGGGAGAGAAGGGGCAGATGGGGCTGGGGGATAAGGTGTGGGTTCATCTGCTTGGTCGAATGAGGAAGAATCTGTGAAGTCAGGAATAGAAGTAGGGGAAGAAAGGGGTTTTCAAGCAAAGAGGACCTGAGAGGGAGGGCAAAAGGAGCAGAGAGCAGGGTGCTGTGTGTGAAGGCTAAAATCTTAAATGCAGGGAATCTCCCTCCACTTTTTCAGATGCTGGCAGTAGTTAAAAAGGTCCCGGACGAGGTTTGGATCTAAGGAGCCTTCTGGTGGCCAATGATTGCCATTATCCAGTGGATATGTAGGCCAATCATGGGTACAGATTTTGATTAAAAGTTTGGGCTTGATGTCTGGTGTGAGGGAGAGTGTGGCCAGATTTTTTATTAAACATTTGAGAGGTGAGTCTTCAGGTGCAGACTAAGAGGTGCCCATAGTCACAGGGAGAGATGGGAGAGAGAGAGAGAGAGAGAGAGAGAGAGAGAGAGAGAGAGAGAGAGAGAATAGGAGTAAGCAAGAAAGACAAAGAGAAAACCCGGGCTGGAACGGCTTCCAGGAAGCTCAGGGCAAACGGGGGTCAGGTGGGCGTCCCCAAAATGACAAGCCATCACGAGGAAATACAGAGGGCACTACCTGGTCATCACCAGTGAAGTGCGATCTGTGAAACCAAAAGGAATTGGAGCCAAGGGCAACCTGACGTCAGGAAAGTTTTCAACTGCAGCAGAAGAAGTCAGTAATGAAAACAAAACTCTGGCTCTGACAGAATGCAATTCCAGGCCGGGAGTTCAGTTTTCGCAGAGCAGAGAGGCAGCTTCAGCCAGACACAGCAACCCCACAGGATACAGCAACTCTAGCCGGCAGCAGCAGCGGCAGTGGAGCAGGAAAATCCATAAAGCCTCTCGTGTAAACTCAGAAGCCTCATGCCCCAAAAAGAAACGAAACACCAGAGGGTCCACTGCAACTAGTAAAGGTCTTAGTGGGAGGAATTCCCTCTCCCCTACCAGGCATCTGGAGTGTGCCTGAGGATCACTGTCACAAAACAAGTGGCAGCCTGAAGGGAGTTGGCGAGCCGGGTCAGCCGGGTCATCAGATCAGTGGTGAGTGCAGAAAGCTGGCGTCTGAAAAGAGCGGACTAGGGCAGAGTGTCTCGGCGGAGTGGGGGACGGGGCTCTTGTTGGAAAGAGCTCACCTGTATCCTCTCACGGGGCACCAGAATGAAAGAACTCCCCATGCAAAGACACTTCACCAGAAAATTCCAATTTTATTGCAAAAAGCTGTGTGCTTATATATAACTAAGGGGCAGATGGAAGGGCTTAGATAAATGGCAGGCAACCCATTTATTGGCAAGTTCTTTCAGATATCACCTCCGGAGCCCAGGAATTTGTTCTCATTGGGGCTAAGGTCGAGATTTGAAATTGGAGGAGGCGGGAGAGTTCACACGGGCGGGAACTTTTCACGCCACTGCAGGAAAGAAGAAGGTAGGAAGAAAAAGTCCTTAGGCGCCATGTTGGGAATTTTCTCTGGGTTATGGCTGCCGTGTATACTTTTCCCAACAATGAATATACCAGACAGTGCCTTGATTGACTGGTTTTCATAAAAATGGTTTTTATCAGAGATGCCAGAAAGTTGCATCCTGCTGAGTAGTGGGCCTAGAGCAATGGTGGGCAGGTGTGTGATAAAACATCTGTGGGGTGGCCATGTGGATCTGCCATTGGCTTCCAAATGGCTTGTGACTGACATGGTGAAGCCAGCAGACCCTTATATGTAAAGGCATCTTGATATATGGAGAAGTTTCAGGACATTGTTCAGAATCAGGTTGCTATAGTCAAGGAGGCAAGCTATGTGGGATAGAAGTCTTGTTCTTTTATTCTCCTGCAGACCCTGACCCACCACACGTTACAGAACTCCCTCCCGCACTGTGTCCCAGTTGAAAACCTTGCATTTCATGAAGCAAATACAAAACTCCCAGTGCAACAGCAAGAAACACCATGAAAATGGAGGATGACCATATGGTTTCACAGTCCACATGGTAGACATTTAGCCCCCAGTGGCCACAGTTTACCTAAAAAGAAAGAATTCAGCACTGCTGACTCATGTTCATTGAAAAAGAAGAAACCATGTCCTCCAGGTCTCATAGATTCAGTCAGAGCTTTGATGGTCTCACTAGAAAGGAAGCTAAAGCTCCTGACAACAACATATGTTTCAAGTGCCCAACCTCACAGGCAGATTCTCAAGAATTCTCTAGGCCAGTAGACCTCCATGTTTGTGGAGTGTTTACCCTGTCCTTTACTTTTGGAAACTCCTCTACCACTTCCAAGGTTTTGAACTCCTGAGCATATTCCATTCCAGATATGTATTCACAGATTTTCTAACTCTTCTCTTCTAATTGTGTCTTACTTAGGGCAAAGGTATTCTCAAGGCATTGTTCTGGATGAGAGTGGAAAGATTTTTGTGTAGCACATATTTACATACACATTGGATTCATTTTCAAATTTTCCATTCGAAATACTGAACCCCTGATACTAACCCATACCGTACTAGACTCTGACTACAAATCCTCATATGATGGAGAAAAATAACCCAAATAGAATAGAAATACAAGCAGTTCACAGGAGGCACGGTGTATATTTGGTTTTGCCTTTTGCATGATATAGGTTAGGAGTTATAAATCTTGTCAATTTTTTGTTGAAATAGTTCTCCATGTGTTTGGAAAGTTAACAAATATGTGAATTTCTGTTTCCCTTTCTCTGTAGGCTATTCAACACATGTATTTTCATATGCACATATAGAATCTTACCTGGTATCACACGTACATTCCTGTGAGGTGGCTAACTTGGCAGATACAAAGTGTGAGAAGAGATCACTCCTCCTAAACGCTTTTGGAACTGAAAATTCGAACTGTGAGTGAGCTTCCTAGTTGAACAACATTATACATAAATCCATGTTCAGTAAAATTAATATTTTTGGATCTGTAGATGATATATATTTCACGATGAATTTTGATTGGCATATATATTGCTACTTTTTAATGTCTTTGTTTGTGTTTTGTATATATATATATATATATATATACTCTCCAGATTTTTTAAAATATGAAATATATGCATTTTATTATTCACTCCCTACATTTATTCATGTTCATGTATGTGGATTTATAGTAAACTTTTCACAAGATTATTCTCAGAAGTATTCATTCACCTGAAATACATATTTTTTTTCCTAGTTCTGAAAACTAACTTCAGTGACTGTTGCATACAAATCCTAATATTTCTCCAGTAACTGATCCAGTTTAACATTAATGCAAGTAGATTCCTATGGGACATGATGTATATTTTGATGTTAGTTTTTATTCAACACTGGTTCATTACTATTTCTTCAATTTATGCACATCATAGTATATATATTTCATCCAGAAGTTAGTAAATTTGTACGCATTTGTTTCGCTTTCAATCACTTCCTGCTTCAGAACACATGTATTCCTCCATGTTTCTTGACTGGTCTTTTCATGAGACTTCTTCCCAAACACATTATTTTTGATTTCCATAATCACTTTTGAAGCAAAACTCACACACTCTTCATGATAAACCATAACCCTAATATTACTATTAGATGTATAACTCGTTGGAATGAATGTATGTATATCAATATAAGATTTCCTGTATTTTTTCAGATATCAATTCGATCCATTATTTAAAGTTTGAACTAGTTATATTATTTATTCACAGTATGGTCTACTCATGAATTATCTCTATATTCATAGACACAGAGTACACCTATTTGTACACCCAATACTAATTTTATGTCTTCAAAATATTGCTGCAAGAAATGGTGGAAGAAATACTCATGTCTCCTGATCTATATATTCATTTTATCAAAGTAATATTTTGGACACAAAAAGCAAAGGTCATACTTATGATTGTACCAATGTAAAAGTCATTCTAGCATTGGAGGAAGAGACAACCAAGAGACTGTCTCATGCAACAGCAAAGGGTTTATTCGGGGTCCAGAATGCTGGGGCTCAGACCTAATTTGAATAGAGCCTAGAGCCCTTAGAACATCTTAAGCAGAGCTTACATACTTAACTTGGAGAGGGAAGGGAAGGAAGTTTATTGGTGGTTCAGGGAGAATGGACGGTTTGTGTGCAACTGAGTGAGGGATTACATTCTGCAGTTTGGCATTTGGGGACAGCACATTCTGGGAACAAGATTACCAAACAATTCTCAAGATTTCAATAGTGTTTTGTTAAGAATACAGAAAAACAGGAAGTGACAAATACCTATTTTATTAATCTTTCATTCCCCACTTCTTCTTCTGGTTACGTTTAATCATAAAAGTGATCATTGAGGGGTGTCACATTTTATGTCTGCTAGTGGGGTATATTGTTGTCTGATTACCAAAATTTAACTTGTCCAATTTGAGCTTGAAGAAATGAAACTACACGGTGGAGCAAACATGGTCTAGAGTTAGCAATAATATGATGATTATTAATGGACCGGCCAAAGCTGATAAAAGCGTAGTTTACCAGGGGGACTGTGTGAACGAAGACTGTAACCACCCTTTTGGGGCCTCTCTCTCTCGTTGATGCGCTTTAAGGTGTCTTCTCAATTTACTCATAGATAATTTTACAACCAGTATGATCGGAATAAAAACAACATTCTTCCCTCAATACAGCACAATGGCCCCCTTTTCTCATGAAGAGGAGGTCCAACCCTCGCATTTTCTGTAAAACAACTTCAGAGAGAGATTTTAAAGATTCCTGTAAGGCTGTGATGGAGGTTTAATATCTTAAAGCTTTGTTCTACTGCTGCTTCTAATTGGGTCATTTGTTGTGTTCCATGGACTACGGCAGTGGTTCCTGCGCCCAGCCCTGCAGCAACTTCTATTCCTAATAGGATGGCTAAAGTGAGGAATACAGATTCCCGGCAGAACCGGGTTGTATGCCCCCCGCTATTTGATCTTAATGAACCTGCATCATGATAGAGCACTCTGGGAAACATCTGCACCATTACATAATTAATTGCACCAGTTGACAATTTTATGAAAACATAAACAATGTTTAAGTATATAGAATAATACTCTTGTTGGTATGGACAGGGCAAGGCACCTAAGATAGCACCGAAAACAGAGAAACAGTCCTATTTGGTTGCAACCGGATATAGAGGGCATTGCTTCTGTTGTAATCAATTAATCCCTTGAACCCCAAGTTTAGGTAGTTTTAGAATTTTGTCCCCAATATGTAATGGAAGGGGCTCAGAAGTTCACAGTCTGCAGAAGTCCACAAAAAGCAGTTTTTGTTTCTTTTTCTTTTCCTCTGTTCTGGGCAAGTTAACTTTTTAAGGACACCTAGGAGAGGGAGAGCTTTTTTCTTCTCTTTTTTGTTTTCTCCCTGCCAGCTGTTACCATGGGGTCCAGTTGGTAACTTCTTTATCTTACAAATGTAGCCATCCCTGTGAAGCCCCAGCTCAAGGCCAGAGGCCTTGTTCACATATTTTGTGAAAAATTAGTAAGGGGCTGTCTAGCTTAGGAGTGCTGATTTTTCCAGCCAGTTGCCAAGTAGAACAGGCAACACGAAAAGAGGAAGTTTGTCTACATTGAACTCTTTTATAGGGACTCTTTTGCTGAAAGTCCTAAAGTCAGCCTTGGTGAAGAATTTTGGAGAAGGTCAGTTAAGACTTTTTTGTGGGCCTTTTACAGAGGGGAAAGATGGGGAAGGCGGGGGGGAGAGCAGCTACATGGATCTGTGTATGAGAAAGGAGAGATGTAAAAGAATAATGAGAAAGGGGTTTGGGATTTTCCTAGCAACAAAATCGTGAGCAGTAGAACAGGTAGAGCAGAGGGGAAGACGGGAGTGAGTATCCCAAAAAGTCTCTGAGGGACTTTAAATTCTTAGTAACCTGTTTTCAGTGATGACAAAGCAACTTTAAAAGCCATTTTTATTACATCTTGGAGAGGGTTCTGAGGGCTCTCCTCAGCTGGTTTGAGCTTTGGTATAGCTGGTAAGAGGACCTGGTGGGACCCGGTGCGGGCACTGACAGAAGAAGAGAGGAGTGAGTTGGTGGAGGGGTGCCTCACTACCTGCTACCTCAGCAAGGGGGCAATTGTCTGAGAACCGAGGTTTGGGTTTTGATCTAGAAATTGGAGGGGAGAAATCAGGTTGCTGAGGTGGGAGTGACAGCAGAGATTCTGGAGCAGAAGGCAGAGGGTGAGGATCTATTGGAGAAGCATAGTTCAGGATGTGAGAGAAGGAGGGAATTGGCCTGCCCATAGGGGAATCTCCTTTCACCCTTTTGAGCACTTGCAGAAGTTAAAAAGGTCACACAGAATTTGAGGATCTAGAGACCCATCTGGGTGCCATCAGTTTTGATTGTCTAATTTGTAATATGGTCAATGCTGTGTACTGAATTTGATGAGGAGTTTGGATTCCACCAGGCAGCCCCTGTATGCTCACATCCCCATGACTTACAGAAGAAGTCGGCTTTTGCCCCACACAGCCATGACTGTTTGTGGTTTTGATAGTCCGCCGGGAAAACATAGTAATCTAGGCTAGCCAACCTGCATCTGGCTCGTGTGTCCCTACATCCATAATGTTTGTTTCCATTATCTATGGTACAGAAGGCATTTAACGGAATTTTAGTGGGATCCTCTTCTTCAGGGATATCCCAATAGGAACGACCTATAACCAGCTGACAAATATCTGGGTGGAGAGATGGCCACCAGGTCCCTAAGGGGGCTGTATGCGAGATAGATCATACTTCTTGTCTAGTAGGATTTGTGATTAGCCATCGCTGCTGTACGGGCTGATGAGCATTAGGAATACTTGTGGCCAAGGGGAGAATCTATAGCCTTATCCACCTGGTGAATACACCATTTGAAAGGGTTACCACTCTTTTCCAGTATCCAGCCAGAGTCTGGAGAGGGCGCAGGCTTGAGATGAGAGGCATGGATCCAGCAAGTGATTCCGTCTACATATACCACTGTAGGTGTTATAGGTAGCACCTGGTATGGTCCTTTTCAGCAGGGTTCCAGGGATGACACCTGATGTCGTCTTACGTAGACGAAGTCTCTTACTTGATATCCATGTGGAGTCCCCTCGTCCCCAGGGTGGTAGGCAGTGGCCAGCTGTTTCCACAGGTATCGCTGAGTTCTTTCAAGAGCTTTTAGTCTGTCAAGCAAGTATTTCTTGAATGAAACAGTGCATAAGGCAGGAACATACTCTAATCTTTTATGCCGGTCTCTAAGCTTAATTTCGTTTAGGTCTCTTTAATGGTTCTATTTATTTTTTTTTCCTGTCCTGAGCTCTGGGGTCTATATGCACAATGTAACTTCCAATTAATCCCCAGGGTCCTGGCTAAGCTCTGACTCACCTGGGCCATGAACACCGTTCAATTAACAGACCCTATTACCTTAGGCAGGCCGTGTCTTAGAAAAATATCTTTCAGGATGTACTTGACCACCGTTTCAGCGGTTGTTTTATTTTTTTTTTTCTTTTTTTTTGTGAGAAAGGATTCAATCCATCCTGAAATTGTATTTACAAAGACTAAGAGATATTTAAGTCCATACCTTGCTGGCTTAATTTCAGTGAAGTCCACTTTCCAGAATTGTCCTGGTCTGGTTCCTCGTAGGTGCTTTCCTGCAGGAAGCTTGGAAGTGTAAGCATTAACCAATTGACAGAACCGACAGGCTTTTGTGAGTTATTTCCTTTCACTGTGAGTGAGTTAGTCGAAATCTCTGTTCCTGATCCTTCAGGAATGCCTGCAGTTTCTTTGAACCAAGGTGAGTAAGTTGATGTACATTTTTAATGTAGTGTAGGGCTTTCTGAAATTGCAGGCTGGGCTCAGTGAAGTTGAGGAGTTCAGTGTCAGTGTTTTAAATGTTATAAAAAGCTTGCTGGTGCTAAAGGGTCCATTGGAATTGGGCATCCTCATTTAACAGAGGGTATAAAGGAGCCGCAAAGAACACAAACCCAGGTATCCATAACCTGCAAAAGCCAACAGTCCCAAGAAACTCTCTGTGTTGTCCCCTGTTAGATGGCAGTGGTATCTGCACAACAGTTTGTTTTCTGGGCTCAGTGAGCCATCATTTACCGCCCCTAATGGAATACCCCAGGAAGATTACTTCTTGCTGGCAAATTTGGGCCTTTTTGGCCAAAGCTCTATACCCGAGTTCAGCAATTTCAGATAATTGTGCTTGGGTCCCAGACTCACAGTTTTACTTGGTGTTGGCAGCCAGTAGCAGAACATCCACATATTGAAGCAGAGTGACTTTGGGGTGCGTAGTTCTGAAGTTGTTGAGATTTCTGTGGAGGGCTGAATCAAAGAGAGTGGGGGAATTTTTGAACCCCTGTGGGTGTTTAGTCCAAGTTAGTTGACCAGACGTTCCAGTTTCTGGGTCTACCCAGTCGAAAGCAAACAGAAACTGACTATCTTTATGCAGAGTCAAGCAAAAGAAAGCATCTTTTAATTCCAGAAGAGTATACCATTTTCACTCAGCTACAGCAAACGGTTTATTGGGGGTCCAGCATGCTGGGGCTAAGAGCTCACATGAAAAGAGTAGAGAGCCCTGAGAACAGCTTAAAGAGAGCTTATATACTTTTCTTGAAGAGGGCATGGAAGGAAATTTTTGATGGGTCAGGGCGAGTGGGTGGTTTGCATGCAACCAGGTGAGGGAGTACATTCTGCAGTTTGGCAGTTGGGGACAGCACATTCTGGGAACAAAATTAGCAAACAGTTCTCAAGATTTCAACAGTGTTTTGTTAAGCATACAGAAAAACAGGAAGTGACAAGTACCTATTGTATTAACCTTTCACCAAAGCAAAATGCAAAGTGAGCATGGAATACTAAAATCAACCATGTCCAGATTGCCTAATGCTCTGAAATGTCAATCCTATTGGTGTCTACATATTTGTTTCTTCCTAAGATTATACATTCAACTTCAACCATGTTGAAAATGTCTAATCCTATCACTCACCTTATACTTTGCCTGATTTCCTAATGTCTCTATTGATATCTTTTTCCTACATATTTTCTCCAGTTCATCATTGTGAATGACTTTTCACATGTGCTAATATTTACATTCACTCTCTAAACGAAACAATATTGCTAATGAACTTTTGGTCCGATTCCTATACTCACCCTTTTTACTAAACCTACCGACTATCTTTCTAATCCTATGGACTATTCATTTTTGACTGGATGTTCTCTTCTACATTCAATCATCCAAGGTACAAGGTCCTATGCCATTGCATATCGATTTATCTGAGACATCTGTGCAGAACATAATTCAAAGCTAAGTATCCCACTAAAGGGCCCAATGCCCTTCAGGGCTTCAAATCGTACCTAGATTTTCTGGTTTCATACTTATATTTCACCGATATATTCTTGTGAATATTGCAGGTTCCCAATACCATTATTCATTCCGCAGAATGATGCCTAACCCAAATAGAATATGTTATTAACCCTAACCATACACTGTTCTCTCAATCTAACTTTACAGAAGAGCATAGACAGAGTTGGTCTTACAATACAGGCATGTAGGTGATCTTCCAATTGCTGAGAACCTCAAAGGTTGATGCAGAAATGATCCCAGGAGAAGATGTAGGCAGATATAAAGGACCTGAGAGAGCAAAAGTCATCTTCCATTGCAAACAACCTGGTCAGGATGAAACGATGTGTCTGAATCAGCCTCTCTCTTCTTAATATAAAGAAGATGGACCAAACCAGCCCTGTGTGGAGAGCTTCTCCTTGGTCCCTATGGTTTATATACCATTCTAACTTGTGAAAGTGCCACAGGAAGTAGGGGCAGCCACTATCTCAAGGAACCCTTGGAAGCCACTGTTAGGACAAAGTGGTTGCCAAGGCAGTGACCTCATTCCGTTCCTGAAGGAATTGACCTAAGTCACATCTTTGGTGATGGAACTCCCTGAACTTGTTATCCAGGAAGCCAGGCACACAGAGCCAGTCCCAGTCCCAGTCCCAGTTGGCTCACTTGTTTGGATTTACCAAGGACAGAGTCTGTCTTTCTTGATACCTAATGATTTGAGGATGGCCAAATGCAAGTAGAGCTCTGAAGACGGGCCTTTCCGGAGAAAGCAGGTAGTGGTCAGCCCAGGCTCCTGACAACTTCACAGAGTTGGACAAGGAGACCGGATCTGAGACAGGACAGGCCATTTCGGGGGAACATAGTATGGTCCACCAGTCAGAGGACACTCTGGAAAGTCACAGACTCAGTTGGGGGAAGGAGGGGCCTTTGTGAATGTGGGTGTGAGTTTGTGGATTTGTCTCATGTTCTCAGAATAGGTAGGAAAGTCAGTATGTTTGGTTAGGAGTGGACTGTTTCTAGAAAGTCGTTTGACAAGGTGAGTGTTTCTATGTCTGTTTATCTCACTGTGTCCGTGGTTGAAAACATTAGAAATAAGAATTCATCAATGGATGTGTCCTGTCTAGTAGAAAGCTTCCCAGCATTCATCCTGCCCATTTTAGGAATGGATTGCAGGTTTCATTATTGATGGGCAACACCTAGTATCTTCCCAAGATCCTGTTTTCTTCCTGAATTCTGGCCACTCTCCAGAATAGGCTCATGGTTTTGTGTCCAAGATATGTACGACCTCCAAGCTCTGTGACATGGCCATGTACTGGATAGCTGAAGGGAATGCGAGCATCTCAGAAAACTCAGATGTCAGTGTGACCAGGAAAGTCTCAGTGGAGAAACCCTGCTTTGGGCCATTTGCTAACCTATTTGCCTGTTGCCATGAATATCAGGAAGGTCTTTGCCTCAGGCCAGCCCTTTGTGAATCCTGAAGAAAACTGTTTTCAAATGGTGATGAATGGGCATCACCTGTGGCTCTTTGCTTAAATGCTTTGTAAAGGGATGTGTCTGAATCTGCCTCTTTGCCCTGTGTCAGGTAGTGGCTTAGATTCTCAGCACCAGTTGGATCTAAAGAAAAATCCAATGTGTGCATCCAAAACCAAAATGCAAAAAAGATCAGTCATGGTGTATGAAGTCTCTCACCTTCCTCTTTTAGGTTCCTGACCTCCATCAAGTGAGAATAGGGATCCTTTGGGACAAATGAGTTCTTTCAAGCCCTGCAGAGATGATTGGGTTTTCTCATGACTCCAAATCACATGAAGAAACTATACCTGACAGTCAGTAGGCCTCAAATTGGAGAAGCAGAGCAGTATTAACGGCAGACCTATGTGATCAATCCTGGTTCACAGAAAGGGTGTCCAGGCTACCCTGTGGTTAGGCAAATGAAGGGAAAGAGATCTTATTTTGGAAACTCTCTTAGGCTGTGACATTCATGGAAACATCCAGCCAGAGGTTATGATGAATGTATATATGGAAGAAGATGAGGGCCTTGGGGGAGTGTTTTGGTTTTAATTGTGGTCATTTGTGTGGAGTTTGGAAGAGATGACTGGGTCCACCTGGGCTTGAACTCTGATGTGATTCCCCTCAGAGACTGAGTTCTGTAACTGACCTCAGAGAAGTAATTGCTTTGGAATGGGATATGTCTTAACCAGCCTCTTGGCCCTGTGTGAGGCTGTGGCTTTGATTACCAGCACCGTAAGGATCTAAAAAAAGATCCCATGTCTGCTTCCAAAACCAAAATGACCAAAATTGCAGTCATTGTTGATGAAGTCTCTCGCCTTCCTTTGTAAGGTTCTGAAAGAATAAAATAAATTGAAATTGAAACGTAAAGAACCAGGTTCTGTAAAGTATCCAGGCTGCACAAAGAGCCTGAAATTCCTGTGGCAGTTAAGACAATTCCTGGAACTGCCCTTTAGATGTGTGTTGAAATCTTCCCTGACCACCTAGTTACTTAACAACCTCTTCTCAAAATCCATGCAGCTCAGCACATATACATCTCAGGGCTTCAACCAATCATTTTAAATGTATACCCCTTCTCAGGGCTAACCAATAACACCCTGCCTGAACTATTCCCACCAATGAATGTGCAAATCATGTTTTAGAGTTGTTATTTGATTTTCCCACGGTATACGGTGATTTGCTAAAGGAAGCTATGATGTATGTTAAGTCCCTGCCCTCTCTAAAGAATGTATATAAAATCTGCTCATGTTGTTCTCGGGGCTCTTTGTTCCTTGCTCCTCTGAAGTGAGCTCTGAGCCCCAGCATGCTGGACCCCCAATAAACCTTTGCTGTTTCATGAGAAATTCTCTTGGTGGTCTTTTCCTCCGACGTTCGGCCCACCTTTTCATCTGGAGGCCCTACCTGAGAAATCCAGCAGTGACGAAAAAAAGACCCCAACGGACTCCTTTCAGAGTAAGTAAGGTGCCTCTTTCTGGTTTCAGGTTTCAGGTTAGGGCTTGGCAAAATGGCTGTCGGTGAAGAACATTAGCTCTCTGCGACGGTGGCTGACAGATGTGTCACAGAGCCACAGGCCACGTCCCTGGGGGACACTCCAGAGGACTCGGGAAATAGAGGATTAGTAGTTTCCTCAACTCGGTTATTTTTTGCTTCACGATTCGGTTTTCCAGCCCATCAGGTTTTGCTGGCTACTCAGTTTTGTTCATTGTCAGGAACTCATGTTGAGTTTACTGTCTGTCTTTATTGTCTAACCCATCATGTTTTGCCAGTTACTCAGTTCTAATCTTTGTCTTGGACTCATGTTAAACGTTTACTGTTTGTCTTTGTCTGTGTCATGTTTGTGTATTCACTGTCCCTGTTTGAGTAACTCCCATTATGGGACATTATGGGACAAAGCACTTCCATGCCTCTGTCCCTTAACCTTGATCATTGGACTGATGTCCGCTCAAGTACCAAGAATCTTTCTTTTTCAGTAAAATGCCGGACCTGGCAGACTCTCTGTGCTTCAGAATGGCCCATCCTAGGAGTCGGATGGCCCCCAGAAGAATCCTTCCACTTCCCTCTAATCCAAAAAGTCAGAGATATTGTCTTTCACCGGGGCCACGTGGCCACCCAGATCAACAGCCATATACAACTTGCCCCACGATCCTATCATTCCAACATTCTTCTCCTCCCCCTCTTCCCTCCATTCTGAGTCACAAGACTGGACACTCCTCTCTCTCCTTATCCTTTACCCTCGCTCCCCAACCCACAACATGTTCCAGATGATCCTCCCGCCGCTGACTCAGGCTCTCCGCTGCTAGAGGCAATTGGGCCAGACCCAAGCCCTCCAGGGGACTTCCCCGCAGCAGCAGCAGCCCCTGCTCCCCTGAAGGAAGCTGGGCCACCTAAAAAAACCCACAGGAGATGGATAATAGAAAACTCGGAAGCCCCTGTGATGCTCCCTCTCCATCCCTACGGGCCCATGAACCGACCCAACTGGGACCCCAACACCTTTAAATGTAGGTAGCATCTGTCCACTTATCGCCGTTCTCTAATAGTGGGTCTCTGAGCGGCCGCCAGAGGGCCGACTAATTTGTCCAAGGTAAGAGAGATTATCCAAGGGCCTAATGAGTCTCCTTCTATGTTTCTGGAGAGAATTATGGAAGCCTATAGGAAATATACTCCTTTTGATCCTCAGGCAGAAGACCAAAAGGCATCTGTTGCAATGGCCTTTATCGAGCAGACTGCCCTAGATATTAAGAGAAAGTTACAACGTCTAGATGGATTATAAGATATGACCTTAAGAGATTTAGTCAGAGAAGCTGAGAAAGCATATTATAAGAGAGAAACTGAGGAGGAAAGGGAATAGAGGAGAGAGAGAAGGAAAGGGAACAAAAGAAGGAGGAAAGAAGCAAATGGCAGAGTAAAGCATTGCCTAAGGTTCGGGTCACAGCAGCAAATAGGCCAGAAGTTAAAAAGCAGGGATACATAAAGGGTTACCTGGGCCCACGCCAAAGGCTGCCCCTGGCCTCAAATCAATGTGCCCACTGTAATAAAAAAGAACACTGGGCCAAAGAGTGCCCCCAAAAGAAGCAGCCACGCCAGCCCGCCGTGCTGACTCTAGAAGAGGACTAGAAAATTCGGGGCTCAGATCCCCTTCCCCAGCTCATAGTAACATTTGAAGTTGAGGGGAACACAGTGAACTTTGAAGTGATTACAGGAGCAGTATACTCAGCCCTTAAGACTTCACTGGCCCCCCTATCAATTAAATGGTCCCTAGTTCAAGGGGCTAATGGCAGTAGATATCGGGCTTGGACAACTAAGATGAACATGGACCTCGGAAAGGGAAAAGTCCACCACTGTTTCCTAGTAATTCCAGAATGCCCGGCCTCATTGATGGGCAGGAATCTGCTTACCAAACTCCGGACTAGAATAACCTTTAAACCTAATGGTCCCCAAGTGGAGGTTCTATAGCGTTCAGTATAAACTCCCATAGTCACATCTTTGACTATGCCCGTAGAAGATGAACATCAACTCTTTGCGCCCCATAGGACTAATCAAACAGGCAAACTACCCCATAAATGGATAAAAGATTATCCTAATGCCTGGGCAGAAACTGCTGGGTTAGGTCTAGCCATCAACAACCTCCAATAGTAGTAGAATTAAAAGCCTCTTCGTCTCCAATTAGTGTTAAACAATATCCTCTAAGCAAAGAAGCTAAAGATGGGATAAGGCCCCATATTCATAAATACCTGGCTCTTGGGGTCCTAAGGCCCTGTAAATCAGCCTGGAACACCCCCCGGTACCAGTAAGAAAGCCAGGAACTGGGGACTACTGTCCTGTTCAAGACCTAAGAGAGATCAACAACAGAGTGCAGGACATTCACCCCACAGTACCCAATCCATATAATTTGCTTAGCACTCTGAATCCGTAGCGGAAATGGTACACTGTGCTGGACTTAAAAGATGCTTACTTCTGCTCGCCTCTACATAAGTACTGTCAGTTGCTGTATGCTTTAGAGTGGATAGACCCAGAACCTGGAACATCTGGCCAACTAACCTGGACTAGACTCCCACAGGGTTTCAAAAAATCCCCCACTCTCTTTGATGAAGCCCTCCACAGAGACATCAATGACTTCAAAACTGCACACCCCGAAGTCAAACTACTCCAATAGTGGATGATCTTCTACTGGCAGCCGACACCAAGGAGACCTATGAGTCTGGGACCCAAGCACTATTATTCGAGCTTGCTCGGCTTGGATATAAGGCTTCTGCCAAAAGGCCCAAATTTGTCAGCAAGAAGTAATCTTCCTGGGTTATTCTCTCAGGGGTGGCAAACGATGGCTCCCTGAGCCCAGAAAAAAAACTGTTGTGCAGATACTGCCCCAATCTAATAAGAGAAAACTCAGAGAGTTTCTTGGGACTGCCAGCTTTTGCAGGTTATGGACTCCTGGGTTAACATCTTTGGCTGCCCCTTTATACCCGCTGATACAGGGGGATGCCCACTTCCAATGGACCCCTGAGCACCAACAAGCTTTTGATAATGTCAAAGAAAGATGCTGCTATCTGCTCCGGCCTTAGCACTTCCAGATGTAGAAAACCCTTCACTCTCTACATCGAGGAAAAGAAAGGAATAGCACGGGGAGTGCTCACTCAGTCTTTTGGACCTTGGAAAAAGCCGGTAGCGTATTTATCCAAAAAACTGGACCCAGTGGCTAGCGGGTTGCCCCATTGCTTAAGTGCTATAGCAGCAGCAGTCCTTCTAATAAAAGATGCTTATTAATTAACGTTGGGACAGAAGCTAACCATTATATCCCCCCATGCCCTGGAGAGCATGATCTGTTATCCTCCAGAGAGGTGGCTATCAAACTCCAGAATAAACCACTACCAGAGCCTCTTGCTTGACAAAGACAGAATAACGCTGGGACCCCCTGCTCCACTCAACCCAGCTACACTGCTGCCAGAAGAATCATCAGGACCCGTCACTCATGAGTGTCAACACATACTGGCAAGGAAACCAGTATACAACAAGACTTGAAGGATCAGCCACTGCCTCGCCCTGAAGTCGTATGGTTTACGGATGGCAGCAGCTTCCTCCAAGATGGTAAGCAGCGGGCTGGAGCAGCAGCAGTTAGCAAAACTAATTTCATCTGATACTCTGGTCTCCCAGAAGGGACATCAGTCCAAAAAGCAGAACTGATTGCCCTTATGAAAGCATTGGAACTAGCAACAGGCAAAAGGGCCACCATATAAACTGTTAGCCACTATGCATTTGCCACTGTTCATATGCACGGGACTATTTACCAACAATGGGGGCTATTAACCTCTGCCGGGAAAGAAATAAAGAATAAAGATGAGATCCTCCACCTTCGCTCAGCAGTGCAGGGCCATAAGGAACTAGCTATAGTGCACTGTCCAGGGCACCAGAAGAGAAACAATCCCGTGGCAGTTGGAAACAGAGGGCAGATGAGGAAGCTTAATTGGCAGCCCTAAACGGAGTGACTCTGTTAACTTTTTTCACACCGGGGGGAACAAAAATCAGGAGACTTGGCCGCCCCGGAACATTCAGGCAACTTATCATCTGAGGAGACAGATACAGAACTCTGGGACCCTACAGAGCCAAGTTTACAATTTCAAAAAGCCCACCTTTATGTCAAAGATGTACACCAGCTCAACCACTTAGGCTCAAAGAAGTTATAAGCACTCTTAAAGGACCGAATAAAGGACTTATTATTGACTGACTCACAGAGGAAAAAAATAGCTGAGCTGGTGACTAGAGCTTTTCAAGTCTTCCAATTAGTTAATACTTTCCCATCCAAGAGTCCTGCAGGGATGCGCATACGAGGAACCAGACCAGGACAATTCTGGGAAGTGGACTTTACTCAAATTAAGCCAGCAAGGTATGGACTTAAATATCTCCTAGTCTTTGTAGATACTTTTTCAGGATGGGTCGAAGCCTTCCCCATGAAGAAAGAAACAGCTCAGATGGTGGTCAAAAAGATCCTAGAAGACAGTTTTCCAAGGTTCGGCCTGCCTAAGGTAATAGGGTCTGATAACGGACCGGCATCCATGGCCAAGGTAAGTCAGGGATTTTCTAGGACCCTGGGGATTAATTGGAAGTTATATTGTGCTTATAGACCCCAGAGCTCAGGACATATAGAAACGATGAATAGAACCATCAAAGAGACTTAACGAAATTAATCTTGGAGACCGGCATAAAAAATTGGACTATGCTCCTCCCTCATGCACTTTTTCGTGCAAGAAATACCCCTCCGCCTCTTTGTGTAACCTCACCCCATATGAAATTCTCTACGGTGCCCCTCCTCCATTAAGGGACCTAACCCCAACTCTGAGATTAATGATTCCTTCAACACCCCCTTGCTAGACAGACTTAAAGCCCTTGAACAAACCCAGCACCCAGCGATACCTGTGAAAACAGTTGGCCACTGCTTATCATCCTGGAGACGAGGGAACTCCACATTGATATCAACTGGGAGACTTCGTCTACATGAGACAGTGTCAGGTGTCATCCCTGGAACCCTGCTGGAAAGGACCATACCAGGTGCTGCTTATAGCACCTACAGTGGTGAAAGTGGATGGGATCACTTCCTGGATCCATACCTCCCATCTCAATCCTGCGCCCTCTCCAGACTCTGGCTGGAAACTGGAACAGACTGGTAACCCTCTCAAGTTGCATGTCCGTGGTGTGGGTAGGGCTATGGATTCTTCCCCTGGCCACCAGCAGTCCTAATCCCCATCAGCCTGTTCAGCAACAATGGCAAGTTTTATAAATCCTACTGGGCAAGTAGTGTGGTCTATTTCACATACAGCCCCCTTATGGACATGGTGGCCATCTCTCCACCCGGATATTTGTCAGCTTGCCATAGGCCTCTCTGACTGGCATCTCCCTGACATAGTAGACCCCACACAGATGCCACTCAAACCCAAGCCAGGGCAACATAGACCAACTTACCCCATGAATTATTGATGTCATCTCCCCCAGCTCAGGTGTAAACTAGCCAGTCTTGTGTATTAAGTGTGCCCAGCTGATTTCTGAAGTCACAAACAGGCCCAAACCTGTGGAGGACCCAGTGACTTTTATTGTAGATCTTGGGGTTGTGAACACACGGGACCTACATTGTGAAACGCAAACTCCCCAGACAGTATGATTTGGGTAGGATGAAATGACATCTGGATTGATCCCAATAAATGTGCCGCTATCCAAGTGGTGTCAAAAACTTGCTGTGGAAAAAATAGTCTATGTTACCCCCTCAATATAACTTTCACTTCCAAAGGAAGGGGCTACCTCAGAACAACATGGCCTATGGGAAATACTTGGGGAATGCGATTCTATATTAATGGCCCTGGTTATGACTTTGGTCTCTGGTTCACCATCCGGCTTAAAAAGGAAGAAAATCCCACAGCAATAGGGCCCAATCCCCTCAAGTCAGGAATTAAGCCTCCTCAACCTCCCATGCCTAGATCTACCAAAACCCCTCTACCATCTCATACTTCGCAGTTTCCATCTTTGCCTACTTCCCCAGTCCAGAGTACAGCTGACTCCTCCCCCTGGGAACTAATTAAAGGAACCTTTATGGTACTGAACTCCACACAGTCAGAACTCCTTGCATTTCAACCCAGGTATTTGACAGCTCTGTACATTATTGTATAATGCTGCAGATACTCCCCAGGGTGCTCTATCATGATGCAGAATCCTTTGAAAGTCTACTAGGGGAACAACCAACCCGATTTTGCCGGGAGCCAGTGTCCCTTACTCTAGCCATCCTATTGGGGCTAGGAGCTGCTGCAGGAGTGGGTACAGGAACAGCTGATATGATCCATGGGTCACCACAAATGGCCTGATTAGAAACAGCAATAAATCAAGACTTGAAGACGTTAGAGACCTCCATCACACTTTTGCAGGAATCCTTAACCTCTCTCTCTAAAGTTGTTTTACAGAACAGTCGAGGATTAGACCTCCATTTCATGAGGGAGGGGGGCCTCTGTGCTGTACTGAGAGAAAAATGCTGTTTTTATGCTGACCATACTGGAGTTGTAAAATAATCCATGAGTAAATTGAGAAAATTCCTTGTAGAGCACCAGAGAGAAAGGGAGATTCAACAAGTGTGGTTTGAGTCATGATATACCCAGTCCCCCTGGTTAACTACACTCCTATCAGCCTTAGCTGGACCCCTGATCATGCTTATGGTGTTGATAACTGTGGGACCTCGTTTGCTTAACTACATAGTTTTCTTTCTCCAGGCTCAGATTGGGCAGGTAAAACTCATGGTAATCAGACAGAAATACACTTCACTGGCAGAAATAGAATGTGAGACCCCACAATAATTATGATTCATTACTTTTAAGATTAAAAGTAGGCAGAAAAAGGAGTGAGAAATGAAAGAATTAATGAAATTGAAATTGAAACGTAAAGAAATAGGTTTTGTAAAGTTTACAAGCTGTGCTCAGAACCTGAAATTCCTGTGTCAGTGAATACAATTCCCGGAACTGCCCGTTAGATGTGTTGAAATCTTCCCTGACCACCTAGTTACTTAACAACCCCTTCCCAGAAACCGTGCATGTCAGCACGTATACATCTCAGGGCTTCAACCAATCAGTTTAAATGTATACCCCTTCTCAGGGCTGACCAATCACCCCCTGCCCGAACTGTTCCCGCACATGAATGTGCTAATCATGTTTTACAGTTGTTATTTGATTTTCCCACAGTATATGATTGTCGCGACCCCTTGCCCACAAGGAAGACGCAACTCAGAAATCTTCTTTCAGCAGTTTATTCAGGCCTTGATTAAAGTATCTTCTAGTGACCCCCCTCCTCCCGAGCGCCCAAGCACAGTCTAATAAAGCCTCCCACGTACCAATCTTAAGCCGCCACGTGGATCTTTCTCATAGCGTAGCAAGGGATAGCGTGCCAACTCTCCATAAAAGGAGTTGCTTACTACAGGCCACAGTGGAAGCCGGCGCCATCTTCTAATGGCGGCCACAATCTACAACAATGGCTTACCACAATTCCCCCTTCTATTTTATAAAACAATGCAGGCGAAAGTAGAGGTCCTATCCCACTGTGCAGAAGCGGCTGCAATGTATGGTTCAGTCCTAAGGAGGCGCCTTCCCCAGACCTGACCCCATATCAGCCGACGCCTTTTTTCGTAGGGCGGGGGCGTGGACGTCAAACCCTCATGCAATAGGACATGCTTTCCTTGAGGTCCGTTGAGGGATCACTCAAGTGCAGTGCTTTGCCTCGCATCCTGCATCTTGACGACGGCGAGAAGTAGGGCAACACAGGTAGCCTGGTAACAATAACAAATTTTTAGTTGGCAACACAATCCCTAAGCCCCAGAGGAAAGTAAAGAGTCTGTAGCCAAGAAGAAAGACCAGTCCTAAAACCCATCTGCGTGCAATGGTAACAAGACCTGCAGAGTGCAAGGGCTATTCAGTACTGGGGGAGAATAAGAAAGAGGACATGCCAATCCCAGTGCACTGTGAAATTAACTTGGGGTGCAATGGCCATGCCCAGAAAATCACTGTTTAAGATGCGCAAGCCAGATTTGCGGAGACATGCCATTTTCCAAGGCCGCAAGAGCCTATACAATCATAGCCTTCTCCTGTGTATGGCGAGTTTTAAGGCGACAGAGAAGCCACAAACAAAGTATAATACCGAAGCAACACATTGCCCCCAAAATGCCCACTCCCACCCACTCCTTAAAGAAGGAAAAGGCAGAAGATAGCCAACTGGTGAATTGACCCAAAGTCACTGGTTCGACACGGGTACTATTCAAAACAGCAATTTGAGTTAGTTGAGATTGGAGTAAGTTTTCTGCTTCCATGGACCAGTTTCCGGATAAATATTTCCCGATGATGTGGGAGGCATTCCTGGAATCATTAAATCTGACAGAGGTTATACATAAATGTGCACGTTGATCAACACAACCTAAATATACTAGATCAGACAATTTCTCAACTTGATCTTGAAGCAGATTTATCCTTTGATTAGCAGCCAGAATCCCAGATAAAATGTGTTGATTAATTCTACTTTGAGATTTACGTATGGTGGATGTTTGTTGAATAACCTCATTAAGAGTGGCAGCAGTTTGTACTTGGCTGGCCATGGCTACTCCAGCTGTAACTGCTGCAGCAGCAGATACCGCCACAGCTGTCACTATAACTGCCATAATACCAAAATCTTTACGGGCTCTAATCAGTTCAACAATAGGAAAAGATTCCGGATCCACAGTAACTGGGATCGGGACAAAGGTTGGAATTTTCATAATCACTGCCACAGTCCAAGAGACATTCCAACACTCAGTTAAATAACAGGTAACATTAGAACAATTAAGCATCCCCTGTGATGTATCATTAGCCAAAAGAAACAGGAATGGAGATTGGAGACAGACTGCTGCAGAGGATAACGTAGCATTACTTAATTGTGAGTTATGTGAAATATTTCCAAGTCTCCTACCTCGATCCGAGTCTTGGATACTACCAGAAACAATAAACAACCAGCTTTTGACTCCTCGTAATTGAGCCAAAGTGGAGATATCAGCTGTGGCTCCCTTTTCATTGGAAATTAACCATTGAAACCAAGACCAACCTGTTCCTATAGAGGAATTACAGTTGGAAGAATTATATAAGTATCTTTTATGAGAGGGGGAAAGAGAGAAACCCTTAGAGACCTGATGTTTCTCCCAAGAGTGATCTTGACAAGGCGTGAATGTTCGGGGGGGTATCCTGTTTGTTGATTAGCAAACTTGCCTTGTCCCAAAAGCATATCCTTATCCTAGGCAGGGCGACTCACTGCATGATTTTGAGCAGCTTGCTCTACTGCACCCTCTAGCATAAATGCTCTCCAATCCAAAATTTCCCTGGGGAGACACAAGCGCAGACTAGATTAGCCCAATCTGAAGGAGTCATACAAAATCTAGCAAGTCCCTCCACCTGAGTAAGGGTGAAAGTGGCATCCACGCCATAAGTGCGGACAGATTCCACCAAGGTTTTAATTATCTTAAAGTCTAAAGGCTCATGATATCTTCCCCTGTTATTGTCCTGAAATACAGGGTATGCAAGTCCCATATCTGTATTAACTGTCCTCCAAACTTGCGCATGATAAGATCTCCCGGAATTTTGGCTCCCCCCCACATACGGGGGTGGGGCAACCGGCACCATATCTTTTTCGAGATATTCTACCTCCTCCTCCTCAGAGTGTTGTTGACCAATATTGGATCCCGTCCCCTTTTTACAGTAGGCCTGCGTGCCCTGTATCCCTTGTTTCTTTTTCTTCATTTTTATCTTGCGTAGTTGTTGTAGGAATATATCAAGGTCCTCAGAACTCTCTGAGCCGCTTGTGTTCGCAGGCGTTTTTAATTCAGCCAAGTCTGGGTAGAGCCTTCTCCTATTTTTAGTTTCAGGCTCTTTTGCCTTCTCACTACTCTTACTCCCAATGCTCTCTGCCACTTCACTATGTGATCCTTCAGACTTTTCCTCATGTAGTTGCTCAAGAACAGCTTGACCCTCACTCACAGCTTCCTGGCATTTACTATCTACTATACATCCTCTAACTAACTTACAAAGTGGTATAACACCACCCTCTAAGGTGCCTTGTTCACGAGCGAAATCTAGATCTTTCCCTAATTTGTCCCAGCTAGGTATAGTAAGGCTGCCCGAAAACGCAAACCACGGTGCAGCAATATCTCTCTTCTGTAAAAATCTCTGTAAAGTACTACGTTTCACTTCTAGTCCCTTGGAACGTAACAGGCCATGTAGGACCAGGAGAAGCGGACTTGAAGATGTGGCACCCATGACACAACAAAAGACACACAAAAAACAAAAGTGAAAGTACACAGTGCAGCTGCAATAAAATGTAACGCTCTCTCTTGCTTTACAGAGGAGCTGCCCCGCTTTGATCGCGGATCCCACTTACCTGGGACTAATCCCCGCTTTGATCGTGGATCCCACTTACCTGGGACTAACCGGTGCACCACACGTGACTACTGAAAGTTCTGGTTCCCGGGTCTCGGCACCACTTGTCGCGACCCCTTGCCCGCAGGGAAGACGCAACTCAGAAATCTTCTTTCAGCAGTTTATTCAGGCCTTGATTAAAGTATCTTCTAGTGACGCCCCTCCTCCCGAGCGCCCAAGCACAGTATAATAAAGCCTCCCACATACCAATCTTAAGCCGCCACGTGGATCTTTCTCATAGGTTAGCAAGGGATAGCGTGCCATCTCTCCATAAAAGGAGTTGTTTACTACAGGCCACAGTGGAAGCCGGCGCCATCTTCTAATGGCAGCCACAATCTACAACAATGGCTTACCACATATGTTGATTTGCTAAAGGAGGCTATGATGTATATAAAGTCCCTGCACTCTCTAAAGATTGTATATAATATCTTCTCAAGTTGTTCTCGGGGCTCTTTGTTCTTTGCTCCTCTGAAGTGAGCTTTGAGCCCCAGCATGCTGGACCCCAATAAACCATTTGCTGTGGCATGAGACAATAGGTGCTTGGGTTTTCTCATGTCTCCAAATCATATAAAGAATCTATACCTGACAGTCAGTAAGCCTCAAATTGGAGAAGCAGTGCAGTATTAGCGGCAGGGCTATTTGATCACTCCTGAATCAAAGGAAGGGTGTTCAGGCCACCCAATGCCCTTCTGGACTTCAAATATTACCTAGATTTCTGTTTTCATACTTATATTTCACCAGTATATTCTTGTAAATATCGCAGGTTCCCAATACCTTAATTCATCCCACAGAATGATTCCTAAACCAAATCGAACCTGTTATTACCCTTAAACATGCAATATTTCCTCAATCTAACTTAACAGAAGAACAAGGATATTGTTGGTCTTACAATACAGGAATATGGGGGATCTTCCACCTGCTGAGAACCTCAAAGTTCCATGCAGAAATGATCCCTAAAGAAGCTCTAGACACCTATGAAAGACCTGAGAGAGCAAAAGTCAACTT